>NW_027555514.1:218867881-219212881 GCF_003287225.1 Phascolarctos cinereus | reverse complement strand
CTTAGTCAAGGACATGCAGGGAATAAGTAAGAGATCTGGGATTTGAACTCAGATCCTCATACTCTAAGTGCCCATGTTATACTTGGTTTAGTCTTTGACTGCTTACTGGTTCCTTCCTTATTAGCTACTGATAAGATGCTACCATCACCTCAAGCTATCACCCTCTCTCTTTCCTTTCATAGACAAACTCCTAGAAAAATTTGTTTGCACTCATAGCCTTCACTTTATCTCTCCTTACTGGCTTCTCAATGTTGAGTAATCTGGCTTTAGACCTCATCACTCAACTCAATGTATTCTCTCCATAATTACCAGTAATCTCATACTGCCAAATCTAATGGTTATTTCTCAGTCCTCCTTGACCTCTCCGTAGACTTTGACACTTTCATCATCCTTTCCTGGTTACTCTTTCTTCTCTTGTCTTTTTGTGTTTCTCCTTTGGTTCTTGTCTTACTGATCTGACTACTCCTCAGTCTCTTTGCTGCTCCATCATACAGGTTCTATGCTCTAACTGAGGATGTACCCCAATTTTCTGCCCTCAGTCCTCTTTTCTCTCACTACATACTCTCATGTTTTGATTTCACTAACTCCCATAAGTTTAATAATCTCTTTTCAAATGACTAACAGATCCTAATTCCAATCCTATAGCTCCAAGAGGCATCTCAGATTCATCATATCCCAAAACAGATCCCTTATAACCGGACTCTTTTTTTTTTTTTAAAAAGAGTATGAACTGTTTATTGACTTCTGTGGAAAAATTCCAAAATATGATCACACTATGGTTCCACCAAACAAAAAGAAAGAAGCAATTATGGTACATGATAATACGTGTGCCATGAGAAAGAGAAAAAAGCCCCAAATGAATTAAAATAGTCAAAGTAAAGCTTTTATAGGATGGATAAAATATTTAATAGCTTTCTATATATTTGGATTTCATGGTGATTTTGCCATAGACTTCCCATGGGGGAAAACATATATATATATATATATATATATACACACACACCCACATTTGCTTTTTGGTGAGGCAGTTGGGGTTAAGTGACTTGCCCAGGATCACAGAGATAGTGTCAAGTGTGTGAGGCTAGATTTGAACTTAAGTCCTCCTGATTCTAAGTCTGGAACTCTACCCGCTGCACCACCTAACTGCCCAAAAGTTAAATATTTTTACTTAGTTTTCAATTCCCTTTTCTGACACAACTATGAAAAAAAGCAGAAATTTTATAGAATAGCTAAAACTTTCTACTTACCACTTATGTAGTGGAAATATATTTATTTTGTTCCCCAGGATGGGAGAAGTATTTTTTTTTCATTGCGAATAGAATTTAGAATGTTTTAAATTATGTTTAAAGGTTTCTTAAAACAGAAAGCACTAACCTCAGATTATTTTCATATGTAAAACAAAAGATTTCCTGTGTAACATAGTATTGGGCAACCTTTGTGTCACAAGTATTTCTTGGTAGATCTGGAAGCCCAACTCCTCATCTTGGCTTGACTGGAGTCCCACTTTTGTGGAGATTAGGAAGAGAGTTATCACTGGCCATTCAGTGTCTCACTCTCATCTTCAATAGGAGTACGGTAGTTGGAATTATTTCTACCATGCATCAGATATTTATAGTCTAGGGTTTTTTGGGGAGAGGGTTCAGGATAAAAGTCACTCCTCTGGTTGCTTGAGGGAGGGGAAGTAGTTCCATCTTGGAACTACTTGGAGGATAGCAGTTTAATTTAGGTTGGATTAGCTTTTCCTTCTACGAAACATTTAAACCAGGTTGAAGGTAACTCAAATCTATCAGTGGGAATGCCTATCCCAAGCCTGTGAAGACTTTCCCCTGGCTAAATGGGCAGATGAGAACAATTTGTTCCAATGACCATAAAGGCTGCTGAAGCAGGTGCTGTGAAGTTATGAGAGCTTGGGCAGGTATTGAAGACGCCAAGGTCATCCGCTGAATTCCAGACCATCACCAGTTGTCTTGAATTTTGTCCTGCCACTCGACTTCGATAACTCTGGAAGAGAGAGTGAGGCTGTTCTCATAGCAACCTTGCCTCTCTTAAATCCAATTCATGTATTAGTTAAGACATTACCTGTGACATCATTGGTACTCTTAGAAAATGAAGGAAAATAGCAATGATACTACAACAAAAGATAATCATAGATAATGAGCAAATGTATTTATCAAAGCAAACAAGAAAATATGGTAATGGAGAATCCATACAGATTTGTTTAGTAGCTAGACTAAGCAATACTTAGGGAGTTCTATGAAATTTTAACTCAACAGGGTCAGTCAGCCAGTCAATAATTTATTAAGCATCTACTATATGCTAGGCACCATGCTAAGCTCTGGGGATACAAAAAATAGGCAAAGGACAAGCTCTGCCCTCAAGGAGCTCACAGTCTAATGGGGAGAGAACAAATAAACATGTATGTACAACAGGGAATCATTAAAAGTGGGAAAGACTAGAAATAAGAAGGTTTAAAAGGGGCTTCCTGTACAAGATGAGATTTTTGTTGAGACTTAAAGGAAGTTACGGGAAGCCAGAAGATGCAGATAAAGAGGGAGGACATTTCAGACATGGAATTTGAGCCAAAGAAAATGTCTAGAATTGGAGAGTAAGAGTGAAGGTACATGTGTATTAGAAAGGGTGGCTAAGGGAGGTTGTGTACACAAGGAGGAGCCAGATTTCACTAATAGCTAAAAGATAGTAGGAGTGGGGGAGGAAAAAAATTAGGATGAAGGGAAGTTTGTTGCCTGTGTAATAGGCATTCTAGAGGGCACAGAGGAAGGGCAGAGTTGTGTTTGGTTAGCAGTAGAGTGGAGTAGAAGTGTTGAAGGGGATGGAAATAAAGAATTTGGTGGTTTGGGATGGGGAACAAGGCTTGAAACCTACAGGGGTTAAGAATCCCTGGGATGTGGTAGGGTATGCTGGGTATGAAAATGTTCATCATTGAGTAAAGTTGCCACTCCTCGTCTCAGAGGAGGTTGGAGATTGGGCTGGAGATGAGTACAACATGAGATGGAAGGCACACAATCAGGTAGTCAGATGAGAGACACTGCTTCATTACTTCTTTTCCCTGAAGCCTGGAGATAAGGCAGGAAATGGCGCAGCAGTAGATGGAAGCTCAACTTGCATAGCAGGAGAAGGAAGTCCTCCCCCATCGACTTTCCTCTTCCCTCAAGGGGCAGGCAGAGCAAGACGTAGAAAGTCTGAGGTCAGAGAAGTTTGTTCCTCTTTGCACTGGAGGTTCTTCCTACGACATTGGGAGATCAAGCTGGATCAGGAGGTGGAAGTTGCCTTGGCACAAGATGGAAGTTGGCCCAGCCTGGCCCCTTGTCACCATCCTTCAGGGACACATGTAGCAGGAGATGCAAAGCATGTGGTTGGGGAGGGGTTGGCTTCTCTTTACAAATGACATTAGAGACCAAGTAGGGCAGCCATGAGTGTAACCTCCTCATGCAGGGGGAAGTTGCTTTGGCCAGGCCAGGCCCCTTGCCATCTTCCCTCAGGGGATATGCACAACAGGGGATGGAAGGTTCTCTGTCAGGGGAAAGTGGGGCTTCTTTTTTCACCTGTGCGCAGAGAACTTCCTGTGAGTCCACTCTTAGCAGTTTCTGGGGATGCAGGTTTGGGGAATTAGGGAACATGGGTTGCTTGCAGTTTTGGGGACCTTCGCTTATTATTCAGACTTTCTCTTCTCTTTCTCTCTCCCCTTTCTTCCCCTTGCTTCCTTCTCTCTCAGAAGTCTCTCAGTCATTCAGGAATCTTGTCTTCCCGTTATTGAAGAAAAATACTAATAATTCCTAATAATTAAAAATTAATACCAATAATTCATCTGTATTTAGGATTGTCTTCTAGAAACAATTGTCTTCAGTTTATCATTAATCTATATCCAAGCCTTTTCTAGGAGTGAGAGAGAGACAGAGACAGAGACAGAGAGAGACAGAGACAGAGAGACAGTCAGAGTTGTACAAACTGGCACAGTTTCCTCATGCCTTCTAACATGACTCTTTGCCAGAAGACAATTTAAGGTAGTATCTATAGGGATCTTGAACAAGGAAAAGATCATAATCTAATATTCCAGAATTGTTACCTCTTAGTTTTTTTCCTGGACTGCTCCCTCTTCAGAGTTCCTCTCTGTGATCATATCTTAACTTTGACTTTCAAACAAGAAGATATTGTCACCAGGTGAGTCATGGTGCCAGTCACTCCTGGTGGAGAGGAAATCAATCATACCATCTAGATAAGAATGAAATTTGGTTTTCACCCTTATTCCATTTCAAAGGTGAGAGGTCAGGCCCTACAGACTAGGGGCCCAGGTGCAGTGGGCCAACAGCCAGGCCCAACAACCCTGGTAAAGCTAGTGGCCACACTCAGAGGCCCCAGCACAGCAGGTAACCTGCCAGCCCAGGAGGCCCTGGCACAGTAAGTGAGCATCCAGGGCCAGAGACTATGGCACAGCAGCCCAGGGGCCAGGCTCTTGGCCCCTGGTGCAAGAAGCTTAAGACAGTGCTCCCTGTTCCCCGGAAGCAGAGTTCAATTTCAAAAGTGGTGAAATAGGCTGGAATATGGCCTAAACAACAACAACAAATCTGATCATAAAAAGCTACAATAGTATCAGGAAAGATCAAAACATAAACTCAGAAGAGAAGAGCAATGCCAAAATGCCTACATGCAAAGCCCCAATGAGAAATATTAATTGGTCTCAGTCACAAAAAGAACTCCTGGAAGAGCTCAAAAAAGGATTTTAAAAATCAAATAAAAGATGTAGAAGAAGAATTGGGTAAAGAAATGAGAGTTATGTAAGAAAATCATGAAAAAAAGAGTGAAAAGCTTGGTAAAGGAAGCACAAAAAATGGAAAAAAATATATAAAAATTTACTGAAGAAAACAACTCCTTAAAAAAGTAGAATTGGCCAAATGTAAAAGGAGGTACAAAAGCTCACTGGAGAAAACAATTCCTTAAAAATTAGACTCAGGCAAGTGGAAGCTTGATGACTCCATGAGACATCAAGAATCAATCAAACAAAGTTAAAAGAAAAAAAAAGAAGAAAATGTAAAATATCTCATTGGGAAAACAACTGACCTGGAAAATAGATTGAGTAGAGGTAATTTAAGAATTATTGGACTACCTAAAAGGAATGATTAAAAAAAAAAGCCTGGACAGCATCTTCCAAGAAATTATCAAGGAAAACTGCCCTGACATCCAGATACTAATTTTACCAATAATACTATATACCAATAATACTAATACTATTTTACCAGAGAGCAAAACAGTATTTGAAAGAATCCATTGATCTTCTGAAAGAGATCCCCAAATGAAAATTTCCAGGAATGTTATAGCCAAATTTCAGAACTCTCCGATCAAGAAGAAAATACTGTAAGCAGCCAGAAGGAAAAATTAAAATATCAAGGAGCCACAGTCATGATTACACAGAATTTAGCAGCATCTACATTAAAGGGCCTGAGAGCTTAGCCTATAATATTCTGGAAGGCAAAGGGGATTAGATTACAATCCAGAATCACATATACAGCAAACCTGAGTATAATCCTTCAGGGGAAAATGGATATTCATTGAAACAGAGGACTTTCAAACATTTCTAATAGAAAGACCAGAACAAAACAGAAGATTCAAATTTCAAATTCAAGACTAAAGAGAAGCATAAAAAGGTAAATAGGAAATAGAAAACATAAGTTATTCAACAATGTTAACTTATTTACATCCCTGCACAGAAAGATGATACTTATAACTCTTAAGAACTGTGTCACTATACTTCTAACTCTTTTTTTTCTTTTCGGTGAGGCAATTGGTGTTAAGTGACTTGCCCAGGGTCACACAGCTTATAAGTGTCAAGTGTCTGAGGCCAGATTTGAACTTACTTGTAACTCTTAAGAACTGTATCAGTACTAGGGCAGTTAGAAGGGGTATACATAGACAAAGTGTGGGTATAAGTTGACTTTGATGGGATAATATAAAAAATTAAGGGGTGAGAAAGAGGATTGCACTGGGAGAAGAGGGAAGAGAAAAGTAAAATGGGGCTAAATTGTCTCACATGAAGAGGTGTGAAAGACCTGTTACAGTGGAGGGAAATAAAGGATGAGCATCACTTGAATGATACTGTCATCAGATTTGGCTTAAAGAGGGAATAACACACCCTCAGTTGGGCATAGAAATTGATCTAACCCTATACTAAAGTAGGAAGGAAGAGGGATAAAAGAAAAGGGGAGTCTAATAGAAAAGAGGGCAGATTGAGGGAAGCAGTGGTCCAAAGCAAAACACTGGTGAAGAGGGACAGGGAGAGAGAGAGAGAGAGAGCGAGAGAGAGCGAGAGCAAGAGAGAGAGCAATCAATGAATTGGGTATACAACAACAAGAAAAAAACCAGAAAAAGAACAAATTAAAAATCTTCAATTAAACACCAAACTGGAAATCATGAAAATCAAAGGAGAGATTAATAAAATTGAAAGCAAGAAAACCATTGAACTAATAAATAAAGCTAGGAGCTGATTTTATGAAAAAAAACCCAACCAAAACAATAAAACAGATAAACCATCAGTTAATTTGATTTAAAAAGAAAGAAGAAAACCAAGTTACTAGTAACAAAAACGAAAAGAGTCAATTCACCACCAAAGAAAAGAAAATTAAAATAATTGTTAGGAGCTATGTTGCCCAATTGTATGCCAATAAATATGACAATCTAAGTGAAATGGATGAATATTCACAAAAAGTATAAATTATCCAGATTAACAGAAGAGGAAATAAAATACTTAAAGAACCCCATTTTAGAAAAAGCAATTGAACAAGTTATTAATTAACAAACTCCCTAAGAAAAAATCTCCAGGGCCAGATGGATTTACAAGTGAATTCCACAAAATATTTGAAGAATAATTAATTCCACTGCTACATAAACTATTTGGAAAAATAGGCAAAGAAGGAGACCTAACAAATTGTTTTTATGACATAAACATTGTGCTGATACCTAAACCAGGAAAAGCCAATACAGAGAAAGAAAATGATAGACCAATTTCCCTAATGAATATTGATGCAAATTTTTTAAATAAAATATTACTAAAGAGATTACAGCGATTTATCACCAGAATAACACACTATAATCAGTTGGGATTTATGCTAGGAAGGCAAGGCTGGTTCAATATTAGGAAAACTATCAGCATAATTGATCATATCAATAACAAAACCAACAGAAATCAAGTGATTATCTCAATAGATACAGAAAAAGCCTTTGACAAAATACAGCACCCATTCCTATTAAAAGCGTTAGAGAGCATAGGACTAAATGGAGTTTTCCTTAAAATGATAAAACCACCAGCAAGCATTATCTGTAATGAGGATAAGCTAGAAGCTTTGCCAATAAGATCAGGGGTGAAACAAGGATGCCCATTATCACCACTATTATTCAATATTGTACCGAAGTGTTAGCTGTGGTGATAAGAGAAGAAAAAGAAATTGGAGGAATTAGAATAGGCAATGAGGAAACAAAACTATTACTCTTTGCAGATGATATGATGGTATATTTAGAGACTCCTAGAGAATCAACTAAAAACTACTTGAAATAAACAACTTTAACAAAGTTTCAAGATATAAAATAAACCCACATAAATCATCAGCATTTTCACCTATTACCAATAAATCCTAGCAGCAAGAGATAGAAAAAAAATGGGAAGAATATCAATTGCTTATGGGTAGGCTGAGTTAATATAATGAAAATGACAATTCTACCTAAATTAATTTACTCATTCAGTGCCATACCAATCAAACTGCCAAAAATCATTTTATAGAGCTAGAAAAATAATAACAAAATTCATGTGGAAGAACAAAAGATCAAGAATATCAAATGCATTTATGAAAAGAAATGCAAGGGAAGGTGGCCTAGCTGTGCCACATCTAAAACTGTATTGTAAAGAAGCAATTATCAAAACTACTTGGTACTGGCTAAGAAATACAGTGGTGGATCAATGGAATAGGTTACATACACAAGACACAATAGTTAATGACTATAGTAATTTACTGTTTGATAAACCCAAAGACTCCAGCTTCTGGGATAAGAACTCAGTATTTGGCAAAAAGTGCTGGGAAAACTGGAAAATAGTATGGCAGAAACTAGGCATAGTCTAGACCAACATCTCACATCATATACCAAAACAAGTCCAAAATGGGTACATGATTTAGACAAAAAGGATGATACCACAACTGGTATGAAAAAATTAGGAAAGCAAGGAATAGTTTACCTATCAGATCTATGGAGAAAGGAAGAAGAGAGAGAACTTTATGAAATGCAAAATGGATGATTTTGATTACATTAAATTGAAAAGATTTTTTCGGAAACAAAGCCAATGCAACCATGATTAGAAGGAAAGCAGAAAGCTAGGAAACAATTTTTACAGCCAGTGTTTCTGACAAAGGCCTTATTTCTAAAACGTATAGAGACACAATTATTTGAATAGGCTGTAGAAATAGGTTCAGATTTCTAGTGAACAAATCACAAACTTGATTTCTGTATTGTGTAAGCATTCTCTACATTTACATTCTAAATCCCAGGTTCAGGTCCCTGTGGAGTTTTTTTCCCTTGGCTAGGCAATGGGGTTAAGTGACTTGTCCAGGGTCCCACAGCTAGTAAGTGTCAAGTGTCTGAGGTCAGATTTGAACTCAGGTCCTCCTGACTCCAGGGCTAGTGCTCTATCTATTGTGCTCACCTAGCTGCCCCCCAGGTCCCTGTTTTTAAGGTATATTCTTAATGGCCAATGCATAGCTTGTCTACATAGAAATCATTCATAAATTTGTGGAGTCCTGGTAACTTTTAAATACAATATCACATATTTTAAATAATATTTTATTTTTCCTCAGTTACAAATGAAGACAATTTTTAACATTGGTTTAAAAAAATTTGAGTTCCAATTTTTTTTCCTCCTTTACCTCTTCTTTCCCTGAGATAGTAAGCAATTTGATATAGATTATACATGACCAACCATGAAAAACATATTACCATATTAGCCATATTGTGAAAGAAACAGAGACCAAAAGGGAAAAAAGCATGAAAAAATGTAGAAAGTTAAAAAATATGCTTCAATCTGCATTCAGAGTCCATCAGTTCTTTCTCTGAAGGTGGACAACATTTTTTATTATTAGTCCTTTGGAAATATCTTAGAGCATTGTATTGCTGAGAATAGCTAAGTTATTCACAGTTGATCATTGTACAATGTTGTTGCTACTGTGTACAATGTTCTCCTGGTTCTGCTCACTTCACTTTGCATCAGTCCATATAAGTCTTTCCAGGTTTTTATGAAATCAGAGTACTTATCGTTCCTTACAGCACAGTAATAATTCCATCACAATCATATACCACAGTTTGTTCATCCATTCCCCAATTGATGGGCATCTCTTCCATTTCCAATTCTTTGCCAGTGAAAAAAGAGCTGCTTTAAATGTTTTTGTACAAATAGATCCTTTCCCTTTTAAAAAAAATCTCTTTGGGATATAGATCTAGTAATAGTATTCCTAGATTAAAGGGTATCATAGCCCCTTGGGCATAGTTCCCAATTGCTCTCCAAAATGGTTGGATCAATTCACAACTACATCAACAATGCATTTGTGTTCTGATTTTTTCCACATCACCTCCAATATTTATTATTTTCCTTTTCAGTTATATTAGCCTGTATGATAGATGTGAGGTGACACTTCAGAGTTGTTTTAGTGTGAATTTCTTGGGTCAATAGTGATTTTGAGTATTTTTTCATATGACTTTAGATAGCCTTGATTTTTTCATCTGAAAACTACCTGTTCATATTCTTTGACCATTTATCATTTGGGGAGTGACTTGCATTCTTATAAATTTCAATCAGTTTTCTATATACTTGAGAAATGAGACCTTCATCAGAGAAACTTGCTGTAAAATTTATTTCCCATTTTTCTGCTTTCTTTCTAATTTTGGTTGCATTGGTTTTGTTTGTGCAAAAACTTTTAAATTTAATATAATCAAAAATTTATCATTTTATATTTAGTAATGATCTCTATCTTTTGTTTAGTCATAAATCCTTCCCTTGTCCATAGATGACAGGTAAACTATTTCACACTCTCCTAATTTATTTATACTATCACCCTTCAAGTTTAAATCAGAGTCATATCTCATATTGGCATACTATGTAAGATGATGGTCTATATCTAGTTTCTGCCATATTGTTTTACAGTTTTCCAAGCAGTTTTTGAGTTCTTGTTTGAAAGTTTTGGGTCTTCTGGTTTATCAAACACTATAGTACTATAGTCATTTATTATTGTGTATTGTGTAGCTAAATTCTTCTGCTGATCCACCACTCTATTTCTTAGCCAGTACCAGACTGTGGGTTTTATTCACTGAGTAAGCCATTGGGCTAGGACCTGTCTATTCAAGGATAGAAAACTATATAGTCTATTTCTTTGGGAAGGTTATAGTCCAATAGAGGGTTTCAGACATATGCACAACCTACTCTAATTCTAAAATGCTAAATTCTAGTATATTAAAAGTGTAGAGAAAAGGTTCAGATAAAGTGCTAGGAAAAAATTAAAGAGACTGAAAGACCTTTCATCTGAGTTAATCAGAGAAGGCATCATAGATGAAGGAACGCCTGATCTGGGCCTTGAAGTAAGAGAAGGATTTTTACCAGATAAGATTGTGCAGATTTTTCAAGGCCAGGGGTATGTGTTCCAGGGATAGTTAATGGGTAAGCCAATACAGTGATGTAGGAGACGTCAATATAGGACTGGAGAGCTAACAATTTATTGTTCAATTTGACTTGCAGAAACTAGAGTAGATGAAAGAGTAAAGAGAAATAAGACTGGACATGGAGGTTGGAGCCAGATTATGAAGAGGTTTAAATGATAGGACATCTAGTTTGCATTTTATTTGCTAGTCAAAGGGAAGGTAATTGTTTTTGAACCAAGAGTAATGTGATCAAAAGTATGCATTAAGAAAATTATTCTAGGGACAGCTAGGTGGCACAGTGGATAGAGCACCAGCCCTGAAGTCAGGAGGACCTGAGTTCAAATGTGGCCTCAGATCAAACACTTGACACATACTAGCTGTGTGACCTTGGGCAAGTCACTTAACCCCAATTGCCTAAAAAAAAAAAGAAAAGAAAATTATCCTAGTGACTATATAAAGGATATATTAGAGAGTGGAGACTACAAGTAGGAAGTTCATTAAGGAAGCTGTCAGAGAAGTAGGGAAAAAAGATAACGAGAGCTTGACCTAGTGTGCTGGCAGTACGACTAGAAAGGAGAGGGCTGATTGGGAGATATGCTATGTAGATGATAGGGGGAGAGTATGCCCTTCCAAAGTGTTGGCAGGAAATATTTGTACTTCTGTTCCTGCTATATCTTTAAAAGTAATAATCTCTTTGCAAAAGTTAATTGCTGCTTATTGGTTAAATGGAACTGGGTGCTAATGACTGGCAGCTAACAGTGTGGAAATATACCAGAATTGGGGCTTATGCTTATGTCATTGGAAAAAAAGATACCATAGTTCCTCAGGGGTAACCCTAGGACTTTGAAGTGGAGATGGAAGAGTGAGGCCCAAGTTCTCACTATATTTCCATATAGGACAACTTTGAGGGATGTGTGATCTCATGGATGGGAATACTATTTTCAACAGTGCTAATTGTAACACATCCACTCCTTCTTATCTAGTGTGATTCATGCTTGTGTCATATAATTCTGACTCAGGAAGACCTGTGCCTCATAAGCTGAGGGCTTTTTTTTTGGGTCCCTTGATATTCAGTGGCTATCCATGGAGTACACATAAGTCATCTCTCACTCTTTTCACATGACTAGTCTATCTCATTTTAATGAATTTGTTTTATCTGTTTCATCTAAGAAGATATAGAGTACTTAATGTCCAGCCTTGACTTACAGTTGCTTAGATAGCCCAAAGAGAAGGTGCATGAGTTCATATATTTTGGACAAACATTGCAAGTCGATAGTGAACCAGAACAAGAATTGGATAAAAGGAAGATGGGTTGGATTACAAGTGAGTTACAAATTATGTAGTATTTTTAGTGATTTCAAATGCTTCCCCAGAACACAGGGCCATCTTTTTAAGACCAATATTTTTCCAGTGATTCTCTATTGCTTCAAAACTTATTACGGTCTACACTGGATAAGTTCCAGGTCACCCAAAGAGCAGTGAAGTGACACACTGTGAGCGTTAAATAGATTTAGCATGTGATCAAGGAAGAGATGCTCAAGAGAAATGATGCAAAAGATACACAATATCTTCCCTATGTCAGCCCTGAAAGTATCAGAAGGCCATATTCATGTTTCCTTCTGAGTTGTCTTTCCCCTAGGCTAAACAAAAACATTCATTTCAACTGATCCTTCTATGACTAGATTCCTAGTCATCTTGCTAACTGGACAACTAAATGGGGTGGGTTACCCTCTTCTTTGTTTAAACTTTAGCTTGTCAATCTCCACACTGCTTGAGGCAGAACAAGCCTTTTTGAACTTCGGTTATTTAATTCTCTCTATGTTTTCAGGCTCTGCCCTTTAAATCTATTCTCTACAAGCTGTTAATATGACATTCCTAAAATACAAGTCTGATCCTATCACTCCTCTATTCAAAATTCACCAATAGCTCCCTATTGCCTCTAGAATATAAAATGCAAAAATCTTCACTCTAATTTTTGAAGTTCTCCACTCCCACTTGCATTTCTGGTCATATTTTCTATTTCTCTTCTTCATGAACGATCCATTTCCATCAGAATGTCTTGCTAGCTGTTGCCTATGCAAGACATTCCATCTCCAGACTGTGCTTGAGTGTTCATGACCTACTATGTCTGGACTCTTGCCTCTTAGGATCTCCATTTTCCTTCAAAGTTTAGGTCAATTGCCCCTTCCTAAATAAGGCTTTTACTGAGCTCTCCCTCCTCCCACAGGTGTTCTATCTCCCCTTTGAAATTATTTTGTATTTACTTCTCTGTATATGTATTCTATTCCTGCAGTAAATATAAGTATCTCAGAGGTAAGAATGTATTTCCTTTTTGTTTTTGTCATCAGTGTCTGGCATAGAGCCTTGCACATAGTACAAAAAAAAAGATTTATTGAATTGATTTAAACTGAATCAATCCACTTTTTTGTTCCATTTTCCACCCAGGCTTGAATTCTATTAATCCATCAGTGACTTGTGATCTTTTGGATCAAGTCCTTGAAGGCTTGAATCACTTGTTTGTTCCTTAAGCTGTAAATGAAGGGATTTAGCAGGGGAGCAATTGAAGTTTGGAGGATCCCCACTCCCTTATGGAAGCTGACGTCTTTTGTTGAGAGATTGATGTACATAAACATGCAGCTTCCGTAAGAGAGAGAGATGACAATTATGTGAGAGGAACAAGTAGAAAAGGCCTTTTTCCTTTGTTGAGCAGAAGGAAATCTAAGAATTGTATGGATGATGTTTGTATAGGAAAGAAGCACCAGCACTAGAGTGACCAGAAGTGTCACTAAGGCTAGGAGAGTATCGACTAGCTCTGCCAGACCTGTGTCTGAACAGGAGAGTTTCAAAAGAGGAGCAGTATCACAGTAATAATGATCCATGGTATTAGATGAGCAGAAATTCAGACGACTTGCCAGTAGAATTGCTAGGCCAGAAATCAATAACCCGGCCAGCCAAGTACAGAGAATTAGCAGGATGCATAGTCTGCTGCTCATGATGGTTGTGTAATGCAGGGGTTTGCAGATGGCGACATACCGATCATAAGACATGGCGGCAAGGAGGAAAAACTCAGTGGCCCCCAGAAATATGGCAAAAAAGTACTGAAGGAAGCAACCAACAAAGCTGATGGTTTTATTCCCTGTTGAGATACTGAACAGCAGTCTGGGAGTAAAAACAGATGTGAAGAAAATTTCTAAGATGGAAAAATTCCGAAGGAAGAAATACATAGGGGTTTGGAGGTGGGAGTCCAATAGTGTGAGGATGATGATGGTCAGGTTGCCAATGATACTAAACATGTAAGTGAGAAGGAGAAAGAGGAAAATCACAACCTGGAACTCAGGAGCATCTGTCAGGCCCAACAGGATGAACTCAGTCAATGTAGTGAGATTTTTCATTGTGACCTTGTCTGGATCTGAAGTTGAATAAAAGAAAAATTAGTGCTGGGGACAGAAGAGGCAAGGTTCAGGCTAGGAGAGTCATTGGAATCAACACATGAGCATATACACTTCCGATCATGCTCCCCACAATCTCTGCTTTTGGGTGGAAGACAGTTTATCTTGAAAGTCCTTTTCAGGACCTCTCTATGCCAACATTTCCCTATAGCTCATTTGTAGATGGATATTGATCAGCTGGAGAGCTTCCAGAGGAGAATGATCTAGATGGTGGAAGTAGCAGGATTCCACACCGGTAGGTAGTTTTGGCTACCTGGGGATGCTTTGCCAGAGAACAGTTTGGGTGACATGATTCAGGAACTGTCTGCAAGTATTTGATGTTATGTCATGGGGAACAAGGATTGGACTTGTTTGGGTCTGGAGAGGAGAACTAAACAATGGGCATGTATTTTCAAGAGGTAGATTTCAGCTCAAGGTAAAAAAAGTGGCTAATAATGATGGCTCTCTCAGAGTAGAAAGGATAATGAGTTTCCCCTCCCTAGAACTCTTCATGTGAAGATTGACTAACCATGTGGTGGAAATGTTGTGAAGGGAATTACTGTTTAGATAGGGGTTAGGCTAGGTGGCCCAGATTTAAAGTCTCTTCCAAATCAGAGATTTTGTGCTTCTTTCGGTCTATTTCACATCTCCATTTTTAACATTATAGCCCATTTCATATTTCCATTCATTTATTATGTTTTATGATCTACAGTTTAAGAAGGATATTGAGAAGATGGAAAATATCTAGAAGAGGACAGTCAGAATGGCGAAGGACTTTGGACCCAAGATATATATGGATTGGTTGAAGGAACTAGTTATGTTTAGCTTGGAGAAGACAAAACACAGGGGAACATGATAGCTCTGTTCAAGTACTTGAACGGCTGTCACGTGAAGGAGGGATTCAGAGTGTCTGTTTAATTCCACAGGGCAATTTACAAAAAGGCAAATTTAGATGTAACACCAGAAAAAGCTTCCTACCAATCAGAATTGTTCAAAAGTTGGATGGGCTTCCCTGAGAGCTGATGGATCCTCCCTCCTTGGAGATTTTTAGGTAGAGGCCAGATGACTACTTGTTGGATATGGGATAAGGGGATTCCTTTTGTGTATGAGTTTGCCTAGATGTGGCCACTGAGGTCCCTTCCAACTCTCAAATTCCATGATTCATGACTCCAAGCTCTACTTATCTTCCTTAATCCCTCCATTCCTGCAGGCATTTCTCTATCTGTGTCTCTTTTTCTTGCTTTCCTTTCTGTATTCTCTGGTGTTTTCCCACTTGTATTATACTTGTAGGAATCTGTCATTCTCTCCCTTTCCTCTTCCTGGCACCAGTGGGAACTCCTCACAGATAGGTGTTGAGGAAGACAGTGAAGTAATACAGAGAGATACCTGCCATCTCCCTCATTCTTTCAGTGAGAATTCCTGGTGAGATCCGCACATGACTGTATTTCTGTAGGGATTTCAGAGCATATGAGCTAGTACTTTGAGACATTATGCAAAGATAAGTCACTTCCAATTAAAAATCAATAATCCAATATTAATAATAAAAATCCAATTAATAATCATCTCTAGCTACTCCTAAGTTATCCAGCAGCAGATTTAAAAAAAATAAATGGAATCGCAGAATGTCACAGTTGAGACAGACTTGGTGCTATTTAGTCCAACTCATATTTGACCAAGAATCCCATCTAGAACAATGCTGACAAGTGAGTGTTTGGAATCAGAAGACCTGAGTCTAAATCCTGACTCATCTACATATTCTCTGCACTAACAAGACACATAACATCTGGGCCAGTTTCTTTATCTATAAGAATGAGAGGTTTAGATTGGAGAAGCTCTAATATTTTTCCTAGCTCTAGAAAGCTGGAAAGCTTGAAAACATTCTTTTTAATGTCTTTTTAACTTTCTTGTCTCTAAGTCTGTCCCTCACTCTGCTCCAGTCCAGGCTTCCTCCTCCTGTATCTTAGTGTGGAAAGAAGACTCAAATCTTAGTGTCTGCTTGGACAGGAACAAAACATTTTGGTTCTCTGGTCTACTCTCTCTTTACCCCATCCCCTGCAATGGGAGCCCATGAGCAGCCCTGCCCACTTTTGGTCTGCTCTAATCATTATTGTCTTTCCTTTTATCAAACAGAAATTTGTTGCTGCGTCCCCTTTACCTGCTTCTAGTTAGGTCCTTTGATGTAACTGAGCAATCGTCAAGGACCTTGTAAGGGGGCCCAGAGGGGAGTGTTTTTCATTCTCTGTTTTAAAGTCTCCCCAGTGTGATCTTGCAAGGAGTGTCAACAGCATCTGAATCTTCCCCATTGTGTGGTGCCTTCCTTCCTTCTTTCTGTTTTCCCTGATCACTGTACAATAAGGGTCACTCGGTTCAACAAAAAATACCAACTCAAAATCTGGAGCAAGAGATACACATATCATCAGATTAGTAACCTTTCCAGCAGAGTGTTGGGGCTTCAGGAAATGTGTCCTAGAAGCCAGTATCCCTTCGGCGCCTTCATTCTGTCCTAATTCTGTAAGGTCTCCAAAACAAAGTGTACATCGCTATTGTCCCCTCTCTCCTGTTTATGCCACCTCCCTCCCCTGCCCAAATTTGAGTTTCATTGTTGATTCCTTCTCCATGACTATTACAGTCATTGGTCAGATAAACTTGGACTCTCAGGAAATAATTGTTTTCTGTTTGGTTACATACCCCAGAGTCTCTGCCCACTTGGTCATCAACTTTGGGCCTTCAGTTCCCAGCAGAATCTTTCCTTCAAGGACTTCACATACGAATTATTTTCCTGATTCACAGTTGCAGAAAGAAAAAAATATACATGGAAAATATGGGTTGCCTGAGAGGGAACTTGCTTAAATATGGACATTCACTCATTAAAACCCATTTATATTAATTCAGGTTATTAAGCCAAAATATCATGAGAGGTGAATTAAGTTGAATTTATGAATTGGAGACAAAGTAGTATCTCAAGAAATGTATTTTATGTGAAGTGCTCACCAAGACCTGTCTCTCCCCCACTGTACAGTCCTGGATATGTACACTTTTATTGCTAAAAAAGGTTAGCAATAAAGCAATGAGCACAACCTTGCCTGGTCCCATCCCAACCTTGTAGGTATTTATCCCATTTCTGTTCTACACATTTATGCAATATAGAAATGACTCTAAGACCCTGAAAGAACAGGTCATATCAAAAGAGAAGGTTAGAAAGATTCAGTTAGAAAGAAAGAGAAAGATTGTAAAGGTTAGACTATACCTGTATTCTTTGTATTCCAGAACAATGGTGCTGGTAACCTCTGAAGGCAGCCCATGAACTCTGGCAGGATTCACACTAACCAGAAAGGTTGAGCTTTATCTGCTGTCTTCAGAACAGGCACTGGGGAATCAATTGAATGAACAAACAAAGATACCCCGGGGAGCTACCTCTGTGGGCAATTTTGGAAACATATCATAAACAGGCTAAAGGAAAAGAATCAGGAGAGAAAGGGATTAAGATACCCTGAGAACATTATTCATAAGTCTGGAGTCTGGTAATAGCAGGAAAGACAGGGTTCCAGACTTGCTTCAATCTAATTCAGGAGTGAAATTTTCTTAAATGAAATCATCTCTGGGGTGTTTTCTGTTATCCTAAGGAAATCTGGAACTTGCTAATTTGTCATCATAGGATTTAGAGCTAGAAAGGATATTAGAGGTTCTTCAATCAAAATCCCTCACTCTTATAGATAAAGAAACTGGCCTAGATGTTATGTGGCTTGTTCAAGTTTGTGCAGAGAATATGTAAATGAATCAGGATTTGGACTCAAGTCTTCTGATTCCAAATCCAGTATTTCTACTCTCTGGCATCACTGGGTCTCAGGTGCAATGAACTTCAGGTGCCACAAGAAGAGTAAAGGAGTTGATGTTGCTGCAAGAGGCTTCCCTCTGGAATTGGCACACAAGGTTCTGCAAAGCCTTGTCAATCTTCCTAGTATGGTATGGGAATGGCTGGGCCCCATTCTTTACAGAATATGGCAGCTTTCCCATGCAGACCAGGGAAAAGACTTTTATACTTTTATAGGGAGGATAAAGGTCTTTCTCATATGTGTTGAATTAGTTTCTCACCTCCAATGATATAGGCCAGGAGGCATAGGGGATTACATAGGTGATCTGGTTGAACACAGCTTAGAGAATTTCTATCCCCTAAGTTTCAGGAAAGTTCAAAGGATAGACAATCTCCAAAAGGTAAAGTGTGGTAAGAGAAATATCCTAAGTGCACACCCCATGCAGGGTAGGCTAGTTTTTCCTTAAAAAGCATTTAAATTGAGAATTAATTATCTCAAGACACTAAGGTTGGTTATAGAACTATCAATATAGCTTCCTGGTCATCAGGGTATAAAACATTCAGCATACAAAAGGTACATATTCTTCCTTCAGGTTTCTGACCACATACCAACAGCATGACCAACACTGATTCAGGAAAACTTGTGTTTGGCTAAATTTAGGCAAATTGAGCACCTAGGTGGTGCAGTGGGTAGAATGTTGGGCTTAGAGTCAAGAAGACTGAGTTCAAATCCAGCCTTATACACTTACTGTGTGACCCTGGGCAAGTCACTTAACTTCTCTTTGCATTAGCTTTCTTATCTATAAAATGTGGATAGTAATAGCACCTACCTCCCAGGGTTGTTGTGAGGATCAGATGAGATAATGATGGTAATAACTAGTATGGTTTCTAGAATATAGTAAGCAGTATTGAAATGTTAGTTACTATTGTTATTCTGGGCATAATTTCTCTGCACTGAATGTCCATCCTCTGTTATAGCTAAGTAAATCTCCTTTCATTAACAATATATGGAGTTTGACTACCTTATTTTATTTCAATTTTAAACCTGAGGTATGTAAATGGCCTGGTTAGACTTGCTCAGGGCAGCTAGGTGGTGGTGTATGGATAGAGTAACATGCCTGGAGTCAGGAAGACCTGAGCTCAAATCTGGCCTCAGACTCTTACTAGCTGTGTGACCCATTTGCCTCAGTTTCATCATCTGTAAAATGAGCTGGAGAAGGAAATGACAAATCACTTGAATAACTTTGCAAAGGAAACCCTCAAAAGGGGTTACAAAGAATTGCACGTGACTGAAAATGACTAAACAAACAAGAATGACAAGAAGACTTGCTTGGCTTACAATCTAGAGGATGTCAGACAGGAGAAGAGGGTAGGCCTAGAATAGAGAAAGCACATCAAAAGAAAGGCTGTGCTCCTCCTTCCATCCCTTTCACCCCCAAACATAGTATTTTTTAGACTATTGCACTCAGTGAGGTTTAAGACTCAGGATGAGATCTTTTATAGGAAGAAGAGGAAAAGTTAATATCTACTTCTGAGCCCAAAGAACTCACAACCAAAAAGGTCTGAGGCTGGAAAGAGATTAGCAAAAATCAGGTTATAATAAGAAACATATCTTAGGCCAATGGCAAAGGTTGCCTGGATCATTTCCTAGAATGAGCAGATGGCTGGAGAAGCTGATGTATTCTATGAAGTTTACAGCCCAAAACTAGATCTTTCACAGAAGTAGTTGGCATAGGGACCAGTGTGGCAAAGACTTGGAGATAAGAGCCTTAGCTTAATCTACACCTGACATTATTTTTGTAGGCTTATCTCATGCTCTTGTATACATCCTCCATTATCTGGCCTTCTGTCTCTCTATGTTTCTTTTATTTTAAAAATTCTTTGTCACTTTTATTTAGTAGTTTTTTTCTCTCTCTTTTTGGTGCCAGAGATGATGAATGATTACAATTCAACTGTCTTTAAAACATTTGTTTGCAAGATAAAACCTCTTTATCACTGATCCCAAATGGATCCATTTTTTTTTTTGTTTTTTCTTCCTTTTTTTTAATACACTTATCACCAGGGCTGAGTGGATGAGAAGTGAATAAGTAGGGTGAGGAGGAGGAGTCCAGGAGGCCAGAGGAGAAAGAATGCTATAAGCCATAGTAAGAATAAGTTGTACTCAAAATTGCCACAAATGTTACAGTAATAAGGTTACACAATTACATCCCACAGCACCACTAAAGACTTTCATTGTGTTCGACATTATCACAATGGAAAGCATAAAAAATGGAGTAAATTCTAATGCTGATACAGTCCAATCTAGTCCTCTAGGCAAGATGGAGCAAGCAGTCATTTAAATTAAAAATGCTCTGTCCTTATCTAAATGGCTAGCAGACGTGGAGAACCCCACAGTGGATCATCATGGAACTTTCTCCATGTATCTATAAAATATGTTGTCATATTGCACATTTTTGACACTTGAAAGGGGTGCCGCAATAGCACCCCCCCTTGCTTTCTCTCTCTCTGTCTCTCTCTTTCTCTCTCTCTCTGTCTCTCTCTCATACATATACCAGATTCAACTATCTCAGCTATCTCAGAAATGGACTCTTCTGCTATGAATGCCAATCCTAGTTCACTTTGTCATGAAAGATACATACATGTACATACAATTATATGTATATACACAGAGACATAGGTTGTTTGTAGTAACTACAGCTACTACTTGGAGTGCCAAGGTATGTTGAAATCTAGGTTATTGACACTTATTTCATCTTTCTTTTACTTGCCATTTTGCATGGCTTCAAAACCAGTCTTGGCTTATTGTGTTTCTGGAATACTGCTGGGGTGTTAACTTACCTTGTATTTCTGTCAAACATTTTGGAGAAAGATTATTGTAAGATCTTATCATGATAATACTGTCAGATACATTCCAACAACACTCAAATCTGTCCAACATGCAATCATTTTCATGTAATGAGCAAAATTTACTTCCGAGGCATACATGTACTTCGTAGTTTTCAATGGTCTATTTTCCATATTTAAATCCCAGATCTTTCCTGACAGATTATCTCCTGTAACATATCAACCCCTATGGCTGACTTTTACATCAGATATGGAGGAAATGATTTCAGAGAAAAAGTATCTATTACTGGGATCTTCTGGTTCTTCAAGCAACTTGGAACACTAGTCACAGAGTTTGGATGCTCTCACATCACACAACTGAATCATCCCTTTACTGCTGCCATGCACAAATGTGCTACAGCTATTGAGATTGAACTCTGCTGCCATTATTACCTCTGTCAGCCTTTCCATGCAGGCAGGTTTGATACCTACAATATTAAAACCTCTGTCCATAATTTCAAGGTACCAAAGATTAATCTGCAAATCATCTGCACACAAATACGTTTCATAATCACTACTGCTAGATAGAATTGATGTGATACATATGAGAATTGACAAAGTTTTTTTTAGACTTGCCTTGACATCAGGTCCATGGGTCTACACTAGCACCCATAGTGTAATAACTATTGTAGCATTGACTGTCTTCTTCCTTCCAGTTATATCCCTCTGGTCTTTTGTTCCTTTCAGATATATGCTATAACTTCATTGTTTTATAACTGGTAGACAATAAAAATTGAGTAGCATTTTTCTGAGGCAACCACATAATTTTGATCCTTTCTTCAACTTCTTAGCTTTTCAAGTAGTCAAACTCAAGTTTATGGCTTTGGAAAGTGTTGTAAACATTGTATAATCTTCTGCTATGTGTTTTGGTTTTGTTCTCCTGCCTTTGTTGGAAGATGACTCTACCTCTTTATCACCTGTATTTTAACATATACTTAGTTAACCTATGTATTTTATTTTATATACTTAAAAACATGATTCTGAGAAGAGGTCCATAGACTTCACTAGACTGCCAAAGGAGTCCATGATGCAAAAAATTGTAAGAACCATTTTCCTACCATGTAGAGTATCTACAATAGTTCAGAGACACCTAAGATTTCACAGGAGAAAAAAATCCTAAAAAGGAGCCAGTAGTAAACCTCAGTCTCTGTTGTTTATAGATAGATGCATAAATCATATATTCCAAGAAAGATAAACTAGATTTTTCAATGCAATAATTTAACTCATAGGCATCATTGAGACATGGGGGGAGGGATGACTAATGACTGAAATATGACTCCAGAGAGGTATGACTTATTAAAAAGAAAGAGGTGGGGGAAAACAGCATATATGTTAAGATGATATATTTATTTGAGGATATCCAAGAATTAGAGTAAGTAAATACAGTGAAGGTCATTTGGATGAAGACAAATGCAAGCAAAAATAGAAGCAACATTGTCATCAGAATGTACCACAGATCAGCTGGCCAAGAAAAGTAATAGATCACAAATTCAGGAAACAGGTCACAAATATGGTATAGAAGTACAGTGATGGGATGTATGCTGGGACACTCTTTCTTCTCTGAGCACAATAGCCTCATTATATTTTGACTTGCCTTAATGATAATTTTATCCTTCAGAAGGCAAGGAACCAGTGACAGCGAATTCTATTATGGAACAAATTCTTCTGAGCAAAGAGGAACTGTTTATTAGGGGGAATGACTGCTACACCTTACATTTTTAGATTAGAGTAGGATTAAGGATGGTTACTAGACCTATTCCTTTGACATAGGGAAAACTGCCTGTTCATATCCTTTGACCATTTATCAATTGGGAAATGACTTGCATTCTTATAGATTTGACAATGTTCTTCATATATTTGAGATGTAAGACTTTTACCTGAGAAACTATCTATAAATCTCTCCTGCCCCTTTCAATTTTCTGCTTTCCTTCTGATCTTGGTTACATTTACACAAAACTTTTTAAATTTAATGTAATTGAAATTATCCATTTTATGCCTAACTTTGTTCTCTATCTCTGCTTACTCACAAATTGTTTGCCTATCCATAAGTCTGGTAAGTAATATGTTCCAAGTTCTTCTAATTTTCTTGAGATCTCTCTTTATCAAGGTCACGTATCCATTTTGACCTTATCTTGGTAAATCGTATAAGGTATTAGTCTATGCCTAGTTTCTACCATACTGCTTTCCAGGTTTCCCCAATAATTTTTACCAAATAATGCATACTTATCCCAACCTTTTAAGTCTTTACACTTGTCAAATACAAAAGTATTCTATTTATTTGCTGCTATAACTTGTATGTCTACTGTGCTTCACTTTTCTCTTTTTATTTCTTAGCCAGTACCAGATAGTTTTGATAATTATTGCCTTATAACATAGTTTAAGATCTGGTACTGCTAAATCACCTTCCCTTACATTTTTCATTTGATTTTATTTAGTTCCTTTGATATTCTTGAGTTTTTATTCTTCCAAATGAATTTTATTATTATTTTTTTCTAATTTAGCAAAATAATTTTTTGATAATTGAATTGGGATGATATTGAATATGTAAATTAGTTTAGGTAAAATTGTCATTTTTATTATATTGGCCCAGCCTACCCATGAACAATGAATATTTCTCCAATTATTTAAATCTGAGGTTACTGGTATAAAAAGTTTTTTTAAAAATAATTTTATTTATATAGTTCTTGGGTTTTTTCTTTGGCAGGCCTACTCCCAGGTATTTTATACTGTCTAGAGTTATTTTAAATAGGATAACTTTTACTATCTCCTATTGGAGGGTTTTATTTGTTATACATAGGAATGCTGATAATTTATGTGGATTAATTTTATATACTGCCACTATGCTAAAATTATCATGTTTTAACTAATTTTTAGTTGATTTTTTGGGATTTTCCATGAGGGACTAGCTTTCAAACCTGATCACTTGTGGAGAATACTCAACAGCTTCTCCTAGACTTCATAATAAGAATTCTTTTGACAGTATAGGAAGGAGCAGTCAGGTAGCAAATACCTACTTGTCAGTTGCACAAAGTGGTTAATTCTATGATTGTACCTGCCTGACTCTGAAGGCAATGAATGGTCCCACAGTTGCCTCTAAAAGTCTTTTGCTAAAATTATTTATGTAGGGGTTTCATTAGTGATTTAAAAACTGGAGTCCCTAAAGGCCTTTTTATTATTCACCTAGTTGATCCCTTTGCACCTGTTGCAGATTAAACAAATAAAAGAGAGATCATTGGTTCTTAGTATTTCATTTAGAGGGAAATCTGTGTCCTTTCCAGATTGTACATGTTTTCTCTATGATGCAGACAAGGACAGGTCTTGATGTTCCCTTAATTTTACAGTCCCTGTCCTCCTTTCTGCTGTGTAGAGCAAATGGAAACGTGTCCTACTTTTAACTTGGATAGGCTCCTTGATGAGACATCATTTTAGAGCTGGAGGGTGGGAGAGCAAGTTGGCTTAGGATTCTTGGATGTCTGAAGATATGGTAGAGCTGTGGCAAAGTCTACATTTGGTTGTGAGTGAGAGGGGGTGGGTGCACAAGACAAAGTTTTCTCAGAAATGTACATGCACTTGTCCACTAACATGTTATCTCTAAGCTTTGTGTTACACCAGAGTTAAAGTGACAACTGAAATGAAGTACAGTCAGAAAAGTAAGCATGAGAATGATTTACCACATCATATTTTCCCTTTTAGGGGCTGTGGTCATAGAACATATATTGTTCTTTCCCTCATATCTAGGCACAGGGATTTGAGATCTCTCTCTCTCTCTCTCTCTCTCCTCTCTCTCTCTCTCTCTCTCTCTCTCTCTCTCTCTCTCTTTCTCTCTCTCTGCCCTCAAATCCCAAACTTAGAAAATGACTGGATTTTTTCCAGTGAGGGGAATCGACATATATGAGATGTGCTGCTTCTCCTGGTCACCCAATCTTCAAATTTTCTCCTTGGATGAGAATGGCTTTGTGGGGGCCAGCTTTCGTGTACGGCAATTATATGGCCTTCTATGAAGTTTGCAGGAGACCTCTGGTTCCCAAATTTATTTTCCATGCTCACATTATACTCTTCCTAAAGTTCAATTCAATTCAACAAACATTTATTAAAGGCTTATATTGTGTGAAGTACCCTGCATTTAGGAGATGGAGTTGCAAAGATTAAAAAAAAAAAGATAATCCCTGCTCACATGGAACTTACATTATAGCATAGGTGATGTAGTCATCATAAACCAGGTTTTCTTAGCCTTTTTTACATCATGTCTTCTTTTGGTAGTCTGGTGAGGCCCATGAATCCCTTCTCAGAATTGTGGTTTTAAATGCGTAAAATAAAATACACAGGATAAGAAAGGAAACTAATGATATTGAAATAGTTATCAACATATTTTAAGAAATACACACATACATGTGCACCCCAGATTAAAAACTCCTGCCATACATATAGTCCCTGTGTGAGAATATAAGCTCCTTGTGGACAGAGATTTTTTTTTAAAAATCTTTGCATTAACAGATAGATACAATACATAGTAGAGTGTATTGGAGAAAAAGAAGAAATTCTGAGAAAGTCCTCTAGGAAAATATAAGGTGAGAAGACACTTGAGGTAAGCCTTGAAGAGATAAGTGGTTTTATGAATGAAAGGAGATGATAAATGGCATGCTAAGTTAGGGAAATGGGTAGAAGTCTATATTAGCTGGAACATAGTGTGAAGGGAACAAATGTGAAATAAGGTTGGAAAAAGCAGGCTGGACCCAGATTGTGGAAGGCCTTCCATCTCAGCCCAAAGAATTTGTAGTTGGTGCTGTAGGAAATAGTGAGACACTGTAAGTTTTTGAGAAGTAAAATGACATGGTAAACATTGCACTAGGAAATTTATTTTGGACAGTTGGACATGATGGATGGAAGGATGAATATGGAGGGAGAGATAGTTGAGACAAGGAGATGAGGTAGGAGATTATTTCAATAGTCCAAGAGGAAAATGGTAAATATTCTTCTAGGCAAAATGTTCTTAACCTGGGATCCACGAGATATCTGAGCATCTGTGGATATGAATCAGGAAATAATTCCATCTTTGTTTTCTAATTGAAAGTAAGCATCATCTTTACTTATTTTTGGTGAGGTAATTGGGGTTAAGTGACTTGCCCAGGGTCACACAGCTAGTAAGTATCATGTGCCTGAGGCTGGATTTGAACTCAGGTCCTCCTGACTCCAAGGCCAGTGCTCTATCCACTGTACCACTTAGCTGCCCCTAGTTATTTTAATACATTATTCTAATAAAGGGTCCAGAGACTTCACCAGATTGTCAAAGGCGTCTATGTCACAAAAAAGCTTAAGAATCCCTAATCTAGGAAGTAATTAGAAAGAATGGAAGGATGGAGGAGAGGTTGTATGGGTAGAAGTAACAGGACTGGGCAAATGATTGACTTGGGGTGGAGGAAGTGAAAGAGAAGGAAGAGTCAAAGATTATTTTGGAGGCCTGAAATAAGGATCATCGTGCCATTGACAGAAGGAGGAGCAGGTTTATTGGGGATCAATGTTGAGTTCAGGTTTGGGCATGGTGAGGTTGAGGTGCAAATGTCCCTTGTTGGAAGTATGGAATTGGAGAATCCAGAAAGCTCTTCACTTACAATTCAAATACTCCTGAGAGGATTACCAGAGCATTGGAAGGCTCAGAAATGATTTCAGTTGACATGCACTGGCAAAAGGACACTGAAAGAATGAGAATGTTGATGAAGGAGAAGAGAATTGTGGAGTTTGGCATATTGGCTAAGGAAGGTAGAGCTAGGGAATAAAAGGGCCCTTAGTTTCCTGAGGATAAGGATTACAGGAAAGAGAGGTAGGCAGGACCCAAGATGACTTATGGCCAGCCCATAAATTTTTTTGTTTAGGAATTCCCTTTCTGAGTCATCAGTACTTGAATCAGAGATCTCACATACTGAGGTCAGTGTCCCTGACCTGTGATATTGTCTGTAATCACTGAATAATATAGATCAAGCACATGTGTGAGATGACAACAAACTTATGAGTGGAAAGATAATATGGTTCTTTCTCTAGTCTCAGGGAAAACACTCTCAAGGGCTCTTTGTGGGAAATGTTTTAAAATGATCAAGTACAATTCATTCCTTTAATTAACTGAGGTCTCCTGAGAGGATCTCATTCCTAGCATATGGAGCGAATATCCAAACCTAGTAGAAATTGATTATAGATGAACATATTCAAGTATTTGTAAATATTTGAGTAACTCCCAATTTAGTTAATTAGTAAATTTTGAGGAGCAACTGAGCTCCAACCAGAGTATTGGAATGCCTTCCATATGACTTTAAAAATCACTTGGCCAGATAGACTAACCAGCAGAGGTGGCATCAGCAAAGAGATAACCTCACCAGAGGAAGGAGATACTTGAGTATTGCTGTCACCTAGCCAAAGGACTCCCTTTTCACTAATTCCAAGTACCAATATTTCTTAAAGCCCCATGATGAAGCATTTCTGCTAAAAGCATAATCATTATTAAAAGGTCATCTAAATCTCTCTTTCCAAAATAATTTTGCTTCCTACCCTGAGTTCTGTGGTTCACTGAATCTGTGGATTGGGTTTGTTTGTTTGTTTTTTTAAATGAGTCTTCCTACCTCACCCAGGCTAAAATTACTACCACCTCTCATGGATCCCCATTCCAGGGCTGATCACCATGTAAACTTTGACTCTGCTCTGTTTCTGACCAAGAGAAGCTTTGAACTACTCTGTTTCCATTCTGACCTAGGTGATTCCTCCTCAGGCAGCCTGGTGTCCTCCTTGCTCTTAGAGGCTAATCGTACTATGCCAGACTTAGTGAGGACTCCCAATTTACTCTAGCCTCACTTTAGCTCAGAACTCATGACCCTCAAGCAATGCACTGGCCTCAGCCTCCCCCAACAGCAGGGATTACAGGCAGGTACCATCACACCTGGCATTCTGTGGGTTTTTGACACTTCTGATGCCTAGGCAGGTTTTTTGCTAGATTGTGCTAAAATTTTTCTTTCTGATACTTCCATCCATTACATCTACTAGAATAACTACTAACAGTTATCTCCTCTCTGCTAGCACTTTCCCTGTTTTATATGGAAAAATAAATATGCTTCAAATTCACCAAGTAAACAAACACTATGAAAATATACAAATAACAATAACTGACATTTATATAGGTTCAAAAGACATTTTCCATAAAGTAACTTGTTTAATAAATTGAATTTCTTTGCCTTCTGTTTTAGGGCAGAGAAAGTTATTCTGGTGGCTTTTTTCTTCAAAGGTTTTGGATGTCTGGTGGTAAAAGAATTCTTTTTCCTGCAGAGTATTGATGGGCTGCAGGAAGGTGCAGAGCCAAGATTATTCAGAGGGATTCCATTCTTAGCTCATCAAGAAAGCTTGTTCTTTTGTTTTTATTTCTTTAATAAAGTGTCAGATAAAAACCATGCATTTGTCCCAATAGTGTCATTTGGCTAGGTGACAGCAATATTCAAGTATCTCCTTCCTCTTGTGAGGGCATCTCTTTGCTGATGCCACTTACGCTGGTTAGTCTATCTGGCCAAGTGATTTTCAAAGTCATATGGAGGGCATTCCAATACTCTGGTTAGGGTAGGGTCCATCTTGGTTGCTCCTCAAGAATTTCTAATTAATTAAATTGGGAGTTCCTCAAATATTTACAAATATTTGAATATGTCTATCTATAATCAAGTGAGCACATATGCTTTAATAGAGCTAATGACAATCCACCAGCACAGGAGCAAATAGTAAATCAGTCCAATAGAATCAGTGATAACTACATGGTCCAAAGGTTATTCAGCAAAACAGTCTACTCGAGGGGACAATGGGACTATGGAAACAGAGTTCTATGGGTCTTTTCTGATTTCTCCCTGACAGTATTTCTTTTCTCCTTCTTATACCCTTAGAACATTAATGCGAAAGTTTTAATTATCTCTTAATGAGGGGAAAACATGTCATGTGAATATGCCCTCAGAGGAGTACAATACCTGGAGTCATTTATCCAAGAACAGCCTTTCTTAGGAGCATGACATTCTTACTTTGGTCCTAAGTACCATAATGAGGGCTAGGTTCTGAGAAGGTTCAGACATTAGGGTTTTGTTTTACTAATATAGATTAAAGAATTTGTTTCTATTTGCAATTAGATATGCATACTATCCAAATTCTACAAAGTACGAGAGAGCCATCTTTTTTATACAGTAATCTCAAATGGATATCTGTCTGCATCAGCGATAACAATACTTCCCCACATTTTTTGTCTAGTACAGAAAAACAATACTCCATGAGGTAAAGCTGTATCTTTACTCTCTTTGTCCTTATCAGAGAATTACTCTACCAAATATTTAATAATAAGCAGGGATACTCAATGATAGAGTGTGATGGTAAATGTGTAAGAATTTCTGGAGAATGACAAACTTTTAAGTTTAAAGTGCATTAGTATCATTTTCTCCATCACTTTAAGAAATTTACAGAATCAACAAAACAATAAATTAAGCCCTAATTTGTAGTGTTTGCAGATTTCTGAGGTACAAATAAATGTTCACACTGAAAATTTAACAATTGACTCACTCCTGGTAGGAAGGGAAGTCAGAGGCCATCTACTTCAATGTATGTCTAAATAGCAATCTCTTCTATAACAGCCCCAACAAGCCCTGATTCCTCTTCCAGGAAAAAGGAACAGAATACTGAAGAAGAAGCCCATTTTGGGGTATCTGTAAGTGATGGAAAGAAGGAGTGGCTGTCTACTTCTGGAGGATTCTAGATCATAGGAAGTGGACTGTGCTCTCAGGAGGCAGTTGGATTCTCACCACTGAAGAAAGGGTAGATAAACACTTGTCAGAGATGCTCTAGTAAGAATTCCTGTTCAGGTATGCCTCAGAATAGATGAAATCTATGCATTCTTCCAAAACTGAGATTGTGTTACTCTGGGAAAAAATGCCTTGCCTTTTCCCTGGTATACAACTTGAAAGAACAATGCTAATATTGGAATTATTAAAATATATATATGAGCAAATAGCTTCATTTTTCTTCTTTACTCTCTTTACTAATTGTTCACTGTTTCAGTTTCTTTCTTTCTACATACAGATCAATCAGAAATCATAAGTCAGAGATGCAAAACCACACAAGGATAACATTATTCATCCCAAGGGAACTGACAGATGACCCACAGCTGCAGATCCTGATTTTCATTTTTCTGTTTCTGTCCTACATGCTGAGTGTAATTGGCAATCTCACCATCATTACCCTCACCTTGTTGGATCCCCACCTTAAGACCCCCAAGTATTTTTTCCTTCAGAATCTTTCCTTCTTAGAATTCTCAATCACAAATACTTACATTCCTAAATATCTCTACAGCATGTCAACTGGGGACAATACCACTTCCCGTAATGCTTGCTTCACCCAAATATTTTTTGGCATCATTCTTGGGGCAATAGACTTTTTCCTTTTGGCCATTATGTCCTATGACCGCTATGTGGCCATCTGCAAACCTTTGCATTACACAGGCATCATGAACAACAGAGTCTGTAACCAGCTCCTCTTGGGTTGTTGTCTGACTGGGCTGAGGATCATTTCCCTACCACTCAGCCTGGCTGTCCAGTTGGAATTCTGTGACTCCAGTGTCATTGACCATTTTGGCTGTGATGCATTTCCTGTGCTGGAGATTGTGTGCTCAGACACAACACTCATAGAAAAGATGGTTCTCTTTTTTGCTGTGTGTACACTCATTGTCACCTTACTCTTAGTGTTTCTGTCCTATGGATACGTCATCAGGACCATTCTGAGATTCCCATCAGTGCAGCAAAGGAAAAAGGCCTTTTCCACCTGTTCCTCCCACATCATTGTTGTCTCTATGTCTTATGGCAGCTGCATCTTCCAATACATCAAACTGTCCACTACTGATGGAGTGCCTTTGAATAAGGTGGTAGCCATGTTCACAGTTTCTGTCATCCCCAGTGTCAACCCTTTTATATATACTTTGAGGAACCAGCAAGTGATACAAGCTCTTAAGGACTCAGTGAAAAGAATTACATTCTTCTTTAAGCAATAAGAGACTACTGAGATTGATGTGGCAAACGGTCTGGGAAAACCTGAGTAACCTTCAACTATCTGTCTTTAGTTCAATACTTTTTTTTTCTTTTGCTGATTGTTTTAGATATGCAGTGTGACATCCTGTACAGAGGACTAGTCCTGGAGTCAGGAACACCTAGGCTCCAGTCTTGTCTCCAATGTAGTAGATGTAGAGGTATGTCAGTCACTGAACCTTTCAGGGCCTCAGGCAACTCTGTAATACTGTAAATTGTGAATTTAAAAAATTATTTCATTTTCAATTTATGGGATAAGATAGGCATTTGCTTAACATAGCACAATAGAAAGATAATCGCACATGAAACGGCGAATCTATTATGTATAACTTGCTATGCCTTTTAAATATATAATAAAGTTGTCATGTAAATTTATTTTTCCTCCTTTTCTTCCCTCCACCCTTCCCATGCTAGAGATGGCTACCATTAGATACAAATATATATGTAATTGCATATATATGTACATACATATATATACAGACAGACACACAAAGACACACACACACACACATATATATATATATATAATTATTCTATACAGACTTCTATTTATCAGTTTTTCCTCTTGATGCAGATAGCATATTTGTTCATATGCTTTTTATTTTTAATTTGTGTATTTACAGTAGTCAAAATTATTTAGTCACTCAAAGACATTCTGAAAACAATATTGTTGTTACTGTACACAATGTTCTCTTGGTTCTGCTCACTTTGCTGTCCACCATTTCATTCCAGTCTTTCCATGCCTTTCTAAGATCATTGTAGTGTATCATAACAGTATACCACAACTTGTTCAGCCATTCCCCAGTTGATGGGGATGGCTGCAATTTCCAGCTGTCTGTCACCACAAAGGGAGCTGCTATAAATCTTATTCACATTCAAAGTTACAATTACTTTTTGTGAATTTCCCTCTATCTTATTTTCACTCACTATTTTCTTTCTCAGTCTCTCTTTTTACCCTAACCCCATTACCTTATTTTCTGCCTCCACCCTTCTATTCCCCATTGTACCCACACCTCCAAGAGCTCCCACCTTCTCTTGCCTCCAATCGCAATCCACATACTCCTCCAAAAGACTCCCTCTCACCCTCCCAAATCTCAATATACACACCCCTTTGAAAATCCCTCCCCCACCCTATCCCTCAGGTTTTCCACCTTTCTACATGTTCAGAAGACTTCTACATCCTTCCAGATGTATACATCATTTCCTCTTCAATGCAGATGAGAGTAAATTTCCAACATTACCCTCTACCCCCACCTGCTTCCTCTGTATTAGCTCTTGTTTTATGCCCCATTTTAATAATACAATTGATCCCTTTAATCTTTTCCTATGCAGTTGTATTTTTTAGAATCACTCGATGATAGGCAATTCAGGCCAAAGCTTTCTTTAAAACTACCTTAGTAATGATGACAGTTTCAAGAATTCTGATAACATTTTCATATATATATATATATATGAATATATATGTATATATATACACACACAGACACACAAACATATAGTAAACAGTCTGACCTTAATGAGTGCCTTATATTTAGTCTTTAATGTTTTCCTTATGGGTTTTCCTTCTGGATCTTTCATAGCAAAATTTCCACTGAGTTCTGGTCTTTTTGATACAAATACCTGAAAGTCATTCAGATTGTCAAATCTCTCTCCCCTGCTGCCCCCCTCTTTTTCCATTGAGGATTGTACTGAACTTTACTGGGTAAGTTATTCATGGATGAAACCTCATCTCTTTTAGTATTTGAAATATAATGTCTAAGACCTATGGTCTTTTAGAGTAGAAGTTATTAGGTCTTGTGAAATCCCAACTGTATTTCCACAGTATTTAAAATGTTTTTCCTTGTTGTTTGCAATGTTTTCACCTTAATCAGGGAGTTTTGAAACTTGGCTATGACATTCCTGTAAATTTTCTTCCTGGGATCTCTTTCAAGGGGTGAATGTGCGATTTTTTTCTATTTCTGTGTTATCTTCTTGTTCTGGAACTTCAGGGCAATTTTCCTTAAAAGTTTCCTGTAATATTCTTCACAGATTTTTTTTGATTATAACTTTCAGGTAGTCTGGCAATTCTCACATTGTCTCTCCTCAGTCAGTTCTCCAAATCAGTTCTTTTTCGAATGGGATGTTTCAGATTCTCTTCTATTTTTTCTAGTTTTATTACATCTTGGTGTCTTACAATGTCATTTGATTCCTCTTCCCCAATTCTAGTTTTCAAAGACTTATTTTCTTACTTAAAATTTTGTATTTCCTTTTCCAATTGGTTAACTCTTTTCATAATTTTCTTGGATTGCTTTTATTTTTCCCCTAATTTTTCCTCTATCTCTCTTATTTGATTTTTTAATTCCTTTTTTCAGTTGTTCCAAGAATGCTTTTTGGGCTTCTGGTCATCTGATGTTGCTCTTTGGGGTAGGAGTTGCTTTTTTTAAACTCAAATTTCCAATTTAATGGAGGAAGTTTCTCCAAAAGGAATCCTCTTTACCAGAGGTGTCAAACTTGTGGCCCCTTCCAAATGTTGGCTGAACCACATTAAAATATAATTGAGTAATGTTTAACAAAAATATAAAAAAACCATAGATAATGTCAACTTGAGGTTTTCTAAGTCAATATGCAGCCAGCAAGAATTCAGTTTCTATTTGAGTTTGACAACATTGCCCTATCCTGATGAAGTCACAGGTTTCTGTCTCCTCTGGGCCTCGAATGTATTACATACAATCCAGTCATTTTAACCTCACAAATCCTTTTCTCTTATAGGCAGAACCACCAAACATAAATGTTCTCTTTTATCCTCCTAAGCTGAATTCCACTTGAAGTTTGAGATCAGTTCTTGTTCCCAGCTCCTCGTTGAGACACTCATCAATCCTAGTGAACTGTAAGACTGTAGAACTCTTCCAGCCTCTTTAGCACTGTATAAAGTTGCCCTTGTGGTGGTGATATTTTATCTGTTACGTTGATTTCTTGTCTGGATTCTGTCTTTTATTTCTCCATTTCCTTGTCTCAGTCCCTCACTCATGTTTCCCACTTCCTTATCTTTACTGCCTAATTAACCAACTAAATAGGTTCCTTATTTTCTCCTAGCACTGAATTGCAGGAGAGATGAGGTTAATATTTCAAAAACTTGCTTGTAGAATGGGATTTAAAGGGTCCCAATGTACTTTTTGTGCACCTCCATAAGGAAAAAGAAAGTCAGGAAAGATCTCTGTAAGTCTCTTTCAGGGTTCAAATTAACTTTCTACCCTTGTTTGCTCACCTAGTTTTCCAATCTCTTGCCTGCTTCTGCTCTTTACTGCTAGGAAATGACTCCATTTTGACTGTGACTTGATCCCAAGCCTGAGCTATACTGTGACCAATATACATGTCAGCTATGTTCTGCTGTTCTCTGGTTTATTGCATATCCAGTCTTTGCTATGACTCTTTTCAGCCTGTCCTTTTCTGGCAAAATCTGTCTTTTTTGCTACCCAATGGTGGGATTGAAAGTATACTATACCTCACCTCATAATTGCCCTTATTGGGGCCATCATGAATCTTGTCCTCCAATTGGTGCTGGACATCCATGGTTAAATGAGCTGGAGAAGGAAATGGCAACCCACTCGAGTACCTTTGCCAAGAAAACCCCACATGGTGTCACAGGGAGTCAGATAGGCTAAATTTGCTCACAAGATAAAAAAAAAATTACAAAAGAAGATAGAAGAATGGATTAGAAAGTAGGAGCCAATGATGTGTTACCTGGGCTCTTTGTTGAGCATAGGCTTCTTGGGCACTGATGTTACTTTGTTTGCTGTTGTAGTTCTTGTGGGCTGATTCCATGCTGTGCCGTCCACCTACCTGGCATATTTACTCTCTGAGCCTCCATCGGTTTCTGGTAGTTTTCTTGTGAAGTCCTAAGGTGTATGGATGCCCTTGTCCCAGTTTCCTTTTGTTGTTCTTTGTGGTGCAGTTTTAGAGCTTCTCTAGCAGCCTACTTCCATCTTAGCTGAAGAATGACAAAGTGTGTGAGTGATAACATTGGTACTTATGTAAGGTTGTGGGATGAAATCCATGAGTAGACTTGGTCTTTGAATGGATATCTTTTTTTTTTCAAAAGAAACAGAGTAGGTAATAAGAATTGGGGGTAGTAGTATTATGTATTGAGAAGGTATACTCATGTAAGGATATCTATGATCACAGTGAGAGGTTATTTGGATAAAGGTCAATGGAGAGAAAAATAGAATTGATTTTTGTGGTTGGAATATAGTATAGACTTCCTGAACAGAAAGAGGCATTAGATGAGGAGTTTGGGGAACAGATCTCATGCTTGGTAGAGAGTCATGATATAATAGTGACCTCCTCTTGCCCTTCCCTGCCTTTTCCCTGGAATTCAGATTCCTCATTCCTCAATTTCCTTGCCTGGAAGCCTGATCTTTCATATTGAGAAGAAGCATAATATAATGGAGACAAGAATAAGAAGCATTTATTTAGCATTTATCATGTGCCAGGTATGGCGCTAAAATGCTGGGAACATAAGTATGAGCAGAAAGAAAAAAACTGTCCTTCCTACCCAGGAGTTTACATTCTATGAAGAAGCTAAGAATGAGAGAGAGGAAGCAAGGTGGCCAGTGTCAGAGCATGCTATGGAACAGAGAGGTCAGAGACAGCCATATACAGTTCACAACAGTCCCAAGTCTGGCTCAAACTAGAGAAAAAGGTAGTTGAGAAATAAATAACAAGTAAAGAAAATGTAATAAAATAGATAATGTCAATCTTTCTAAAAGATGTCCTTATGTGCTTTAGTGGCCCCCAATTCTATTTGAGTTTGACACCACTGTTACAGAAATTCCACAGATTTGGGAGTATAGACTGCAGAGGAATGAAGACATGGTTGGTCTAGGCATCCTCCTTAAAATGGAGGTTCTGGTAGGTACCAGCTAATCAAAGGGAGGAGCCCTAGGGATTGAAGCTTATGATGTGAAACGTATTCCAGTGGTGGAATAAGCTTCCAGGATGAAGAAGTTTCTTTGGCATGGTAGAGAAAGTTCTCTTTACAGTTAGGTGTATAACCTAGAAAGAGTCCTGAATTTGAATTTAGTGAAATGATTTAAAATCTTTGAGCCTCAGTTTCATCACCTGCAAAATTGGGATAACATTTAAAACTACATGCTTTACAGGATCATTGTGAGGAAAATACTTTTAAAGGTGGCATATACATGTGACTTGCTACCATTAATATAGATGCATTTTGGATTATTCCCTTACTTGAGCATAGTAAACCCCTCTATAACAAGAACTATCCTTCCAGATACGTGGTATAGTGGATAGAGCGCTGGGACTCTAGTCAGGAAGATCTGAGTTCAAATCCAGACCCTGACACTTACTAGCTGTGTGACTCTAGGCCAGGCACTTAACCCCTATTTGCTTTGGTTCTTTATCTATAAAATGTGGACATCCTGGAGAAGGAAATGGCAAATACTCCAGGATCTTCGCCAAGAAAATCTCATGGACAAGTCTGTGGGGTCATGAAGAGTTAGACAAGACTGAAAGGCTGAACAACAATTCTTGTTTTTGGTTATAAATCATTTTTTCCAATAAAGTTGGAAAATTTTATAGTTTATCTTTGTACGATTCTAACATTTATGAGTTCTAGCTTTTCATCATCCTCTCAACTTGTTGGATATGGGGTAAGACCACAGAGTTGTAATAATGTTCATCATTTATTATAGACTTAGCAGTAAATTTTTCTGGACGTTTTGCATTTTTTACCCATCTAGGATTTGTGCTAAGAATTTTAGAATTTGGTTCCTTGCTCAGTTTCTACAGACTGAGTAAAGAAATCTTCAACTCTGCCCTGAAAGCATTTAGCCTAAACAGATATCTAATAAAGGACAGATTTTCACCCCACAGAAAATGCAAAACCCAATGGACTTACCCCTGAACCCTTCAACAAGCAAGATAACTCTCCTTTCTCCAGGGGTTTCCACTCCCCAGGGAAGGGAAACATCCTTGAGGTGTATACAGATTCCTCATCCTCCAGAGACCTCATTATGATGAGATAAAGACCAATTCATCAGCTTTGATTTTCTGTATCCATTGTTATCATATTTCTCTTAGGATTCCACAGTATATAGTACACATTTTACTAATCAAGTGCATTGTACCAGTTGTACCACTGTGCTAGTCCTGAGGCTGAACATGTGCTGGTTTTCTCCCAGGTGCTTCATTATTTTCAATCAACAGTTGCTTAACCCTCCTTAAGCTTTGTTAAATTAGTAAGACTTAACCTCAAATCCTGCCTTTGAATGTTACTTAGGAAGACCTAAGTTCCAATCCTGCCCTAGAATTTAACTAACTATGTGACTCTGATGTGGAAACATATAAAGCCCCATTCTCCATTTTCTCTTCCCACCCCAGGACTCTGCATCCACTTTTAGAAATATTAAGAAACATTTTACAAGTATCTTTGTCTGAAGCCTTTGGACTAATAAGAAAGGGGAACCCTCCTCAGTCTTCCTCTAAGTATTAATTTCAAAATGAGATCCTCTTTTCATTTCTCAGGTTAGCCCAGGGAGGCCTCCCTCATGAATTAATTAGGGTGGTGTCTGGGCAAAGAGAAAGGAAAGGGACTCTTCACTGATCAACCTTGCCTGTATTAGGGCTATTACTCATTTTGGAAGAGCAGTATCTTTTTCCATGACTTGAATGGAGTGGTCACAGAGGGACTGAGGGAATTTAGTAAAATGGTTCTCCAAGATTCGTGACTTTTTTTTTCTGGATAGATGAACTAAAGTGTTAACTTTACCATGAGTTGTGTAGTTATGTTTTATGATACAGTGAAATTTCCATTTTTCAATTTGTGGTGATATAAATATTCCTCCAAAATGTTTTGCGTAGAGAGCAATGTTTCAGTGCATGAGAAGATTCTGTCACTTCTCTTTCTAAGAAGACTGATGCATGGCCTAAAATAATGATAAATCAACACAATTTTTTTTGGCATGCCTAAAATTGTGCCCACAAGGTGGGGTAAAATATATATTTTTCTTTCCATGTTGTACAAATCACTTAATCTTCATCAGCTTCAGTTGGCTAGTTGGTAAGATAAGGCCAATAGTAATATCTACTTCACAGAGTGGTTGTGAGGATCAAATGAGATGATTTATGGAAAGCACTTTGTAAAAATTGAAATACTGTCTAAAAATTTTGTATTCTCATTCCTTGCTGAACAGAATTTACAGTTGTTTTTGCCAAGAGTCAGCTCCTATACACTTTTCAGTCTTTGCCTAGGTCAGTGTCCAACTATTTTACGATCTCATTTACTCCTGTGTGGAATGCCACTCAAATTAAAAAAAAACACAGAGGTATCCAAGGAGAAACAGAGAGTTAATTTATTAGTTGCTATTCTCAAGAATAGGGTGTCCCTCCACCAGTATGCTCTGATGAGGAGAGACAGAGCACAGGAGTTAAGAACCAGATTAAATAGCCCTAACAGGGAAATGCCCCCTCCCACCAACTGGCCAATGTTTTGGCTCACAATCTGTGGAAACAGAAAACAAAACAAAGAGAGCAATATACATGTCTGTATTTAGCCCCTTAGTTTGCTGAAGTAATACCAAAGAAGCAATTAAAGATGTGCAGTCAAGCTAGACACTGTACTGTATAACCAGTTCATCATGACCGAAATATAGCAACAGATACAACAAGATATTGGGGGGGGGAGGGCTCCTTCAGGAGTTTCAGGCTTGGCAAACTTTAACTACTGATATAACAATGGCCTAGAAAGGAGGGGGGTAGTTGGGACTGGACTCCTGTAACTCAGGTGATTTCTAGTAAACCAAAACTTAGGCCTGTCAGGCTGTTATGCCTGCCTTGAGTCTAATACAATTTCTATTTATTCTTCTAAGAAGTCTTCACAGGACCCCTTATCCCACTCAGCCTTATCCCAAACCTTAATTACACTGAGGAGTCTTCACTGGGACGTCCCATTCAATGCCTCCTCTTCTTTCATACTATCTGAAGACTCCTCGCAGCTAATCATCAGGGTGGTCTTGGACTGGCACCCAACCCTGACCCTTTCAGAACCATCAGCTTGATTTCTCCTTTCCCTTCCATCTTAACCAAGGTGAACAAGGAGTCTTGCATACGGGGGAGACACACCAGGAGTAGGACAATATTTCCCTCAAATTTTACAATCTAAGAATTTTAAAAATACAATACAATTTAGAACCAGTAATAACTTTTGTAATACCAACAATATGCAGCTGTCTGGCAGAGAACATCATCAATGAAGTCCTCTGGTCCTTGGTGTTTGTTCCAGCCATCTCCAGCACAGCATCTCAGCATCTTCTTCTTGTCTTCTTGTAGGAACCAGCTTTCTCTCCATTTTCCTACAAAAGTCATCTTAGCATGATTTAAAATTACCATTTCTAATAAAAACTCAAAATTGGAATCATGGCCAATTGTCATATTTAAGAAATTCACATCAGAACCCAGTGTCTTATAATTTACATTAATCCATTATTATTTTCCTCACCAGGAGGATGAGATTTCACTAAAGGAATAATAACAGGCTACAGTACATACATAGATATATTAAATAGTCAATTTTAACACAGTACATATATGATCTTAAACTTTTAGTCATGCCATGTTTCTCTGATGACATTTACAAAATAAACCACAAGCCATCCTTCTTTTCACAAGCCCTTAAATGTCTCCATACCATTACCAAGCATTAAAGTACCCTAACTCATATGACAACACACACAGGAGCACTAGTCCCAGTTCTATAGTAATCTAAGATGTCTCATAATCAATTATTTTAGTAAATTTGTTACTGTACTTACAAAACCTTCTGATTATAGAAACTTGCCACTAAGAGATTAGAGTAAGGGAACAATATTTCCCCCAACTTCCTGTCAACTCCAGGCAGAGTGTTATGTCAAACTGCAAACTGCATTGAGCCAGACTTAAAGTCTGCCAAGTTTCAGTTAAGGAATCAAGTCAAAAGGGTCCCACCTCAGCACATGCAGAACAGTTGCCCTCTCAACCTTCCCATGACATCATGGAACAGTGGCTCAGACAGCCTTCCTTGATATTTACACCTGGAGTTAGACTCAGAAACAGTCAGTCATTAGTCCCAGCAAGTTCCAACAATCCGTTTAAGATAAGACTATAATCTCACATTGCCTAAGGAATATCTCCAAAGTAAGCCCTAGATAGCTTGCATGCATATCCATTCTTGTTCATAAAACCTTACTAAATTGGTACAAAAGTTCTTAAGTAACACAAATTCCAGAGTATTATCAAGAAACTAAGTTCTTAGTTATCACAGAATCCCTAAATATGACAAAGTTCCTTGGTTATAGTGAAATCTCACATTGGTAACAGTAAGAGACTGATTACAGAAAAAAAAACTACTGCTCTTAGAATCCTTTTAAACAAAGGGAACATCTTAAGGTGAGTCTTAAGCGGTTTGCATAAGTTTCTGCGCATGTTCTAGATTTAGATAAAAATATTATTAGATTTCCCAGTAAGATAACACAAAAGAGCTCATATCTTATACTGACTACTTGCTCTGATCATAGGAACTTAGTATAGAAGGGGAAAAAAAGGAGGGACATCTGACATGTCAAATATGACAGGACAAAACATCCTTAGTTTTATTTAAATTCAGATAGAGTCATAGTTCTCCAATCATGCACTATCTGTTTCACATCATAGCCAGACTCAGGAATAGTCAGGTGGGAAACAGTCCTTTCTAAAGGAACACAATGGGAAAATGAGCCAGGAGAATCCCATCCTAGATTGAGACTAAGGTTGTCCCCTTGGCCTTTTCCCTAAATCTAAATAGACCTCCACCAATACAGAATCACATTCACTGGCATGTCTCAAATACTGATTTTAATGCAGACAATTATATCCAATTTCAAACTCAAAACAAAATTAATTATAGTCCCAAGAGCCTTTTACTTCAAACAGCAAGTCTCACTAATCACAGATTAAAGCCAGATACAGTTAATTTTACTCCCATGGAGTTGCAATAAACAATAAAAATTTTCCAGGACTCACATACATGAGAGATTTCACTTTACATCTTTCCTTCTTAAATTTAAACTTGTCTTGGTGTAAAAGCCAATCATTAGCCAGGGACCTTGGCAAGTTTACAAAAGAAGGGGGAATTGCCATGTGTCCCTCCTTTTCACACACAAGTAATCAATTAACAATTCTAGGTTTTAACATTAAAACAATAACCCCAAATAACTTAGTTAACAATCTCACAAATTTCATAAATGATAACAAAACAATTATAACTGAAAATTCCCTTTACATAAAGACAAAATTTGGAAATTTTATGCTTTCTTAAATTACAATACTTAAAATGAAATGTTACAAAACAGGATCATATAGGATGTCCCAACAGCCAAATTCATTCCTTTTTCTCTTTTCTCTGATTTCACAATTAATTTAACATTCCAGATTATAAAAGAAATTGCCCTTCCAGCAACATAACTAATACAATTGAAAACAGACCCAATAAAAAATCTTTCTTCCTTTTTAGACCCCTTCACCAGGTCCAACTGTCTTCTGGGGCCACTCTCACCCCTATAGACTGGATTCCTTTTTTTTTTTTAATGTCTGCTAGCCCATCATTGTCTTTTACTGGTCTGATAGCCCCAGACTACATCCATATTCGTGATTCTACCTGAATGCCACTCCCAATCAAAGTACTTCAAAGCCTAGGCTTCCCCAGGACCAGCAGTCCCTGCTTTAAGAGCCTGGCTCATACTGCCCATCCCCCAACAAACCTGGTTGTTAGCCTAAAGAAGGAAGCTAACAACATTTAGATTATAAAAAAATTGCTTTTTCTAACAACACAGATGATACAGTTGCTTACCAAATTATGCAATAAAGAAAAAAAATTAGAAATACAAGAATACCATACTTCAGAAGCAAAACCAATTAATTACCACTCTGGTGGTATAATATCCCTGGGAATGAATTCCACCACCATCCCCTTACTAAACAGTAAACTAAAGTAAATAGAATTTTCTTGGGCCACATAGTTAATAAATTTCTTAATGCCAAATATCAATATGTGCTCTTAAACTTATACAAATATACATTTCTAAATTCAATACCCTTGGCCCTTTATAAAGGAATATTATCCATAAATTCATACATTTCTTCAATATTTCAGTTCCCATTCATGACCATGTTTTCTTGCAAAGTTTTACAGTTTGGAATTGCCTATTGTAATCAGGTCAGTTTAAAATGTACTGGGCCAGTATTCTAACTATTTCTTTTTGCTTTCCCTCCAGGTAGACACCTCCGGAGATTAATAATTAATTGAACACTACACAGCTTTCTTTTTGCATTTCTGAAGGGAGATAATTGAATAGGGCTTTCCCTCCTTCTTTTTCTTGCCAAACTGCTTTTACAGCTCTACTATGCATTCTAAACAATTCACTCGTCCTACACAATTTTTTCCCATTATTCTTTAGTTTCTTTCAGTTTACTTTAATAGCATTATCCTTACGTTTTCTCAATTTATCTTAGTGCCAAACAATGTAATAAGTTCTGAACATCACATTTTACTACCTCAGCAGCCACCGAACCCAGTCATCCCCAACAAGCCGCCGCCCTCAGCACAGCCCCAGCTGCCCATAAATTACCTTCTGTTCATGTTCTAGTACACAAAAACTTTTCTCTTTAGCTAAGGCAGGGAATGGTTAAAAGCTTATTCAGCCTGCCTCCCTTTGATCTGATTTCCCCCCCTCCTCCTCTCCCTTTTCTACATTCAACAATTTGGCCAAAATTGAATGCAGGAGAGAGGAAGAAAATATTTTCCAACAACTCTTCAAGAGTTCCAAACCTTTTTACTTTCAAAACCTCTATTCATACTACAAAGTATTTCTCTCTCTCTCTCCCATCCACCCCACTCCTTTAAGGTTGCTGTTATCAGGGAGGAAGGGGTGGGGGAGAAAGAAAACTGAGTCCAGCCTCAGCCCTTGGAATGCTCTTCTTGCTGCCTGACTGCAAAAGATCAGATTACGCATGTGGACAATCAATCATATCACACACACAGAGGCACAAACACAGAAATTAGACATATAACAAATTGCTGTAAAATCCTCAAGTCATCTTTTCTCTTTCCCTTTATATTTTGGTGGTTCATTCCAATTCTAAAGCTTATTCCCTAAGGGACTATTTTCTTGGTATACCTTCCTTCTGCTCTGTGGTTCTGGGTTTGGACTGCTCCTTACCCATTTTAAAATTTGGTTGAAGACCTGTGGCCAAGCCCTCCCAGGTCAATGACCTACGAACTTTCTCAGGACCTCACCTTAGGCCCTCCTGGAGGGGTCACCCCCTTCCCTCAGTCACTTGAACGCTCACTTGTTGGCATCTCTCTAGGGATAGTCCATCCTATCCCAAAGATTCACAAGTTCTGGCACATCCTCAGGTTATATGCCTATAACTTACATGACTGCTCTCTCCACCAGCTGGAGTTTCTCACTTGCACCACACTACTGGAGATTTCCTTCCCCCCCCCCTTTTTCCCAGGGTAGTTTCTGTTCCTCCCAGTTCCTCTCTTTGGGACACCTGCCCCCCAGGAGGGAGACGGATTCCCAAGTCTGAGAGCCACCAAGAGAAATGGTTGGTGGGCACTTGCTCTCAGCCCTTAGAGAGACTCCACTCCTGAGGGGCTTATTTCCCGGCCAATGCACCAAACTGTGTGGGATGCCACTCAAACTAAAAAAAACAAAACACAGAGGTATCCAAGGAGAAACAGAAAGTTAATTTATTATTTGCTATTCTCAAGAATAGGGTCTCCCCTACCTTTGTTTTTTTTTTTAATTTGAGTGGCATCCCACATACTCCTGACCCCTTTTGCCAGAAACAACTTCAGCATTTTCTCTCATTGACAAATTCCATTTAAATACATTTTATTGAATATCTGGTATGCACAAAGGACTTAGCTGCATGTTCCACATCATCATGAAGGTGGATATAAATAAACCTGGCCCTAGGAACTTCTAATTTTGTTATGGAGGGAGGAAAGGTACACACCTAATTATAGTGCAAATTGGAACAAAGAAGAATACATAAATGCATAGGAGAACTATAATTAATGTGTTCCAGGGCTTCTGAGGAGAGGCTGATGCTTCAACCTAATAGTGACAGGGAAATGGTGAGAAAAATTAGTTAGGATAGTGTGAGAGCGAATGGACCAGGAAGTTGATTAATCAGTCAGCAAAGATAAGGGAACTAGACATGGAAATGGGGCAACATAGGATCAGTGATAGTAGAAAGGAAATTTAAACATAAAGGAGAGAATCTAGGCAAGAAATGTTGCAAACTGGTATGGGCACTGGCAATAAGAAAAATTTATTTTGGTGCAAAGTAATCTGGCTCTATGACTTTTTAAAGTTGCTTGGCTCTTACAGGTTTTAATGTTTTTCTTTTCAAACATATTTTATTTGTTTCCTCAATACATGTCAAAACAATTTTTAGCATTTTTTTTCAAGTTTTGAATTCCAAGTTCTATTCCTCCTTTGTTCCCTCCCTTCTCCCTTCCCTGAGCTAGTAAGCAAAGTATCCCTGATAAAGGCACCATGAGAGTCTTAAAGAATTTTCTATAATTTTCTGGGAAGGTTTTGGATTCTATGCCTTTGTCAATTTGGGCTTTCCTGTTGCTTTGTGATGCCAAAGCAGGAATTAGTCTGAGAGGGTGGGTGTGCTTGAACCTACAGGTAGAGATAGAAACTTCCCTGGGGAGAGAGGTGAGTGAGGTGTCAGAAAGCAGGGCAGATCCTGACAAAAAGGAGCAAAAAAGAACTCTCTCTCTCTCTTTCTCTCTCTTTCTCTTTCCCTCATTTTCTCCCAGAATGGGAAAATAGGCTAGAAAGTTAAACAGTATAGCCTATAGCTAAGGGATGATTAGCAAGGAAAATTGCAAAGAATTGCAAAATCTTGGAAAGCTTACCCCTTTGGCATCTTGAACTCAGTAGCCTCTTACTGCTTGGAGAGAAACACAATCCTTTTAACTAAATCCTTAAAGCTTGTACAACTTGCTTATTCCTCAGAGTGCAAATAAAGGGGTTCATTACTGGGGTGACAGATGTTGTTAGTACTGACACTACCTTGTTCAAAGCCACTCCTTCCTTTGCAGAAGGTTTCATATACATGAAGATGCAGCTGCCATAAGTGATGGAGACAACAATCATGTGGGAGGAACAGGTGGAAAAGGCCTTTTGTCTGTGCTGGGCAGGAGGGAATCTGAGGACTGTTCTTATAATGTAGGCACAGGACCAAAGCACCATGAGTAAGGTGATGATGAGTGTCAATATAGCGAAAATTAAAACCATCTTCTCCATGAGCTCTATGTCTGAGCTCACAATCTTCAGCAGGGGAAATGCATCACAGCCAAAATGATCAACGACATTGGAGTCACAGAATTCCAACTGGAGGCCCAGGCTAAGTGGTGGGAGGATGATCATCAGCCCAGATAGCCAGGAACCCAGCAGGAGCTGGTTACAGACTTTGCTGTTCATGGTAGTTGTGTACTGCAGAGGTTTGCAAATGGCCACATAGCGGTCATAAGACATGGTGGCCAGAAGAAAGAACTGTGCTGCCCCTAAAAAGATGACAGAGAATATTTGGGTGAAGCAAGCATCAAGGGAAATGGTATTGTCCCCAGTTGACATACTATAGAGGTATCTGGGGATACAAGATGTTGTGAGTGAGATTTCTAAGAAGGAGAAGTTTCTGAGAAAAAAATACATTGGTGTTTTCAGGTGGGGATTCACCAAAGTGAGGATGATGATGGTCAGGTTCCCAATTACACTCAACATGAAGTTGAAAAACAGAAAGATAAAAAGCAAAACTTTTAGCTGTGGGTCATCTGTCAGTCCCTGTAGAATGAATAATGTAATCCTCGTGTGATTTCTCATCCTCTCCTTTTGAATTCTGATGGACCCGAACACAGAGTAGAGAGGGAGAAGTTCAGCCTGAAGATGAGGATGGAGACAAAATAATAGTCATAGGAGTCAGGAAGAAAGAGGAAGCAAGGAACTCACATAAGTTTTGTCTTAAATATGGTCACCTCATTATATTCCACTTTTTTCTAGGTTCTATCAGGATTGCTCTTTTCCATGTATCTTTAGAAGTAACATTTTTTGCCCTTTCAAACATGGTCTTCTGTCAAAATTTTCTATTTTATCCATCTTCACTCAAAGCCCTTTCCTCCCCCTTTACCTTAGCCATATCCAAGAGAATTGAACTTTGAGTTAAGATATCTAATTTCTAATCCTGGAGGTGACGTCTACTGGCTCTGTAATATAAGTGACTCTGAACCCACATTTCCTTGTCTGTAAAATGGTAGTTGCACTACCTACTATTTATGGCACAGGGATATTTTGAAAAAAAATACCCACCTTTGTAAAGCTTAAGTGTGAGCTATTATCATTATTGGTGTTGTTACTCTGGGCAGATTGAAAACTACCTCTTACATTCCTCATATGACTTCACCTTTCCTTCTCTACTCCCCTATATATGAAAATTTTTTTCTTGGAATCGTTTACCAGTACACTCTTTCAAGGAAAAGTTAGGAACCTCTGACCTAAGATGGTAAGCAGGTTGGCCTTGAGAAATATTGTGGGGCTCTCCACAGTCCCTCTCCCTGCTATTCATGCTTCCAATTTCCTTTATCATTCAGTCTGCCTGAGGTTTTCCCCTTACTGTCTGAAATATGTCCTGGATGTGTTCCTTTGTATAATTCCTCCCGGGTTTTGTTTTTTGTGAGTGACATGAATCTCATTCTGTAGGAATCTACTTGCTGTACCTGTGATGTCTGGAAAGACGTACACTTGAAATCAGAGTTTCAAATTCAGCCTCTCTTCTTAAAATTTTTTATCTTTGGTAAAGTTCTTAATTTCTTAGGGTCCAGTTTCTTCATTTATTACATGGGTGGATTGTACTACTTTGTTTTTCAGTTTCCTTTTAGCTGGAAATCCTACTGTCCCATGTAAATGAGTTGACAATAAGATGTAAACAATGATTTCTTCTAAGGGGGGTAATTTCATTTCAAGTGGTCATTGAGTTGCTATTTTCCTAGAAAAATCTCAAATTCTTTCTCCCCAGAGAGATGTGATTATAGACTTTATTGAAAATGATCTTATTAGATGTCCTACTGTTTTTTACTCAAATTCTTTGTTATATTACATTTGTTCTCTCTTTCTAGTATGCTGAAATGAGCTATTTCAGATAGATTTTGTTAAAAACAATTAACTAAGGGTTGCATGGATTTTTAAACAATGGAAGTTGTGTCATAGGAAGGAAATGCCTTCACTTGTGAAATTTTTGGAAGGAGGTGGCACAGTGGCATTTCTGAAGGAAGTTTTGAGAAAAAGAGAAGCTTTTCTAACACTTTTCAAATCAAACAAGCAAGTGCATAATCCACTGTCAGTGCAGCTGTCTCTGTGACCCAACTCTGAAGAGAATATTAAATTCAAAGGTTTTCCTATTCTGTGTAAAATGCGACATATCAGAAATTATGGTTGAATATTTCTCTGAAATTGCCCTAGTAATTCCTAAAGATTTAAATAGTAGGAATGGCTGGATCTGGTCATTTTGCTTCTGTTGGAAAGGAGGAAATAAACAATACAACTACTATGTGCCAGGCAGCATGCTAAGTGCTTTATAAATATGATCTTATTTGTCTCTTTCAACAACCCTAGGAGGTAGGTGGGTTATTATCCTCTTTTCACAGTTGAGGAACCTGAGGCAGACAGAAGTTAAGTGAGTTGTCCAAGGTCTTCCTGACTTCAGCCCCAGTGCTCTACCCACTGTGTCACCCCAATCTTTTGTATGCGGGAAATAGCCATATAAATTTGATCTTGCTAGATCCAAAAGAAGGAAAATATATGACCTAATAAATTGTTGCCATACCTACATTTCTGAAAGTTCTTCATAACATCAATGGCCAGAATAACCCCAAAAGTCCTTTGTGTGACTCAAAACTGCAAATAGAGTGGAGAGAAATGATGGTAGCATGGGATGATTGGAAGGTCAACTTGATTTGAAAACTTCTAGTTATTACTAATGACTTGTGTGAAATTAGATATATCACTTTACCTCTTGGATTCCCAAGTTCCTCACTTGCAAGTAATAAGGTTAGATTACATGATCTCCAATGCTTTTTACAGGTTTACTTCACAGATCCTGATTGTAGTCATTTTTATCAAAAAGATCTCTGGGTTCTAGGACACCATCACTTTACAGGCAACTTTTTGCACGATTCCCATTTCCCAGGATACCCAAAGTTCCTGGACTAACCTCTGTCAAAACTGCCTCTAAATTGGTTATGAATTAGTGATCCTGTACCATTTTTAAAAGTCAGAAATCATACCTTGAAGCTGAAAGGAAGACTGGACTTCTGGAAGAGGAAGGTGATGTTATTAGCACTTGCTTCTGTATCCTTCGGGTGAGAAAGTGTGACATGCCTGGGCAGGGAGATGAGTTCTTCTCATTTTATCTTCTCAGTCTGCAAATGGCATTTGGAAAATTAAGTGAGTACACAAACAACAGGTTCCTTGGGGATTAAGGTTCAAAATAAGTCATGAATCTACCATGTAATCATTAGACAAAAACAAACAATACCTCCCCCACAACACCAACCCTAAAATTTAAATGCACAGTGTTGGTGTTGGTGTCCATTGCTTCTGTTTATCCTTCCTTCTAGAAGAGGACCATGACATCAGGGAGGTGATGCCATGACATACAAATGATTTGGATTTAAGTGAGCGAGCACTGTGCAAAGTAACCAGCCTCACTTTCCCTTCAGGAGCCATCTGAGTCCAGTGGCCAGATATGGATCAGGACAACTGGAGATGGCCCAGAATGCAGTGGGGGATCTTGCCCTTTTTAAGCTAGGGTCTTTGACAAGTCTCAGTTTGACTGAGGCAGTATACATTCAGTCATTAAGGCTTAATAAGAAATGAGGCAAAGAATGGCCTCTTTTAAAAAATAAATAGATCTGGGAGGGGAAGACCCTCAGTGTTTCTGACCAAAATAGAAATATTTTTTATTTACATTCATTCTGAGCCAATCAGGTCCCCCAAAATGACCAAGTAGGGCTTCACCTGTGACCCATTGTTGGCCAATGAATGAAAGCCAAAGTGGTTTGGAATTAAGGCTGATGTTTAAGAGAAATAACAAAAACAAATTTCAGAGATTAAAATTTACATTCCCTTTGGGCAGAGATATTGCAGGTAAGGGTGTGATACCTTATGTGGAGGGAGAAGAAATAAATAGAGATCTGTGTTCCCCAACTGGAAGTTTTGTCCCAAGTGGGCAGCTCCTTTTCTACTCATAGAGGTTGCTATTTATCCTTGGTTCTTCAAGAGGACTGCAGCATCAGGGAGGTGATGCCATGACATGCAAGAGAACTGGATTTAAGTGAAAGAGTGCTCACTTTCTCCACTGGACCCATCTGGGTGCAGTGGCTAGATAACAAGGTTGATATCCACAGAGACAGTGCAGCTATAGTACCAGAGTTCTCAAATAGTAATATGTGGCCGAGTCCCTGACATTTTCTTGTTCCTTTGTACATCATGTAAGGGATCTAATTTTGAACTCTGAGGAGAAGCTATGGAGGGCTCCCTGAGGGACAGCAAATTTTCATGGGATTTTCAGTCACTTTATATCCCTGGGGACCCTGAGATCTTCTGTTCCTTTTTGCTGACTTTCTCTTCCATGTTTACTTTCATGGTGCCACATCTAGACATTAGTAATTTTTAATCTTATTGATGGGACATTCTTTCCACCTATGCAGCCTGTGACTCATCTATGCTTTACCATCTTGTGTGATTCTTGTCCATGTAATGCCATAAGACCCCCATGGAAATTCTGCCTAGTCGACTGCAGGTCTTTCTCTATGTCTTTTAAGATTTCATGGGTACCAATGCAGTACTCAGGCTGCCCATTTGTGACTGTTTTCTTTCCTTTCATGACAACCCCACTGCCTTCTCTGATCATTTCCTGTATGCTATATTTCATGCTATTCCTTGCCCACAAGTCATTGTTGATAATATCCTGCAGCCTGCTTTAATGTGCTCTTTGTTTATCCATTACCTCTTTAGTTGTCCAGATGTTTGACACATCATTGAGTTCTGTAATAGTATAGCACAACCATGAATATAATATATAAAAAGTATTGGGCAGAAAAAAGAGAAAGAAAAATATAAGAGAATAGGATGAAGAAAATGCACAGTTAATGATCATAACTGTGAATATAGATCAGCTAAACTCATTCATAAAATAAAAAAAATTTAAAAAGATAGAATAGATTAGAAAGCAAAAGCCAATGACATTTTTTTTGTAAATAGTAAGCACACTTAAAACACAAAAGATTTGATGGGGTACAGGCCAAAGCTGAGGCCTTTTCCCTTTACTCCAAAATGAATTTGGGTCACATTTTTCTAAAGGATTCTTCTTGAGTTCTCCCACTTGATCAAGGAGGTCTCTGGCATTCTGCTTAGGCTATAATCCTATTAACTGGCCTTTCATTATCTCCTATGCCCAGTCTCCAAATTGTCTGTTATCCTTAACCTAGCCCAGCCCTCCATTGTCTATTACCTCCCAATGGTCTCTGGCTACTTCCCACCCTTGATCCCATCTAGAACCCATTCTCAACCTCCCAGTCCCTAGATCCTTCCTAGATCCCTCCCACAGTCTTTCTTCATGTAAGGTCCATCTTGTCTCCATTAAGGTGCTCAGATTCCTTAAGAACCTAGCCAATAGCTGACAGATGTTCAGATTTTTTGAGTCTGCCAATAAGACAGGTCTTTAATAACCTTGACTTAGGCTGAAAGAACGGTTGGGTGAAATTCATTCAGGAAGGGCCCGTGTGTTGTGATTTTGGGGTCCCAGCATCCCTAAACTCCTAAATCTCAACAGATTTACCCAGAGTTAAAAAATCAGGGAATGGAGAAAAATCTTTTATTCTTCAGTTGAAGTAGAAAGGACAAGAGTCATCATCTGAAGCAAAAAAATTATAAGAATGGATGTGATTGAAAGAGATAAACATAGAAATTTCATTTTACTGAAAGGTACCATAAATGAAAAATTAATATCAATAATGAATGTGGAAGCATCAATTGGCATAGTATCTAAATTCATAAAGCAGAAGTTGAATGAGTTACCAATAGAAAAAATGTTAAATTTTAATAATGTTTGACCTCTATCTTCTTCCTGACTTAGATCTAACCAAAAACACAAGAAATTAAGACTCTGATTAGAATTCTGGAAAAGTTAGATGTAAGAGACCTCTGGGTATTAATGAATGGCAATTAAAAAGTGTATACTTTTTTTTTCCAAATGTGCATGACAGTTTTTTTAAAAATCAAGAATGAGTAGGTCCAAATCCTAGAAACATTTGATAATTTCATTAAACATGATAACAATTAAACAACATACATAAAATTCTGGGTTTCTGTCAAAGAAGTCCATAGGGCAAATTTTATATCTCTAAATTCTTTCATCAAAAAAAGATAGAATGTGTAGAGCAATAAATTAGAATGCACCTAGAAAACTAACAAATTAGCCTCCTCAATTAAACACCAAAAAAAATGCTAAAAAAAAATCAAGAAAGATACTAATCAAATTGGAAGCAAAAATCCTAACCAAACAACAATAAATAGAAAAAAGACCAAGAAAGAAAGATGTGGATTGTTGAGGTATAGACTGTAGGGGTGGTGAGACCCCAAAATCACATCACGTAGGTCTTTCCTGAATAAATTAACCCAAGTCTTCTTTCAGCCAAAGACAAAGTTTATTAGAGGTAAGCCATATAGGCCAGACTCTTAAGGAATCTGAACATTAGTGATGCCTGTAAGGATGAGTGGGCATGAGGAAATCTCAGTGTTTAAATAGAGGCCAGGATGGATTTTATATACAGCCAAATAACTTGGGGTGTTTGGAGGAGAGTCCAGGAGGAGGATCCTGAAGCTGGGGTGACTGGAGGAGGAGTTTAGGGAGAATCCTAATGGCAATATCTGGGAGGTTGAATAGGGTCATCAGGGAATAGACAATGGAGGGCTGGGTTCCATCAGGGCAACAAAAACTGGAAGATAGGGAAAGAGGAGGTTGAATGGGGTCTGGATAAGATCAAAGATGGGAAATATACTAGGCTTTATTAGGGTATCAAAAGAAGATGGGCCTAGGCCATAAGTCCAGTTGATAGGAATAAGAATAAGAGATAAGGAAAGGCAAAGAAAGTTTGAGAGTTTTCTGGGGCCCATAGACAAGTGGGACCCAAATTATTTTTTGGGGGAGAGACAAAGATCTTCGCTTGGGTCCATACCACATCAGGAAGATATGAGTTGATGGGATGATTCTGAAAAACAAAATAAAACTACATAGGCAGAGATAAAAAAGAAATAATTATCTCATACAAATGAGGCATAAAAGGAAAAAAAATTGTGATACAGAAGGGAGTTAATTGGGAGGAGGGAAGGTAGTGCTTAAACCTTATTCTCATTAGGAATGGGTTAAAGAGGGAACCATATGTATATCTAGAAGAGTATAAAAGTCTTCTAAATTCAGAAAGAAGAGGGCAAAGCGATAGGGGTGGGGGAGAGGATAAAGGAGGGACTCTTAGAGGGTTGGGTAGGTTAAGGATCAGGAGGGCAAGGTAGCAGGTAGAAGTAAAGCAGAGGAGTGAGGAGAGATAGGGTAAGTAGAATCAGAAGGATAGTTAGAAAGAATAGGATGGAGAAAAACATACAATAAGTAATTGTAGTTTAGAATGTGAATGGGATGAATTTACTCATAAAGTGGAAACAGCAGATTAAAAATTTGAATTCAACAACATTTGTTTTCAGGAAACATTATGAAAATCGGAGGGTCAACTAGGTGGTGCAGTGGACAGAACTCTGGCCTTGGAGTCAGGAGGACCTGAGTTCAAATCTGACCTGAGACACTTGACACTAGCTGTGTGACCTTGGGCAAGTCACTTAACCCCTACTGCCTCATCAAAAAGAAAAAAAATATACACAGAAAGATAAAATAAAAGGCAGGAGTAGAATTTAGTATGTGAAGGAAGCAGAGATAGTAATCATGATCTCAGACAAAGTTAAAGTTAAAACAGATTTAATCAAAAGTGAAAAATAGAGAAACTTTGCTGTGTTCCAGCAATATTATTCGCTATTATTTTAGACCATTTAATATACTTAGACAATATAAAATGCCTGCCAAAACAGACACAGGAACTATATGAACATAAATATAAAATACTTTTCATACAAATTAACTCAGGTTTCAGTAATTGAAGTAATATTTATTGTTCATGGGTAGTTAAAGCCAATATAATTTTTAAAATGACAATTTTACCTAACTAATCTATTTCTTCAATATCATCTGAATTAAATTGCTAAAATTTATTTTACTGAGTTAGAAAAAATAATAACAAAATTCATATGGAAGAACAAAAGGTCAGGAACTTCAAAGAAAGCAGGGAAAAAAGATGTAAAGGAAATAGATTCAATAGTATCAGAACTTAAAGTATATTATAAGGTGAGACAATTGTTGAAGTGTAAAAAGGATACTTTTCAGTATTTCAAATTAAAATTTTCTTGTATAAACAAAACTTGTGTAGCCAAGAACAGAAGGAATGCAGAAAATTAGGGAAAAAAAAACCTTCATAGACAATCTCTTAGGTAAGATGTGATTAGGTCAGAACATTATTGTAATGTGGGAAATGATTTGCAGGTTGATTTAGAAAAACAAGGAAAGACTTGGACTTATGCAGAAAGATGCTTTCCACCTTCAGAGAAACAGAAGACAGGAGGAAATAAGCATAGTGTGGTCATTCTTATTAGCATATGAGTGAATATGTGCATATGTGTAGGAAAGAAGGGAAAAGTATGTGTCTATGTGTAGAGAAGGGAAAGAAGAAAAAATATAAGAAAAAAGTACAGTGGAGAACAAAAGAAAACCAACAAAAAAGCAAAGAACAGCTGGGCAGCTTTGAAAACAATGTGTAATATTTATTATATAGGTTTTCTTGAAATCAAAATTTGTTTCATATTGAATCATCTCTTATGGTCTGCTGTGTGCGTGGCATATTTTCTTTTTTCTTTTTTCATTTTGTAGTTAAGTTTAAAACAAAAAAAGATTATGAGTTCCAAGGAAGATAAATGAGATTTTTCAATGTAATAGTTTAATTGTAATCTCATAGGTATCATTGAGACATGGGATGAATGAAACTAATGACTGCAATATGACTCCAGAAAGGTATACTTTATTGAAAAGAAAGAGGTAGGGAAAAATGGCATATATATTAAGAAGATATATTTATTTGAGGATATTCAAGAATTAAAGTAAGCAAATAGAATGGAGATCATGTGGATGAAGATAAATGGAAGCAAAAACAGAAGCAACATTATCATCAGAATGTACCACAGATCACCTGGACGGAAAGAGGAAATAGATGACAAATTCAGGAAACAGGTCACAAATATGGTGTGGAAGTACAATGTAGCTGTAATTCGATGTATGCTGGGACAGTCTTTCTTCTCAGAGCATAATAGCTTCATTATATCTTGACTTGCCTTAATGATAATTTTATCGTTCAGAAGGCAGAGAATCAATGAGAATGAATTCTATTCTGGAATAAATTCTCCTGAACAAGGAGGAACTGTTTGTTAGAGGGAACTAGAGTGTGAATGACTACTATATCTTACATTTTTAGATTAGAGTAGAGTTAGGGATGGTTACTAGACCTATTTCTTTGGCATAGGGAACTCGTGGATGAGGAAACCCTCTACTAATGCAAGTAGTTGGCACCTTTTCTGCAACTCATAGTCTTAGAGAGTAGTCCAGAGCTCTAAGAGGTTAGGTGATTTGCCCAGGCTCACACAGCCCATACTTGTCAGAGGTCCACTTTGTGGGCTTCAAGGTCAGTTCTTTTTTTACTATACTGCCTCTTTTGTGATCAAGTAGGAGAGAAAATTCATGCCTCTTAGTCAACCAATCATTCAACAAGAATTTATTAAATGCCCAGTGTGTGCAAGGCTTTGTGTTAGGCACCTGGAATACAAAGAGAAAAATAAAAAAGTCCTTGCCCTCAAGAAGCTTACATTGTAATTGGAGAGGCAACATGTACATAAAAAAGTACCATATATGGGGCAGGTAGATGGCATAGTGGATAGACCACCAGCCCTGGAGTCAGGAGGACCCAAGTTCAAATCCAGTCTCAGACACTTGACACTTACTAGCTATATGACCCTGGGCAAGTCACTTAACCACATTGCCTAGCGAGAAAGCAAAACAAAAAACTGACAAAAAAAAGTATACGTGATACAAGAAAAGGTAGGGTTTTTTTTTAGTGGTGGTGGGGAGCTGTTGGGAGAACAGAAAATGCACATTAAAAGGTACTACTTGAACATTTGAAGGAAACAGGGATTTTAAGAGGTATAGGTGAGTTGGGAATGCATTCTAGGTATCAGGAATGGCAAGGGCAAAGGAGTAGAGATAGGACATTGAGTGTTTTGTGTGAGGAACAGAAAGATGGTTACTGTAGAGTGTTGGGGGTTAAAAAAACCAGATAATTAAGTATAGTGCTCCTTTCAGAGGTCAGCTAGGATTGGAGATTGGACAGCTAGCCATAGAGCCAGTACTTTCATGTGGAGAGTTGTGGTTCTCCCTGGTTTGGGAGAATGTCAGAGCCTGCTCTTTGCCCTGCTTCTCCCATGACCTTCAGGAGAGTTGGGATTCTGACAATAAAGAATGGCAGAGATGGGGGAGATGGGTTGGAGAGTGGCAGGACAGCTGGCATTTTGAACTGTTATTTTTTATTTTTTATAATTCATCTCTCTCTCTCTCTCTCTTTCTCTCTCTGTCTCAGGGCAATTGGGGTTAAGTGACTTGCCCAGTGTCACACAGCTAGTGAGTGTTATATGTCTGAGGTCAGATTTGAACTCAGGGCCTCCTGACTCCAGGGCTGGTGCTCTATCAGCTGCACCACCTAGCTGCCCCGACCAGTTATCTTTTTAAAAAAATTTTATTTTATTAATTTATTTTGATTTACCAACAATCACTTCCATATGTTTTTGAGTTCAAAATTTTTCTCCCCCATCCTCCTCACCACGCTCCCCAAGATGGTGCACAATCTGACATAGGCTATACATTTACATTACTATTAAACATATTTTCACATTAGCGAAGTTGTAAGTAAAAATTAAAACCAATGGAAGGAACCATCAGAAAGAGGAAACAAAACTCAACAGAAGAGAAAAAAAAAGATAGCGATTCAACTTTCACAGTTATGATTACTATCTGTCTTTTTCTCCATCCTTTTTTCCCCTTGTTTATGCTTTTTTTTCTCCTTTCTCCTTTCCCCCCCACTAGTGTTTTGCTTTTGACCACTGCCTCCTCTCTTCTATTATCCCTTTCCCTTTTCTTCCCCTTTGCCCTTACTGCTTCTTCCCTTCCTTCTATCCCCCTTCCCTTTTCTTTCCCCTTTTCCCTCCTACTGTCTATAGGGCAAGTCAGATTTCTATACCTAACTGATTATGTTATTCCCTTCTTGAGCCAAATCTGATGAGAGTAAGGTTCAAACAATGCTCACCCCCCTCCCTTCTAATCTACTTACTTGGATCCATTTAACCCACTTGATTAGATTTTTTTTTATCATTACATCAAAGTCAACTAACATCCACCCCCTTTGTGTATATACTCCTTTAACATGGTGTAATAACAATACAATTCTCAAGAGTTGCAAGTGTCATCTTCCCTTGTAGGAATGTAAACAGTTTGCCCTTATTAAGAACATTTTGTATCTTTCTGTCCCAATTTACCTTTTTATGTCTTTCTTGAATCTTGTACTTGAAGATAAAATTTTTTGTTGAGCTCTGGTCTTTTTATCAGGAAGGTTTGGAAGTCCCCTATTTCATTGAATATCCATCTCCTTCCTTGAAAAATCATGGTCATTTTTGCAGGGTAGTTGATCCTTAGCTGCAATTGAAGCTCCTTTGCCTTATGGAATATCATGTTCCTTGCCCTGTGGTCTTAATGTAGAAGCTGCACGGTTCTGTGTAATGCTGACTGTGGTTCCATGATATTTAAATTGTTTCTTTCTGGCTGCTTGCAGCACCTTCTCTTTCATCTGGTAATTTTGGAATTTTGCTATTATATTCCTTGGCATTGTCAATTTGGGGTCTCTTTCAGGTGGTGAGCAGTGTATTCTTTCTATGGTTATTTTACCTTCTGGTTCTAGGACTTCTGGGCAGTTTTCCTTTATGATTTCCTGAAAGATACTGCCCAGGCTCTTTTTTTCATCACCAAACAGTTACCTTTTAAAGTCCTGCTTTGGATTTCCTGTTAAGCGTTTGAGACCAAAAAGCTACTGATTCTGTGTCAATTCAACTTCTTTGAATGAATGCTGGATATTGGAAAGGAGGAAGTAAGAATGTGGAGGGTAGGGAGTGAGTTCTAAATGAATGAGATTTTGCAAACCCAGTTAGGAAGCTGGCTGGGGTTTTGGAGCCACACAATCAAAAAGGACAGGAGTTTAAGTTATTTAGTGATTGCCTAGAGAGTAACTATCTGGGAAGATAGTAAGCTCAGACGATTATGATCACCAAGGCAGGTGAACAATGTAAATCGGGGCACTCGTTTTTCTTCTCTCTTGGAAGGCAATGTGTGCAGGGTTTGGAAGGAAAACCACACCCCAGAAGAGGAGTAAGTTGTTAAGGAATTATTGTCCTATGAAAGGAGGTGGGAGTGCTCTCCAGTCCCAAGTTATATCAATTAGGAAAGGTGGGTTGGGATTAGGTGGTGAGGTGATTTTAAAAAAAATGTGTTCGGTGATGTTTGATTCTAATAGCAATAGGAAGGTATAGGAGTTTCTTGAGTAGACTAGCAACATGGTCAGACTAATATTTTAGGAAAATTCCTTTTGCAGCTGAGCAGAGGATGGATAGAAAGGGGAGCAACCTGAAGTAGGAGGACCTCACTATTTCTTCCATTTCTCCCCCCGTGGATCTTTTATGAGGTTCTAGAACTGTTATATTTTCCTCTCAAGTTTCTCGATTTCCTTAGAGTCATACGTCTGTTTCAAGTTCAAGGCTATTTCACTAGCCCTTTCACTTATTCTGTTCTTTTTGAGCAAGGTATACCTTTCTAGAGTCACAAGTTCCATTGAACCAAATGTCAGTGATGCCTGAGGCAGAATTTGCTTCCTTCTATTAATATATCTATTTAACTCTGCTTATTTTCACCCCTGCTTTACACATTTGTATACGGATATCTGAAGCTGTAGAATTAATTGTGCTTCTCCTCTTGGATAGTGACTCCAACAAATTATTGATCTTTACTTCTGCTATTCTGCCTACTGTTATCTGCTGCTCTTATGATATCTGATTTGATGTGTATATATACATGCAAATATACATAGAATATATTTGCTTGTGTTCCTTAAAATGGGGAGAAGAAAAACTTGCTCACATATATCTGTGTATGCAAATATATGTATATTTGCATATATATACACATGTATTTGCATATGTATTCCCTGTATGTGTGTGTGTGTATCTGTGTGTGTGTATATGGAATATTTTCCTGCAATTTTTGAACCAAAAATGGGAAGAAAAACACTTGCCCTCCTATTTTTAATTCAAAGATTCCAGGAAAAACACACACACACACACACACACACACACACACACACACACATTTACCAGCTCTCATTAGGTACATTTCACTTAATTAAACATTTATTATACATGTACTAGAGAAATAATAACTAACATTTATTTAGTGGTTGCTATGTGCCAAGCATTCTGCTAAGTACTTTACAATTTTCATCTCATTTGATCCTCACAACAACCCTGGAAGGTAAGTGCTAATATTATCCTCATTCTATGATGGGTAAACTGAGGCAAACAGTGGTCAAGTAACTTGTCACACAGCTAAGAAACATTGGGGTTGGTATTTGAATGTAAGTCTTCCTGACTCCAGGACCAGCATTTTATCCACTGGGTTACTTAGCTGCTCATCCCTAGCCAAAAGTGCTAAGTTTGACTGTTTTTCAGAAATTCAAATCACATTCATCACTGTGTAGATAAATTCAACCTATGAGTTGTTTTCCTTTTTTATTTGTCTATTTTGGTAGGAAGTCACTATTTTTCTGTGGTTGTAGTTATGAAAATACCACTTGTGTTCCTAAGGTCTTCAGTTTTATGCCCAGGGAATGGGTGGGGAACCTGTGACCTCCAGGCCACATGTGGCTGTCTAGGTTCTCAAGTGCAACCCTTTGACTGAATCCAAACTTTACAGAACAGATCCCCTTAATAAAAGGATTTGTTCAGTAAAATTTGGACTCAGTCAAAAGGCCACACCCAAGGACCACATGTGGCCTCAAGGCTGCAGGTTCTCCACCCCTGGCCCAGGGTTTCTAATCCTGTCTAATCCAGTGCTTCATCCCTGTTTCCTCTAGTTATCTAAAGTGAAAGGCTCCTTTCAAACCTGGTCACCTGTGGGGAATACTCAACAGCTTGTCCTTGATCTCAGAATAAAAATTCCTCTGACAATATGGGAAGTAGCAGTCAGGTAGCAGATAACCTGCTTGTCACAGTTGCACAATGTGGTTAATTCTATGATTGTATCTTCCTGACTCTGCAGGTAACAAATGGTCCCACAGTTGCCTCTTATAAGTCTTTTGCTAAAATTACTTACATAGCGGTTTCATTAGTGACTTAGAAACTAGAGTCCCCAAGGGCCTTTTTATTTATTTACCTAGTTGATCCCCTTACACCTGTTGCAGATTAAACAGTGTTTCATTTAGAGGGAAACTTGTCTCCTTTCCAGATTGTACATGTCTTCTCTTTAATGCAAAGGCAGATCTTGATGTTCTCTTACCTTTAAAGTCCCTGATCTCATTTCCTATGTAGAGCAAATAGAAACATGTCCTACTTTTAAAGTGGATAGGCTCTTTGATGAGACATTTTAGAGCTGGAGGGTGAGAGAGCAAGTTGGCTCAGGAATCTTGGATGTCTGAAGATCTGGGAGAGCTATGGCAAAGCCTGCACTTGGTTGTGAGTGTGGGGGTGTGCATGTAGAAGACAAAGTTTTCTCAGAAGTGCACATGCACTTCTCCACTAACATGTTATCTCTAAGCTTTGTGTCACAGCAGAGTAAAAGTAACAACTGACAAAATGAAATACAGCCAGAAAAGTAAGTATGAGAATGATTTGTCACATCATGTTTTCCCTTGTAGGGGCTGTGGTTACAGAACATATGTTGTTCTTTCCCTCATATCTAGGCACAGTGATCTGAGATCTCTCACTCCCTTATCCCAAATCCTAAACTTAGAAAATGACTGGATTTTTCAATGAGGGGAATCAGCATATATAAGATGTGTTGCTTCTTCTGGTCACCTGGTCCTCAAATTTTCCTCTTGGATGACAGTGGCTTTGTGAGGGCCAACTTTTGTGTATGGGGATTACCTGGCCTTTTATGAAGTGTACAGGAGATCTCTAGTTCCCAAACTTCTTTTTCCATGCTCACACTATGCTGTTCCTGAAGTTCAATTCAATTCAACAAACATTTATTAAAGGCTTACATTGTGTGAGGCACTCTGCATTTAGTAGCTGGAGTTGTAAAGTTTCAAAAAAAGATAATTCCTGTTCACAAGGAACTTACATTATGGAATACGGAATGTAGTGGTCATAAACCAGGTTTTCTTAGCCTTTTTTACATCATGTCCTCTTTTGGTAGTCTGGTGCACCCCATGAATTCCTTCTTAGAATTACGTTTTTAAATGCATAAAATAAAATACACAGGCTAACAAAGGAAACTAATGGTATTGGAATAGTTATCAAAATATTAAAAAAACACACATACACACACATGCATAGTCCCAGATTAAAAACCCCTGTCACACATATATTCCTTGCGTGAGAATAGAGAATAGAATAGTTCCTTGTGGATAGAGATATATAAAAAATCTTTGAATTAGCAATACATGGTAGAGTGTATTGGAGACAAAGGAGAAATTCTGTGAAAGTCCTTTGGGAAAATAAAAGGTGAGAGGACACCTGAGGTAAGCCATGAAGAGACAGATCATTTTATGAGTGAAAGGAGTGGGTAAATTGTATGCTAAGTTTGGGAAATGGGTAGAAGTCTAGATTAGCTGGAACACAGAAGGGTTGAAGGGAACAAATGTGAAATGAGGTTGGAAAAACAGGCTGGACCCAGATTGTGGAAGGCCTTCAGTTGCAGCCCAAGGAATTTGTACTTGGTGCTGTAGGTAGGAGTGAGACACTGAAAGTTTCTGAGAAGTAAAATAACCTGGCGAACACTACATTAGAAAGTTTTATTTAAGCAGTTGTAAGATGGATGGAAGGAAAGGGAGAGACTTGGGATGAGACCAGTTAATGGGCTATTTCAATTCAAGGGGTTAAAGATAATTAGTCTTCCTTGTGAAAGGGTTCTTAACCTGGGATCCAAAATATATCTGGGCATCTGTGAACTTGGATGGGAAAAAATTCTGTCTTTGTTTTTTAACTGACAGTAAGCATTATCTTTAGTTATTTTGAAACATCATTCTAATAAAAGTTCCATAGGCTTTACCAGACTTAGATGGGTGTATGTCACAAAACAGCTTAGGAATCCCTAGTCCAGGAAGTAACTAGAAAGAAGAGAATGGATGCAGGAGAGGTCATATGGGTAGAATGAACAGTGTTGAGCAAATGATTGACTTGGGGTGGAGGAAGTGAAAGAGAAGTCAAATATTATTTTGAGGTTCTGAAATAAGGATCGTGGTGCCATTGACAGGAGGAGGAGCAGGTTTATTGGGAATCACTGTTGAGTTCAGGTTTGGGCATGGTGAGATTGAGGTGCAAATAAAGTATGGAATTGGAGCAGCTGGAAGTATGAAATTGGAGAGTCCAGAAAGCTCTTTACTTACAATTCAAATACTCATGAGAGGATTACCAGAGCATTGGAAGGCACAGAAATGATTTCAGCTGTCATGAACAGGTAACAGAGCATTGAGGGAACAGGAATGCTGATGAAGGAGAAGGGAATTGTAGAGTTTGGCACACTGGCTAGGGAAGGCAGAGCTGGGAAATAAGAGGACCCTTGATTCCTTGGGGATAGGGATTACAAAAAGGAGATGACTTATGGCTAGCCCATAAGTTTTATTGGTTAGGCATTCCATATCTGAGCCTTGAGTACCTGACCTATCCAATAATCAGAGATTTCCCATACTGAGGTCAGTGTCCCTGACCTGTGATATTGTCTGTAAACACTCAATAATATGAATCAAGCACATTTGGAAGCTTGCAACAAACTTCTTAGTGGAGAGACAATATTGCTCTTTCTCTATTCTTAGCAAAAACTCTCTCAAGGGCTCGTTGGGGGAAATGTTTTAAAATGATCAAGTATAATCCATTTTCTTAACTAATTGAGGTCTCCTGAGATGAACTTATTCCCAGCATATGGAGGGACTATGCAATCCAAGTAGAACATTATTATAGATGGATATATTTAAGTGTTTGAAAATATCTGGATAGCTCCCAATTTAATTAACTAGTAATTTTTGAGGAGCAACTAGGCTTGCTTCTTCCCCAAACAGAGCATTGGAATGTGAGGCATATGACTTAAAAAACCTCTTGGAAAAAGAAAATTCTGAGTTTTGCCACCAGACATCCAAAACCTTTGAAGAAACAAACCACCAGAATAACTTTCTTTGCCCTAAAACAGTAGGCAAAGAAATTTAATTAATTAAATGAAATACTTTATGGAAAGTGCCTTTTGAGCCTATGTAAATGTCAGTTTTTGTTATTTGCATGTTTTCATAGTCTTTGTTTCCTTGGTGAATTTGGAGCATACTTAGTTTTCATATAGGACAAGGAAAGTACTAGTATAGAGGAGATGCTATTAGTCTTTATTCTAGTAAGTGTAATGGATGGAAGTAGCAGAGAGAGAAATTTTAGCACAACCTAATAAAAATCTGCCTAGGCACGAGAAGTGTCAAAAACCCACAGAATGCCAGATGTGATGGTACCTGCCTGTAATCCCCGCTGTTGGGGGACGCTGAGGCCAGTGGATTCCTTGAGGGTCATGAGTGCTGAGTTAAAGTGAGGCTAGATTCAATTGGGTGTCCTCACTAAGTCTGGCATAGTATGATGAGCCCCCAGGAGCAAGGAGGACACCAGGCTGCCTGAGGAGAAATCACCTAGATCAGCTTTTCTTGGTCAGAAACAGAGCAGAGTGAAAGTTTACATGTTGATCAGCCCTGGAATAAGGATCCATCAGAGGTGGTGGTAATTTTAGCCTGGGTGAGATAGGAAGACTCATTAAAAAAACAAACAAACACAAACCACAGATTCACTGAATCACAGAACTTAGGGTAGGAAGCAGAATTGTTTTGGAAAGAGAGATTTAGATGACTTTTTAATAATGATTATGCTTTCAGTAGAAATGCTTCATCATCGAGCTTTCAGAAATATTGATATGTGGGATTAGGAAAATGTGAGAATCAGAGATATGCACATGTTCTTTAACAGAGCTTATGAGAACCCACCAGCACAGGAGCAAATAGCAAATCACTCCAACAGAGTAATTGATAAGCACGTGATCAGAGGGTTATTCAGCAAAACAGTCCACTCCAGAGGGCTATGGGACTGGGAAAGCCTTAATGATCCCTAAATGAGGAGGGAAAATGTCATGTGAACATGCCTTCAGAGGAGTACAAAACCTGGAGTCACTTATCCAAGAACAGCCTTTCTTAAGAGCATGGCATTCATACTTTGGTCCTAAGAACCATAATGAGGACTAGGTTCTGAGAGGGTTCAGACAGCAGGGTTTTATTTTACTAATGTGGGTCAAAGAATTTGTTTCTATTTGCAATCAGACACACATATTATCCAAATTTTACAAAGTACAAAAGAGGTCCATCTTTTTTATACAACAATCTCAAATGAATATCTGTCTGCATCAGCGATAAGAATAGTTCCCCACATTTCATTGTCTAGTACAGAAAAATAATGCTCCATGAGGTAGTCATCTCAATCCTCTTTCTCTTTATCAGAGAAACATACCACCAAGCATTTAATAATAATGGATACTGAATCATAGAGTTACTGGAGTATGGCAGTAAACATATAATAATCTCTGGAACATGATACACTTTTTCTTTTTCTTTTTTTTTTTTTTGATGGGGGCAATTAGGGCTAAGTGACTTCCCCAGAGTAACAACAGCTAGTAAGAGTCAAGTGTCTGAGCCTGGATTTGAGGTCCTCCTAACTCCAAAGCTGGTGCTGTATCCACTGGGTTACCTTGCTGGCCCAACTTACTACATTTTGAAGTTTAAACTGCATTAATAATATTTTCTCTATCACTTTCTTCAATCTAGCCAGTTAATGCAATAAACCAAGCTCTGATTTGTAGTGTTTGCAGATTTCTGAGGTATAAATAAATGTTCACACTGCAAATTTAATTGACTCATTTCTGGTAGGAAGGGAAATCAGAGATCATCCAGTTCAATGTATGTCTAAATAGCAATCTCTTCTATACTATCCCCAACAAGTCCTGATTTCCCTTCCAGGAAAAAGGAACAGAATATTTGAAGAAGCAGTCCACTTTGGGGCACCTCTAAGTGATGGGAAGAAGGAGTGGCTGTCTACTTCTAAATGGCTGTAGGTCATAGGAAGTGGACTTCACTGTCTCAGGAGGCAGTTGAATTCTTACCACTGAAGAGAAGGATAGATAAACACTTGTCAGAGAGGCTCTAATAAGAATTCCTGAGGGACAGCTAGGTGGTGCAGTGTGTAGAGCACTGGCCCTGAAGTCAGGAGGACCTGAGTTCAAATCCAGCCTGAGACCAAACACATGAGACTTACTAGCTGGGCAAGTCACTTAACTCCAATTGCTTAAAAAAAAATCCTGTTCAGGTGCGCCTCAGAATAGATGAAATCTATGCATTCTTCCAAAACTGAGATTGTCTGATTCTGGGAAAAAAGTGCCTTGCCTTTTCCCTGGTATACAATTCAAAGGAGTAATGCTAATATTGGAATTATTAAAAAAAATGTAAGCAACTAGTTTCCTTTTTCTTTACTCACTTTACTAATTTGTCACCTTCTAGTTCTGTTTTAATTTCTTTCTTGTACATACAGGTCAACCAGAAATCATAAGTCAGAGATGCAAAACCACACAAGGATAACATTATTCATCCTAAGGGGAATGACAGATGACCCACAGCTGCAGATCCTGATTTTTATTTTCATGTTTCTGTCCTACATGCTGAGTGTAATTGGCAATCTCACCATCATTACCCTCACCTTGTTGGATCCCCACCTTAAGACCCCCATGTACTTTTTCCTTCGAAATCTTTCCTTTTTGGAATTCTCAATCACAAATACTTACATTCCTAAATATCTCTACAGCATGTCAACTGGGGACAATACCATTTCCCGTAATGCTTGCTTCACCCAAATATTTTTTATCACCCTTTTTGGGGCAACAGACTTTTTCCTTTTGGCCATTATGTCCTATGACCGCTATGTGGCCATCTGCAAACCTTTGCATTACACAAGCATCATGAACAACGGAGTCTGTAACCAGCTCCTCTTGGGTTGTTGTCTGACTGGGCTGATGATCATTTCCCTACCACTCAGCCTGGCTGTCCAGTTGGAATTCTGTGACTACAATGTCATTGACCATTTTGGCTGTGATGCATTTCCCGTGCTGGAGATCGTGTGCTCAGACACAACACTCATAGAAAAGATGATTCTCTTCGTTGCTGTGTTTACACTCATTATCACCTTACTCTTAGTGTTTCTGTCCTATGGATACATCATCAGGACCGTTCTGAGATTCCCATCAGTGCAGCAAAGGAAAAAGGCCTTTTCCACCTGTTCCTCCCACATCATTGTTGTCTCTATGTCTTATGGCAGCTGCATCTTCCAATACATCAAACTGTCCACTACTGATGGAGTGCCTTTGAATAAGGTGGTAGCCATGTTCACAGTTTCTGTCATCCCCAGTGTCAACCCTTTTATATATACTTTGAGGAACCAGCAAGTGATACAAGCTCTTAAGGACTCAGTGAAAAGGATTACATTCTTCTTTAAGCAATAAGAGACTACTGAGATTGATGTGGCAAAGGGCCCAGGGAAACCTGAGTAGCCTTTAGTTATTTGTCCTTAGTTCAATACTTTGTTTCTATTGCTAATTGTTGTTGATATACAGTGTGACTTCCTGGATAGAAGACTGGTCCTGGAATCAGGAACACCTAGGCTCCAGTCTTGTCTCTAATGTACTAGACGTAGAGGTATGTCAGTCACTTAACCTTTCAGGGCCTCAGGCAACTCTGTAATACTGTAAGTTACTAATTTGAAAAATTATTTCATTTTCAATTTATGGAATAAGACAAGCATTTTCATAACAGTATAATTAATAGATAATTGCATGTGAAACTGGAAATCTATTTAGATTTATAATAAAGTTACCATGCAAATATCCTTTTTTGCACCTTTTTTCTTCCATTCCCCCATCCCACCCTAGAGATGGCCACCATTAGACACATACACTCACACGCTCACTCACACACACACACACACACAGATGTAATCTATATAGACTTCTATTCATCAGTTTTTCATCTGGATGTAGCTAGCATCTTCATAGGATTTTTATTTTTAATTTGTGTATTTATATAATCAAAATTACTTAGTACCTCAAAGACATTCTCAAAACAATATTGCTGTTACTGTATACAATGTTCTCTTGGTTCTGCTCACTTTGCTCTCCACCATTTCATTCAAGTCTTTCCATGCCTAAGATCATTGTAGTATTCCATTATAACCATACACCACAACTTGTTCAGCCATTCCCCAGTTGATGGGGATGGCTGCAATTTCCATTTCATTGCCACGACTAAGAGAACTGCCATAAATATCCCTTTCACATTCAAATTTATAATTGATATTTGTGAATTTCCCTCCATCTTATTTTTACTCACTCTTTTCTTTTTCAGCCTCTCTTTTTACCCTATCCCTGTTACTTTATTTTCTCCCCCCACCCTTCCACTCCCTATAGTACCCACCCTTCCCAAATCCCAATATACACACCCCTCTAAAATCCCTCTCCCAACCTATCCCTCAGGGTTTTCACCTTTCTACATGTTCAGAAGAATTTTATACCCTTTTAGATGTACCTGTAGTTTCCTCTTCAACTCAGATGAGAGTAAGATTGCCATGTTACCAGCCCTCCACCCCGACTTGTTTCTTCTATATTAGTTCTTCCTTTCATGCCCCATTTTGATAATATAATTGCTCCCTTTTACTGTTTCCTACCCAATTTTGTTTTTTAGAATCACTCCATCATACACAACTCAGCCCCAAACTTTCTTTTAAACTACCTTAATAATGATGACAGTTTTAAGAATAGTGATAACATTTTCATATGTGTGTGTGTGTACGCACACACACACACACACACACACACACACACACACACACACACACACACACATATATACATATATATAATGTTCCCAAACCTATGATCTTTTAGAGTAGAAACTGTTAGGTCTTGTGAAATCCCAAATGTCTTTCCACAGTATTTAAATTGTTTTTTTTCTTCTTGCTTGTAATGTTTTCTCCTTAACTGGGAGTATTGAAACTTGGCTATGATATTCCTGTAGGTAGATTTTTTTGTCTTTTTCTGCTTTCCCTTCTTGTTCTGGAAGTTCAGGGCGATTTTCCTTAAAAATTTCTTGTAATATTCTCTCCAGATTCTTTTTTTGATCATAACTTTCAGGTAATCTGACAATTCTTATATGGTCTCTCCTCAGTCTGTTCTCCAAATCAGTTGTTTTTCTAGTGAGATGCTTCAGATTCTCTTCTATTTTTTTCCAGTTTTATGATATCTTGCTCTTTTATAACATCATTTGATTCCTCTTGCCCAATTCTAGTTTTCAAGCAGTTATTTTCTTCCTTAAGATTTTGTATCTTTTTCTAATTGGTTAATTCCCCCCCCCCATAATTTTCTTGGATTGCTTTTATTTTTTTCCCAATTTTTTCTTCTGTCTTTCTTACTTGATTTGTAATGCTTTTTGGGCTTGTGACCATCTGATGTTGCTCTTTGGGCGTAGGAGTGGCTTTTTTTTAACTCAAGTTTCCAATTTAATGGAGGAAGTTTCTCCAAGAGGAATCCCCTTTATCAGAGGTGTCAAACTTGTGGCCCCTTCCAAATGTTGCCTGAACCAGATTAAAATGTAATTGAGCAATGTTTAACAAAAATACAAGAAAATATAGGTAATGTTGATTTGTGGTTTTCTAAATCAATATGCCAGGGGCAGCTAGGTGGTACAGTGGATAGAGCACTGGCCCTGGATGCAGGAGGACCTGAGTTCAAATCTGGCATCAGACACATAACGATTATTAGCTGTGTGACCCTGGGCAAGTCACTTAACCACCGTTGCCCAACCAAAAAAAAAGGTAAGAAAAGAAAAAAATAAAGAAAAAAATCAATATGCCGCCAGCAAAGATACAGTTTCTATTTGAGTTTGACAACATTGCCCTACCCTGATGAAATCACAGGTCTCTCTGCTTCCTCTGGGCCTCAAATCTGTTACATACAATCTACTCATTTTAACTCATTTCCTTTTACAGACAGAACAACCGAACATAAATGTTCTCTTTTATCCTCCTAAGCTGAATTCTACTTGCAGTTTGAGATCACTTCTTGTTCCCAGCAGGACATACACAAGTTCCTAGTTGAGCCAGTCATCAGTCCTCTGGCACTGTATAATGCTGCCCTTGTGCTCCTGGCATCATGTTGATTTCTTTCTGGATTCTGCCTTTTATTTTTCCATTTCCTTGTCCCAGTCCTTCATTCATGTTTCCCACTTCCCATTCCTGTGTTCCTTATCTCTACTGCCTAATTAACCAACTAAATAGGTTCCTAATTTTCTTCTTGGACTGAAGTGTAGCAGAGATGAGGCTAATATTTCAAAAACTTGCTTGGAGAATGGGATTTAAAGGGTCCCAATGGACTCTGTGGGCACCTCCATAAGGAAAAAGAATGCCAGGAAAGTTCTTTTCAAATCTCTTTCAGGGTTCAAATTTACTTTCTGATTTTATTCATCTAATTTTTTTTCCAATCTTTTGCTTGACTCTGATTTTTTTTTTTTTTTTGGCGATTAGGGTTAAGTGACTTGCCCAGGGTCAGAGTGCTAGTGAGTGTCAAGTGTTTGGTCTGAGGCTGGATTTGAATTCAGGTCCTCCTGACTTCAGGGCAGGTGCTCTATCCACTGCACCACCTAGCTGCCCCTTGGCTCTGCTCTTTGCTGCTGGGAAATGGTTCCATTTTGACTTTGACTCAATCCCAGGCTCCAGCTCTACTGTGACCAATGTATATCTCACCTGTATTCTGTTTTTTCTGACCTACTGCATCTCTAGCCTTAGATATGACTCTTTTCAGCCTGTCCTTTACTGGTGAAGTTGGTCCTTTTTTTGCTACCCGATGGTGAGATTGAAAGTACAACATACCTCACCTCATAATTGCCCTTATTGGGACCATCATGAGCCTTGTCTCCAGGTGGTGATGGACATCCTTGGTTAAAGAGCTGGAGAAGGCAATGGCAAAGCACACGACTATCTTTGCCAAGAAAACCCCACACAGGGTCACAGAGAGTCAGACAGGACTGAATAACAACAACAAATTAACACAAATCAGTCATGGTTTCTGGGTGGCCTTAGAAGTCTACCTCTGATAATTTCTTTTATCTATAGAAGCCCATCTCTGCTCTTTGAATCACTAGCGTTTGGCCCAGCTGTGCCTGCTGAACTCCCAAGGATTACCCCTGAATTTCTCTAGATGCTAACATTGACCCCTGAGTCTTCAAAGTCACAGAAGCTTGCTGGTGTTTCCTGACAAACACCTAAATTTGTCCCTGTTCTTTGGTCAATGCCTCAAAATTCTGCTCCAGCTGCTTTACGATTGGTACAGCTATTCCCCTGCCTCCTATCTTACTCTTATCCCTGAGTTCAAGTTCAGCCATTACCTAGGAGGTTAAATTCCATGTGCTCTGAGTTAAAGGAAAGGTGTCACCTGAATGAAGAAAGTAGATCCAAACTGGTTCATCTGAATTTTGAAAGCCACACCCAGATGTTCTCCCCTAAAACTAGGGTAAGTATTACCTGCTGTGTCAGTGGAAGAAGCACATTGTGCCTTTGGAAGAAAAACTCTCCCCTAGGTGCACTAGGTGAGCATGAGGAAAATGCATGTGAAGAAATGTCTCTTTAAGGCTCTTACTAGTGGAGTAATCGTTTAGGCACAGTTTGGACAATCTGCCTGCTGATGTGGGTCTAAGTCACTAAAGACCCTGGAAGTTGTCTTTTTTTTTTTTTCCTCCAAGGTCTCTCTTTTTATTGATTTATTTTTATTTTTTACTTTGCAAACCTAACTTTTTGAAAGTATTTTAATTTTTCCCCAGTTGTACGTAAAAACAATTTTTAACATTTGTTTTTGAAACTTTGAGTACCAGATTCTCTCACTTTCTCCTTCTCTACCCCCTGTCATCGAAAAGGCAAGGGATTCAGTATAGGTTATACATCTGTAGGCATGCAAAAACATTTCCATAATAGTCATGTTGTGAAAGAGAATATGGACAAAAAACTCAAGAAAAATAAAGTAAAAAAAGTTGCTTCAATCTGTATTCAGATACCATTAGTTCTTTCTCTGGGGATGGATAGCATTTTTCATCCTAAGTCCTTCAGAGTTGTCTTGCATCCTTTTATTGCTGAGAAGAGCTAAGTCACTCATAGCTGATCATTTTACAATGTTGCTGTTACTTTGTACATAGTACGTTTCATCAGCTTATGTAAGTCTTTCCAGGTTTTCTGAAAGCTTCTTGCTCACTGTTTCTTATAGTAAGATAGCATTCCATTATACCACAGTTTGTTCAGCCATTCCTCAACTGACTGGCATCCCCTCAATTTCGAATTCTTTGCCTCCAGAAAAGAGCTGCTATAAATATTTTTTGTACATACTCATCCTTTTCCTTTTTGTTTTTTATCTCTTTTGGGATGCAGTCTTAGTAGTGGTATTGCTAGGTCAAAGGGCTTGCATAGTTTTATAGCCCTTTGGGCATAGTTCCAAATTATTCCACAGAACAGTTGAATCACTTCACAACTCCACCAACAGTGCATTAATGTTTTATTTTCCACACATCTCCTCCAACATTTGTCATTTACCTTTTCTGTCCTATTAGCTAATCTAATAAGTATGAGGTAGTACCTCAGGATTGTTTTAATTTGCATTTCTCCAATTAATAGTGAGTTAGAGCATTTTTTCATATGGCTATTGACAATTTTGATTACTTCATCTGAAAATTGATCATATCTTTTGATCATTTATCACTTTGGGAATTGCTTTTATTTTTATAAATTTGAAACAGTTCTCTATATGTTTGAGAAATGAAGCCTTTATCAGAGAAACTGGCTTCAAAAAATGTTTTTCCCACAATTACTATTGCTAACTGTATTTCCCTCCATTAAACTCTCCCTCCATTTATTCTATTCTCTCCTTTCATCCTGTCCCTCTTCAAAAGTATATTGCTTTGAGTACCCCCTCCCGCAATATACCCTTGCTTCCATCATTTCCCCCTTCTCCTACCCCCTTACCCTCCTTTCCTATAGGGTAAGATAGATTTCTATACACAATTGAGTGTGTATGTTATTCTCTCTCTGAGCCAATTCTGATGAGGGTGAAGTTCACTCACTCCATCTCACCTTCCCCCTCTTTACCTCCACTTTAAAAACTTTTTCTTGCCACTTTTATGTGAGATAATTTACCCCACTCTACATTTCCTTTCCCCTTTCTTACAGTACATTCCTCTCTCAACCCTTAATTTTATTTTTTTAGATATCATCCCTTCACATTAAACTCACACGTATGCATGGTGTTTATATATATTCCTTCTATCTGCCCTAATAACAAGAAAGCTCTTACGAATTACAAGTATCATCTTCTTATATAGGAATATAAACAATTTAACATGATTAAGTCCCTTAGGGTATCTTTTTCTTGTTTACCTCTTTATGCTTCTCTTGAGTCATATTTGAAAGTCATATTTTCTATTCAACTCTGGTCTTTTCATCAGGAATGCTTGAAAGTCCTCTATTTTATCGAATGTTTATTTTTTTCTTCTGAAGGATTATACTCAGTTTTTCTGGGTGGGTGATTTTTGGTTGTAATCCTAGCTCCTTTGCCTTCTGGAATGTCATATTCCAAGCCCCCTGATCCTTTAATATAGAAACTGATAAATCTTGAGTTATCCTGACTGTGGCTCCATGACACTTGAATTGTTTCTTTCAGGCTTCTTGCAATATTTTCTCCTTGACCTGGGAACTCTGGAATTGGGCTATAATATTCCTGGTAGTTTTTATTTTGGTATCTCTTTCAGAAGGCAATCAGTGGATTCATCCAATTTCTATTTTGCCTGCTGATTCTAGACTGTTAGGGCAGTTTTCCTTGATAATTTCTTAAAAGATGATATCTAGGCTCTTTTTTTGATCATGGCTTTCAGGCAGTCCAATAATTTTTAAATTATCTCTCCTTGGTCTATTTTCCAGTTCACTTGTTTTTCCAATGAGATATTTCATATTGTCTTCTATTTTTCCATTCTTTTTACACCTTGATTTCGCATAGAGTCATTAGCTTCTATTTGCTCCATTCTGATTTTTAAGGAATTATTTTCTTCAGTGAGCTTTTGGACCCCTCCTTTTCCATTTGTCCAATTCTGCTTTTTAAGGCATTCTTCTCCTCATTAGTTTTTGAACCTCTTTTACCATTTGGCCTAGTTTGTTTTTTTAAGGTATTATTTTCTTAAGTATTTTTTTGTGTTTCCTTTACTAAGCTGTTGACTTGTTTTCATGATTTTCTTGCATCACTTTCATTTCTCTTCCCAATTTTTCTTCTACCTCTGTTACTTGCTTTTCCAAATCCTTTTAGAACTCTTCCATGGCCTGAGACAAATCCATATTTTCCTTGGAGGCTTTGGATGTAGGAGTTTTGGCTTTGTTATCTTCTTCTGAGTGTTTGTTTTATGTTACTTGTCACCATAGTAACTTTCTATAGTCAAAGTTTTTTTTTCTTTTCTGTTGTTTGCTCATTTTCCCAGCCTTTTACTTGATTTTTCCTCTTTGTTAAAGTAGGGCTATGCTTCCAGGTTGGAGGGCTGATTGTCCCAAGTTTCAGGGTTTTTTTGCAGCTGTTTTCAGAGATACTTTTAGGGACCAGTAAGTTCAGTTCTTTCCACAGTGGTATGATCTAAGGAGAGGTGTTTACTCCTCTCCTGGCCTATGCTCTGGTCTATGAGTGATCACAAGCATTCTTTTCTACCCTGGAACTGTGAGGAGGGTTCCCCTTCCACTGTGGCCACAAGCTCTTCTATGCTAGTGCTGCTTCTCGCCCTGTGATTGCCACCCAGGACTATATCAGAAACTGAGTATTAGCAAAGCAACAGAGTTCTGCCTGAATGCTAGCAAAAACACTCTTGCAATCTCCTTCTGACCAGTTGTTTCACCCCCTCACTGTCTGTGGGTTGAGAGCTCTGGAAGCAGCAGCAGCTGCTGCTGCTGCTGATTCAGTTACTCCCATAGCCTGCTCCTTGTTTGCTGGGGCTGCGGCTTTTGTGCTGGTGTGGCCTGTGTTGTGCTGTGCTTCTCTCTCACCTGGTATGACAGACCTTTGCTACTGACCTTCTAAGTTGTTTTTGGCATCCGTGGGCTGAGACATCTGTAAACTGACACTGCTGCCAATGATTCAGCTACCCTGAAGCTTGCTCCTGGTTTGCTGGGGCCAGGTCTGAGCTGGTATGACCTGCCCTGCTCTGCTCTCCTCTCTTACTGTGGTGTAACAGAGCTTTCCTGACAATTTTCTAAGTTGTCTTGAGCTGGAAATTTGTTTCACTCTGTCTTTTCTGAAGGTTCTGCTGCTCTATAATTTTTTTAGAGTAATTTTTTACAGGTATTTGGAGGGGTTTGGGGGACAGCTTAGGTGAATCCCTGCCTTTATTCCACCATCTTGGCTCCACCTCTTGAAGTTGTCTTTCTTTCTAGCAAGCTGAAACCAAGACATTGAAGGATAAGTACTGAAGGGCAGCAGGTCTTAAATCTCTTTCTAGAGAGAGATATGTAGAGAGAGCTGGTAAGTGTTGAGGACCTGGAGCGGCTAAGATGGTGGTGGGGTCAGATGCAGGACACTTTCCAGAATGCTGAGTAAGCCTTATCTCTGTTAGTGTCTAGAGTCTTGTTCTGTCTTGGATTTGCTGCTTATCTCATGAAGAGAAGAAAAGGGAGGAAAAGTCTTTGTCTACTTAGAGAAGCTGCTGTGTTGATGGTCAATCAACTCTCTTCCTGATTCTTCTTTTTAAAAGGGAGAATGCTTCTACATGGTCAATATTTATTACCACTAAGGGTTTCTTTGATCTTTAAATTTGCTTGTTAATAGTTTATATTTTAATGTGGGTTCTAGAAAAAGTTAAGATAATTTTTATGATGTCTTGAATTATTATGTCTTTCCTAGAGAAAAGATGGATTAAAGACTCTGTGTGTGTGTGTGTGTGTGTGTGTGTGTGTGTGTGTGTAAACCCATTAATAATTAGCTGCATTGAACTCAACAAGCTGGGTGACCAACCTCCATGCTTCTTAATTGATACATTGCCTGGGGATACAGAATATTTTGTGAATTTTATTAACAATCTGTATTTATAAGCTTTTAAACTTTTCAAAGAAAGGAAACTATGTGGGATTTGGGCCTTTTCTCTAGACTAAAACCTTGGGAGATTAATATCAGCATCATTAATAGTTGTACCAGGGATCCTTGGATTTTCTTTATCACCAATGTGAGGGGACTGGTAGAGAGAGGCAGGGGCCTCCTGAGCAGTGTTCCAGTGGGCACAGACAGACATGGTTAGGGAGAATCAATTCTGCTCAGTCACCTGAAGTAGAGGAGGCGAATGTCCTTCAGCCAAAATGCCTTTCACAGTAACATCTTCTGGCTAATGCCAGGTGTGGTATTGCTTATAGATAGTACTTTGAATGTTTTAGATCTCTAGTGTATTAGGTCAAAACTTCAAATATCAAGAGAAATGAGCAGCCTTTACTGATGGTATAGAACCAGGATAAAAATAGTGGTAATCTGTCCCAGCCATTTCCTAAGCCTGGAATCTACTCTTCCATATCAGGTTTCCATTTCATCTTCTCTGCCTGTTGAAATTCTGGTTGAAATTCAGTATGGAAAAGCACTTTATACTTCTTCTAAAAACTTGCCTTTTTCCAATTTGCATTACAATAACTTATAGCCCTGAATTTTCTGCTCAACTGGATTTTAAGCACCTGGATTACAATAATGAGTTGTTTGTCCTCATACCATCCAGAGAGTATAGAATGGTACTTTGTATATGACAGACATTTAGTTCATCTTTTTGTTCAGTTAAATGGGTCAATGGGAGAAAAGAGTAAGAATATTTCATGATCGAGGATGTCAAACAACAGGCAAGGCCAAAGACATTCAGATGCTGGCTACAGTACAAGTATAACCCAAGGCCTTGGACTGATGCATTGGATTTACATGAAGCAAGTTCCATATTGAGGGCTTCTTAATAATGCTGCTTTTTGACAAGGTTTGTTAAGTTCAAAATAAAAAATAAATAAAAGAAAACAATTTGGAACTGTGCCCTAATGGTCACTAAATTGCACATATCCTTTCACCCAGAGAAATCAGTACTAGGCTTATACTTCAAAGAGATCAAAGTTGAAGGGAAAGGACCCACATGTACCACAATATTTGGAGCAGTACTTTTGATTGCTGCAAAGAGCTTGAAGTACAGTGGGTCCAATCAATTGGTCATTGACCGTACAAACTGTGGTATCACATGGACAGTGAAATAGATGAAATGAAACCACAATTAAATAGAAAGTTATTATGCCATAAGAAATGAATGCTGATCTAGCCTTCTTTCCTGCTGTGGTGTGGGCTTGGGTTATCTGGGTTCTGTGTTGGGCATAGGCTTCTTGGACACTAATGTGACTTTGTTTGCTGTTGTAGCTTGGGTTTGTGCTGATTCCATGCTGTGCCATCCACCTACCCTAGCATATTTAATCTCAGAGCCTCCATAGGTTTCTGGTAGTTTTCTTGTGAAGTCCTAAGCTGTATGGAGGCCCTTGTCCCAGTTTCCCTTTGTTGTTGTTTGTGGTGCCATTTTAGAACTCCTCTAGCAGCATATTTCCTCCTTAGCTGAAGGTTGATAAAGTGTGCGGGTGGTAACATTGGTGCTTATGTAGGGTTGTGGGATGAAATCCATGAGTAGAGTAGGCCTTTGGTATCTTTTTTTCAGAAGAAAGAGAGTAGGTAACAAGAGTTGGGGTGTTAGCATTATATATTGAGAAGGTATACTGGTGTGAGGATATCTACATAGTGAGGGAACATGAGAAAGGTTATTTGGACAAAGGTCAATGGAGGGGAAAACAATTGATTTTTGCTGTTAGAATATACTATAGACCACCTGAATAGAAAGAAGAATTAAATTAGTAGTTTGGGCAACAGACCACATGTTTGGTAGAGAGTCCCCTTGCCCTTCCCCCTTTTCACCCCCAAATTCAGATTCCTTATTCCCCAGTTTCTTTACCTGAAACCTAGATATTTTATATTTGAGAGGAAGTGTGATAGAGTGAAAACAATAACAAGGAGCATTTATTTAGCATTTATTATGTGCCAGGTCTGATGCTAAAATGCTGGGAATATAGGTACAAGCAGAAAGAAAAACAGTCCCTCCTCTCCAGGAACTTACATTTTATAAGGAAGCTGAGAATGGGAGAGGGGAATCAAGGGGGCCAGTGTCAGAGCATGCTGTGGAACAGAGAGGTCAAAGACAGCCACATACAGCCCATAACAGTCCCAAGTCTGGCTCAAACCAGATTAAAATGTAATTGAGAAATATTTAACAAGTAAATAAAACAATACAATAGATCATGTTAATGTTAATATGTGGTTTTCTAGAAGATGTCCTTATGTGCTTTGGTGGTCCCCATTTCTATTTTAGTTTGACACCATTGGTCTAGAAATTCCAGAGAATCAGGAGTGTAGACTGGAGAGGAATGAAGACATGGTTGGCCTAGGCATCTTCCTTAAAATGGAGGTTCTGAGAGGTACCAACTCCTCAAAGGGAGAGGCCCCAGGGACAGAGGGGACTTCTGATGTGAAAAGTAGTCCAGAGGTAGAATGAGCTTCCAAGATGAAGAGGTTTCTTTGGTGCATTTGAGAAAGTCATATTTAGAGTTAAGAGTATAAACTGGAAACTTGGATTTAGTCAAATAATTTAACATATTTGAGCCTCAGTTTCATCATCTGTAAAATTGGAATAACACTCAAAACTACATGTTTCATAGGATTACTGTGAGGAAAACACTTCAAAAAATGTCAGATACATGTGACTTGCCATTATTAATACGTAGCCATTTTGGATGAGTCACTTACTACCTGTGTGACCCTGGGCCAATCACTAAACCAAACCTCTTTTTGCTTCAATTCCTTATCTATGAAATGGGGACAACTTGGAGGAGGAAATGGCAAACCACCCTAGTATCTTTTCAAAGAAAACCCCATGAACAAGTCCATGGGATCACGAAGAGTTGGACAAGACTGAAAGGCTGAACAACAATTCTTGTCCTTAGTTACAAATTATTTTCCAGTAAAGTTGGATGAATTTATAATTTATCTTTATATGATTCTAACTTTTATGATTTCTAGCTTTTCAACACCCTCTCAACTTGTTGGGTAAGGGGTAAGACCACAGAGTTGTAATAATGTTCATCACTTATTGTAGATTTAGCAGTGCATTTTTCTGGACCTTTTGCATTTCTTTTTCCCTACCTAGGATTTGTACTAAGAATTTCATAATTTGGTTCCTTTCTTATTTTCTACAGACTGAGTAAAGGAATGCTCAACTCTGTCATGAAAACAGATATCTAATAAAGGACAGATTTTCACCCCACAGAAAATGCAAAACCCAATGGGATTACCCCTGTGCTCTTCAACAAGCAAGATAACTCTCCTTTCTCCAGGGGTTTCCACTCCCCAGGGAAGGGAAACATCCTTAAGGTGTATACAGATTCCTCATCCTCCAGAGGCCTTGTTATGATGAGATAAAGACCAATTCATCTGCTTTGCTTTTCTGTATCCATTGTTATCATATTTCTCTTAGGATTCCACAGTACATAGTACACATTTTACTAATCAAGTACTCTGTATCAGATGTACCACTGTGCTAGTCCTGAGACTGAAGATGCTCTTGTTTTCCCACAGGTGCTTCATTATTTTCAATCAACAGTTGCTTAACACTCCTTAAGCTTTGTTAAGTTAGGAAGACCTAACTTCAAATCTTGCCTTAGAATTTTATGTAGGAAGACCTAACTTCAAATCTTGCCTTAGAATTTCACTTACCGTGTGTGTGGAAGCATATGAAGCCCCATTCTCCATTTTCTCTTCCCACCCCAGGATTCTGCATCCACTTTTAGAAATATTAAGAAACATTTTACAAGTATCTTTGTCTGAAGCCTTTGGACTAATAAGAAAGAGGAACCCTGCTCAGTCTTCCTCTAAGTATTAATTCCAAGATGAGATCCTCTTCCCCTTTCTCAGATTAACCCAGGGAGGCCTCCCTCATGAATTAATTAGGGTGGTGTCTGGGAAAAGACAAAGGAAAGGAGCTCTTCATTGATCAACCTTGCCTAGATTAGGGCTGTGATTCACCTTGGAAGAGCAGTCTCTTTTCCCATGACTTCAATGGAGTGGTCATAGAGGGACTGAGGGGTTTTAGGAAAGTGTTCTCCAAGATTAAGTGACTTTTTTTTTCTGGATAGATGAACTAAAATATTAACCTTTTTCTTACCCTGAATTGTGTAATTATGTTTTATCATATAGTGAAATATCCTCTTTTTGAGAATACTGTAAATATTACTCCAAAATATCTTGCATTAGAGAGCAATGTTTCAGGGCATGAGAAGACTCTGTTTGTCACTTCTCTTTCTAAGAAGACCATTGCCTGGCCTAAAATAATGATAAATTGATGGAATTTTTTGGCGTGCCTAAAATTGCGCCTACAAGGTGGGGTAAAATATTATTTTTTTTTCTTCCATGTTGTACAAATCACTTAATCTTCATCAGCTTCAGTTGGCTAGTTGGTAAAATAAGGCCAATAGTAATACCTACTTCACAGGGTGGTTGTGAGGATCAAATGAGATGATTTATGGAAAGTACTTGGTAAAAATTGAAATACCATCTAAAAGTTTCTTATTATCATTCCTTGTCTGAACAGAATTTGCAGTTGTTTTTACCCAGAGTCAGCTCCCACACACTTTTCTGTCTTTGTCTAGGCCAGAGTCCAACTATTCTATGATCTCATTTATTCCTGACCCCCTTAGTCAGAAAATAACTTCAGTATTCTCTCTCATTGACCAGTTTCATTCAAATACATTTTGTTGAATGTCTAGCATGCACAAAGGACTTAGCTGCATGTTCCAGATCATCACGAAGGTGGATATAAACAAAGCTGAGCCCCAGGAAATTATAATTTTGTTATAGAGGGAGGAAAGGCACATACATAAGTATAGTGCAAATTGGAAAAAAAAAAGAATACATACATGCAAAGAGAACTGTAATTAAGGTGTTCCAGGATCTCTGAAGAGAGGTTGATGCTTCAGCCTGATAGTGATAGGGAAATGATGATGAAAATCAGTTAGGATATCAAGAGAGAGAATGGACCAGGAGGTTGATTAATCAGTCAGCAAAGATAAGGGAACCAGACATGGAAATGGGGCAACATAGGATCAGTGATAATGGAAAGGAAATTTAAACATAAAGGAGAAAATCTAGGCAAAATATATTGCAAATGAGTATGGCTACTGACAATAAGAAAGGATTTTATTTTGTTGCAAAGTAATTGGGCTCCATGACTTCTAAAGAACTTTCTAATTGGGAAGGTTTTGAGTTCTACGATTTTGTCAGTTGGGGATTTCCTATTGCTATATTATGCCATGGCAGGAACTAGTCTGAGAGGATGGGTGTGCCTGAACCTGTGGGTAGAGGGAGAAGCTTCCCTGGGGAGAGAGGTGAGTGAGGTGTCAGAAAGCAGAGCAGAACCTAACACGAGAGGAGCAAAACCCAAACAGACAAAAAAACCAAAAAACTCTCTCTGTCTCTGTCTCTGTCTCTCTCTCTCACTCTCTGTCTCCTTTTCTCCCAGAATGGGAAAATAGGTTGGAAACTTAAACTAGCTAGTCTATTATTAAGCAATGATCAGCAAGAAAAATAGCAAAGAATTACAAAATCTTAGAAAGCTTTCCCCTTTGGCTTCTTGACCTCAGTAGCCTCTTACTGCTTGGAGAGAAATACAATTCTTTAAACTAAATCCTTAAAGGCTTGTATGACTTGCTTATTCCTCAGAGTGTAAATAAAGGGGTCCATTACTGGGGTGACAGATGTTGCTAGTACTGATACTACCTTGTTCAAAGCCACTCCTTCCTTTGCAGAAGGTTTCATATACATGAAAATGCAGCTTCCATAAATGATGGAGACAACAATCATGTGGGAGGAACAGGTGGAAAAGGCCTTTTGTCTGTGTTGGGCAGAAGGGAATTTGAGAATTATCTTTATTATGTAGGCATAGGACCAAAGCACCATGAGTAAAGTGATGAGTGTCAACACAGGAAAAATTAAAACCATCCTCTCTATGAATTCTGTGTCTGAGCTCACAATCTTCAGCAGGGGAAATGCATCACAGCCAAAATGATCAATGACATTGGAGTCACAGAATTCCAACTGGAGGCCCAGGCTAAGTGGTGGGAGGATGATCATCAGCCCAGATAGCCAGGAACCCAGCAGGAGCTGGTTACAGACTTTGCTGTTCATGGTAGTTGTGTACTGCAGAGGTTTGCAAATGGCCACATAGCGGTCATAGGACATGGTGGCCAGAAGAAAGAACTGTGCTGCCCCTAAAAAGATGACAGAGAATATTTGGGTGAAGCAAGCATCAAGGGAAATGGTATTGTCCCCAGTTGATATGCTATAGAGGTACCTGGGAATACAGGCAGTAGTAAATGAGATTTCTAAGAAGGAGAAATTTCTGAGAAAAAAATACATGAGTGTTTTCTGGTTGGAATTCACCAAAGTGAGGATGGTGATGGTCAGGTTCCCAACTACCCTCAACATGAAGTTGAAAAACAGAAAGATAAAAAGCAAAACTTTTAGCTGTGGGTCATCTGTCAGTCCCTGTAGAATGAATAATGTAATCCTTGTGTGATTTCTCATCCTCTCCTTTTGAATTCTGATGGACCTGAACACAGAGTAGAGAGGGAGAGGTTCAGCCTGAAGATGAGGATGGAGACAAAATAATAGTCATAGGAGTCAGGAAGAAAGAGGAAGCAAGGAACTCACATAAGTTTTGTCTTAAATATGGTCACCTCATTATATTCCACTTCTTTCTAGGTTCTATCAGGATTGCTTTTTTTCCATGTATCTTTAAAATTAACATCTTTTTGCCCCTTCTAACATGATCTTCTGTCAAAATATTCTATTTTATCCATCTTCACTCACAAATCTTCCCTTTTCCCCTTTCCCTTAGCCACACTCAAGAGAACTGAACTTGGAGTCAAGAAACCTAGTTTCTAATCCTGGAGGAGACATCTACTGGCTCTATGATATGAGTGACTCTGAACCCACATTTCCTTGTCTGTAAAATGGTGGTTGCACTACCTTTATTGCTTACTACACAGGGATGTTTTGGAAAAAAAGCCACCTTTGTAAACCTTAAATGTGAACTATAATCGTTATTTGTGTTGTTACTCTGGGCTGATCGAAAACTACCTCCTATATTCCTCATATGACTTCACCTTCTTTCTCTACTCCCCTGTACGTGAAATTTTTTTCTTGGAATCTTTTTCTAGTACACTGTTTCAAGGAAAAGTTAGGAACCTCTGACCTAAGATGGTAAGCAGGCTGGCCTTGAGAAATATTGTGGGTCTCTCCAGGGTCCCTCTCCCTGCTATTCATGCTTCCAATTTCCTTTGTTATTCAATCTGCTTGAGGTTTTTCCCTTACTGTCTGAAATATGTCCTGGATGTGGTCCTCTGTATAATTCCCTGTCTTTTTTTGTGTGTGTGTGAGTGACATGAGTCTCTTTCTGCAGGAATCTACTTTCTGTGCCTGTGATGTCTGAAAAGATGTGCTCTGGAAATCAGAGTTTCAAATTCAGCCTCTGTTCTTAAATTTTTTTTTCTTGGGCAAAGTTCTTCATTTCTTAGGGCCACAGTTTCCTCATCTGTTACATGGGTGGACTGTACCACTTAGTTTTTCAGTTTACTTTCAGCTGGAATCCATAGTCCCATGTAAATGAGTTCACAATAAGATGTAATCAATGATTTCTTCTAAGGTGGTGATTTCATTTCAAGTGCTGACTGAGTTGCTATTTTCCTAGAAAAATCTCAAATTCTTTCCCCCTAGAGAGATGTGATAAGATGTTTCAGACATTATTGAAAATGATCTAATATAATGTCCTACTGAATTTTACTCAAATTCGTTGTTATATTACATTTGTTCTCTCTTTCCAGTACGCTTAAATGAGCTATTTTAGATAGATTTTTAAAAAAACAACTCATGGTTGCATGCATTTTTAAACAATGGAAGTTGTGTCATAGGAAGGAAATACCTTCACTTGTGGGATTTTTGGAAGGAGGTGGCACAGTGGCATATCTGAAGGAAGTTTTGAGAAAAAGAGAAGCTTTTCTAACACTTCTCAAATCAAATAAGCAAGTGCATAATCCACTATCAGTGCAGCTGTCTCTGTGACCCAACTCTGAAGAGAATATTAAATTCAAAGGTTTTCCTATTCCATGTAAAACGTGACATCTCAGAAATCATGGTGAATATTTCTCTGAAATTGCCCTAGTAATTCCTAAAGATTTGGATATTAGAAACAGGTGGGTCTGATCATTTTGCTTCTGTTGGAAAGGAGGAAATAAACAACACAACTACTATGTGCCAGGCAGTGTGCTAAGTGCTTTACAAATGTGATCTTATTTGGTTCTTTCAACAACCCTAGGAAGTAGGTGGGTTATTATCCTCTTTTCGCAGTTGAGGAACCTGAGGCAAGCAGAAGTTAAGTGATTTGTCGAAGGTTACCCAGTATCTGAATATAGATTTAAACTTAGGACTTCCTGACTTCAGGCCCAGTGGTCTACCCACTGTGTCTCCTAAATCTTTTTTTTTTTGGCTACGCAATGGGGTTAAGTGAGTTGCCCAGTGCCACACAGCTAGTAAGTGTTATGTGTCTGAGTCTGGATTTGAACTCAGGTCCCCCTGAATCCCAGGCCACTAGTCTATCCACTGTGCCACCTCGCTGCCCCCACTTAAATCTTCTGTATGAGGGAAATAGCCATATAAATTTGATCATGCTAGATCCAAAAGAAGGAAAATATGACCTAATAAATTGTTGCCATACTTACATTTCTGACAGTGCTTCACGACATCAATGGCCAGAATAACTCTGAAAGTCCTTGGTGTGACTCAAAGCTGCAAATAGAGTGGAGGGAAATGATGGTACCATGGTATGATTGGAAGGTCAACTTAATTTGAAAACTTCTAGCTATTACTAATAACTTGTGGGATATTAGATATATTAGTTCACCTCTCTGATTCCCAAGTTCCTCACCTGCAAGTAAAGAGGTTGAATTAGATGATCTCTAATGCTCTTTACAAGTTTACTTCACAGATCCTCACTCTGTAGACGTTTTTGTTGAGATGATCTCTGGGCTCCAGGACATTACTTTACAGGAAACTGTTTATGTGATTCCCATTGGCAAGGATGCCCAAAGCTCCTGGGCTAATCTCTCTCATAACTGTCTCTAAATTGATTATGAATTCGAGATCCTGTACCATTTTTAAAAGTCATAAATCTTGCCTTGAAGCTGAAAGGAAGCCTGGACTTCTGGAAGAGGGGGGTAATATTATTAGTACTTGCTTCTCTATCCTTCAGATGAGAAAGTGTGACACGTCTGGTCAGGGAGATGAATTTCTTCCAATTTATCTGCTCAGTCTGCAAAAGGCTTTGGGGAATTAAGTAAGTACCCAAACAAAATGTTCCTTGAGAATTAAGATTCAAAATAAGTAATGAATCAACTAGGTAATCACCATTACATGAAAACAACACCCCTTCCCCCCATGTGAACCCTAAAATTTAAATACACAGTGTAGGTGTTGGTGTCCATTGCTGCTTTTTATCCTTCCCTCTGGAAGAGGACCATGGCATCAGGGAGATGATGCCATGACATACAAATGAATTGGATTTAAGTGAGGGAGGGCTGTGCAAAGTCACCAGCCTCACTTCCTCTTCAGGAGCCATCTGAGTCCAGTGTCTAGATATCAGGGTTGGTGTCCATAGAGACAGGAATGTACAGCCATAGTATCAAACAGAGTTGTCAAACAGTAACATGGGGCAAGGCCCCTGACATCTTCTTGTTCCTTTATACGTCATCTAAGGGATCTAAGGGGGAGAAGCTATGGACAGCTTCCTGAGGGATAGTAAGTTTTCATGGGATTTTCAATCATTTTGTGTCCCAGGGGACCCTGAGATCTTCTGTTAGTTTTTTTCTGACTTTCTCTCCCAAATTTACTTCCATGGTGTCACATCTAGACATTGATAGATTTTTAATCTCATTCACGAGACATTCTTTCCACTTACGTGACTCATCTATGCCTTACTATCCTGTGTGATTTCTGTCCATGTGATGCCATAAGTCCCCCAGGGAAGTTCTACACAGTAAACTGGAGGTCTTTCTTCATGTCTTTTAACGTTTCATGGGTACCAGTGCATCACTCAGGCTGCCCATTTGTGCCTGTTTTCTTTCCTTTCATGACAACACCACTGCCTTCTCTGATCATTTCCTATATGTTATATTTTACACTACTCTTTGCCCAGAAATCATTGTTGATCATATCCTGAAGCCTAGTTTAATGTGCTCTTTGCTCATCCATTGCCCCTTTAGTTGTCCAGATGTTTGATACATCATTGAGTTCTGTAATAGTATAGCACAACCATGAATATAATATATAAAAAAGATTGGGCAGAAAAAAGACAAAGAAAAATATAAGAGAATAAGGTGAGGAAATACACAGCTAATGATCATAACTGTGAATATAAATGGGTTCAACTCAACTCACAAAATAAAAAAATGAATAAAGTAGATAGAAGAATGGATGAGAAAGCAGGAGCCAATGACATGTTTCTTTTTTTAATCGTAAACACACTTAAAACATGAAGATTTACACAGAGTTAAAAAATAAGGAAATGAAAGACAATCTTTCATGATACAGCTGAAGTAGAAAGGACAGGAGCTATCATCTCAAGCAAAGAAAGTGTAATAATAGATCTGATTAAAAGAGATAAATGTAGAAATCTCATTTTACTGAAAGGTACCATAGACAAAAAATTAATATCAGTAGTAAATATGTAAACATCAATTGGCATAGTATCTAAATACATAAAGGAGAAGTTAAATTAGTTACAGATAGAAAAAGAAAGTAAAATTTTAATAGTGGTTGACCTCTATTTATCTTTTTCCAGACCTAGATCAGTCTAACCAAAAACACAAGAAATTAAGGCTCTGATTAGAATTTTGTTAAAGTTAGTTATGATAGACCTCTAGGGATTAATGAATAGCAATTAAAAAGTGGATACATCTTTTTTTCAGATGTGCATGGTATTTTTTTTTTTTAAATCAAGAATGGGTAGGTACAAAAACAAATCCTGGAAACATTTGATAATTTCATTAAACATGACAACAATTAAAAAATATAAATAAAATTCTGGGACGCTGTCAAAGAAGTCCTTAGGGGAAATTTTATGTCTCCAAATACTTTCATTAAAAAAAAAAGTCCCGAATAATAAATTGGAACTCACCTAGAAAATCAATAAATTAGTTCCCTCAATTACATACCAGAAAAGACATTCTAAAAAATCAAGAAACAGATTAACAAAATTGAAAGCACAAAACCAAACCAAACAACAACAAAAAGTCCAACCCAGCAAATTAATAGGTAAAAGTAGCATCTGGCTTTCTGAAAAAAACCCAAAATACCCAATTCATAGATAAATCATAGCTAATTGGATTTTTCAAAAAGAAAAATGAAAAACAGAGTTTAGAAAGACAGAAAAGAACAAATTTACACACACTAAAGAAGAAATGAAGGAATTTCTTAGAAATAAATTTTGCCTAATCATAAGCAAATGAACTGACATTGTAAATGAAATGGATGAATGTTTACAAAAATATAAAAAGTCCAGATGAGCAGAACAAGAAACAGAGTACTTAAATAACTCAATCTCTGAAAAATAAATTGAACAATCCACAAATGAGCTCCCAAAATAAAAAAAAAACCTTGGAAAAAAAGGAAAAAAAGCAACCCTTGAGAACTAATTGAACGTGTGGGTTGCAACAGAGAGGGGTGTTGAGGATGACTCTTGGATTATGAACTTAGTTAAATGGAAGGATGGGATTGCCCTCAACTGAAAATTGGCAATCCATAACACTGGTAATTTTGAGACAGATATAATGAGGTGTAATTTAGATATACTGAGCTGAATATACAAATAGGATATTTAATTTGAAATATCTAAAAGGCAGTTTGTGATTTGAATGTACAACATTCTCTATGTTAGTGGCTCCCATTTAGTGGATTGAAAATCCCTTGGAAGTTTTTGATTGTCTAAAAGGGTTGTGCTAATAATTATTCAATGACTCCTCAAGTAGTAAATGATTGCCTAATTATGTTACACACACACACACACGCACACACACACATTACTCTGTGATAAGCACACGCAAGTTTGAAAGACTATAGTTTTGTTTTTGCAGTGATTCAAAACAATGATGATGGTGTATACAACAATTTTGGCTTCATGCTGTTGTTTGTCCTTCCCTCTCAAAGGGAAGTCATGACATCAAGGAGGTGATGCCATGATATACAAATGAATTGGATTTAAGTGATGGAGGATTGTGAGAAGTCACCAGCCTCATTTTCTCCTCAGAACTCCAGGTCCAGTGGCCAGATGTGGATCAGGACAATGGGAAATGGCCCAGGAAGCAGTGGGGGATCTTGCCCTTTTCAAGCTAAGATCTTTAAGAGGTCTCAGTTTGACTGAGGCAGAGCTCATTCAGTGATTAAGGGTTATTAAGAAATGGGGTAAAAAATGGCCTCTTTTTTAAAAAAAATTAGATCTGAGAGGGGAAGAAGACCCTCAGGGTTTCTGGCCAAAACAGAAAAAATTGCTATTTGTGTTCACTCAGAGCCAACTGGGGCCCAAACAAAGACCAAGTAGCTCTTGGCCTGGGACCTATTGTTGGCCAATCAACAAGAGCCAGAGTGATTTGAGTTTAAGGCATGGAGCTTAAGAAAGAAATCTAGCCTGTAAACCCCAAGACATCTTGTGAGCTTTCAGTGTTCAAAATTTACATTCCTTTGGGCAGCACACCTGCAGGTAAGGGTATGATAGCCTGTGTGGTAAGAGAAGAAAGATAAAAAGACAGAGAAAGAAAGACAGACACAGACAGACAGTAAGACTGAAAGAGCCATGTTGACTACATGGCTAGCTCCAGTTGTGTCTGCAGTGAGGCAGCTCATACTACTGTCATGGAAGTTGTTGTTTGTACTTTGTTCCCAAAGAGAACCATGCCATCAGGGAGGTATTGCCATGACACATAAGTGAATTGGGTTTAAGTGAGGGAGAACTGCACAATCACCAGCCTCACTTTTTCCTCAGGAGCCTTCTGGGTCCAGTGGCAATGAAGAGGTCTAGGACTTTTTGGGGTGCTTCTGGGAACCCCAAGATTGCAATGCTGGGCCCTGCCTGAATGAATTCAACTCAAATCTTCTTCTAGCCAGAGGAAAAGTTTATTGTTAAGCTTTTCATCGGGCAAGGATTCTTAAGGATCCTGTGATCTTAAAGGGGTACAGTTAAAGTTTATATAGGATAAAATACAATAAAACATGTGCCAAATATGCTAACTAGGTGATTCAAGGTGGGATTAGGGAGTGGTTAAGGAATGGTCAGTTCTTAAAAGAACATGCACTTCTTGTACCTACTGCACAGGCGTTTTACCCAGAGTTCACTAGGAAAAGCTCACAAGGGGGTCCACATGGAGGTGTGTTTTTAGACCTGCTATGTCACTAAGTTAACTAGAGTTCAGGGGTAACTGAGAGTTGTCCAGTCTGCCACCAATCAATGTCTTGTTTGACGAGATAGATGTAGGGAGTACACATGTGTCTTAAGTCTAGAATACAAATAACGAGGAATCCAGGATGTAGATAATGAGGTAGGGCAGTAGTATAGATAGTCCAGTGGGTAAGAATATCTTTATGACCCAGTGCAAAGCCAGTTCAAACTAATAATTCCTTCAGGTGCTGTTTGTAACTGCACCAGGGAAAGAGATAAGGGTCTTGCTGGGGCCCACTCATGAGTAATTGCTAGGCACAGTGTCCTTGGGCTGGGGAGTGTTAGAAATAGACTTGACACCAAAAATTTAGTATCAAGAAAATTTATTATAAAGAAAGTCCAGAGGATTTAGACATTTCTGGCCAGAAGCGGCTCCACCCCTCTTCAGGAGGGGTGGGCCTTGAGTGTAAGGGCAAGTGTGCTTTTATGCAGTTGTATTCGGGCGCGAAACCTCCCAGGCCGGGATTGGTCCATCTCTTCCCAGGCCACATCCCTCCTAACATGTTTCCCCTTGACATGCTCAAGTATGTTCCCCCTCCCCTGGTCATACATCTCATGACTCGTTAATGAGGCTCCAATTTTATTCGGGGCATGTCAGATAATAGTAATGAAGTTCATTAAGCAGGCGCACTAGCACTTTTCAGGTGTCCTCAGGTTGACCCCAACTGGTCTGAGCTGGCTTGACCCTTATCTTGATTTTGGGGTCTTCTTGGAACAATCCACTTACTTCCTATTGGTCAAGCCCAGCCCACCTACAGTGTACCACTTCCTGGGACCTTTGTTCTTTAAATCTCTGCATTATTCTCTTTCTCTGTGGAAATTTAACCTTTACCTGACTCTCACAGGAGAAACTGTCAGGGATAGTGTTTCTGAGACTACGGAGAAATTGGGGTCCAAGTACAGGCACCCAAACACAAGCACCCGAGCACCCCATCAGCAAGATAAAGATTAGGATGATTGGAGATGGCCCTGGATGCAGTGGGAGATCTTGTCCTTTTAAAGCTAAATGTTTATACAATGATTACATCAAACTCTGCTTCTAAGTGAAATGTATTTTCACTGATTCTTAACCAGTTATCAGATTGTTTCCAAAGTACTACAAGGGTTCAGTATGAGTGCAAACTGATTCCCAACATGTGGTCAAACTCATGCATATACCCTCCTTTTCTTCCCCCCCCCAATAGTATTTTATTTTTTCCAATGACATGTAAAGAGAGTTTTCAACATTCACTTTTATAAGATTTTTAGTTCTAAATTTTCCCCCCTCCCTACTTTTCCCCAAAATAGCATGCAATCTGATACAGGATATACATGTACAATCATATTAAATTTATTTCCATGTTAGTCATGTTGTGAAAGAAGAATCAGAACAAAAGGGAAAAAACCAAGGGAGACAAAAAACAAAAATAACAATAAAGAGAAAATATTATACTTTGATCTACATTTAAACTCCATAGTTCTTTCTCTGGATATAGGCAGCATTTTCCATCACTAATCTTTTGAAATTGTCTTAGATCATTGCATTGCTGAGAAGAGCTAAGTCTATCAAAGTTGGTCATTGTACAATGTTGATATTACTGTATACAATGCTTTCCTGGTTCTGCTCACTTCAATTTGCATCTGTTCACATAAGTCTTCCCAGGTCTTTCTGAAACCATTCGGCTCATTGTTTCTTATAGCGCAATAGTATTCCATCACAATCATATACCCCAATTTGTCCAGCCATTTCACAATTGATGGGCATCCCCTCAATTTCCAATTCTTTGCCACCACAAAAATAGCTGCTAGAAATATTTTTGTATATGTGGGTATTTTCCCCATTTTTATGATCTCTTTGAGATACAGTCTTAGAAATGTGTTGCTGGGTCAAAGGGTATGCACATTTTTATAGCCCTTTGGGCATAGTTCCAAATTGCTCTCCAGAATGGTTGGATCAATTCACAACGCCACCAACAATGCATTAGTGTTCCAATTTTCCCACATCTTCTCTGACATTTATCATGTTCCTGTTTTGTCATGTTAGCCAATCTGATAGGTGTGATGTGGTATCTCAAATTTGCATTTGATGCAAATGCATTTGCATTTCTCTAATCAATAGTGAATTAGAGTATTTTTTCCGTATAACTATAAATAGCTTTAATTTCTTCATCTGAAAACTGCCTCTTCATATCTTTTAGCCATTTATCTATTGGGGAATGACTTGTATTCTTATAAATTTGACTCCATTTTCTATATATTTTATTAATGAAGCTTTTATCAGAGATATTGGCTGTAAAAATTGTTTACCAGCTTTCCGCTTCCCTTCTAATCTTGGTTGCATTGGCTTTGTTCATGCAAAATCTTTTTAATTTAATGTAATCAAAGTTATCCATTTTGCATTTCATAATGTTTTCTATCTCTTATTTGGTCATAAATTCTTTTCTTATCCATAGATCTGAGAGGTAAACTATTCCTTGCTCTCTTAGTTTGGTTATAGTCTCATTCTTTATATCTAAATCATGTACCCATTTTGACTTTATCTTGGTATAGGGTGTAAGATGTTGGTCTATGCCCAGTTTCTGCCATACTCTTTTACAGCTTTTGCAGCAGTTTTTGTTAAACAGGAATTTCTTATCCCAAAAGCTAGAGTCTTTGGATTTATCAAATAGTAGATTAGTATAGTCATTGACATGAGCTTGCATATGTGTCTTGCATACCTAAACTATTCCACTGATCCACTATTCTTTTTCTTGGCCAGTACTAAGTAGTTTTGATGCTTGCTGTTTTATAATACAGTTTTAGGTCTGATACAGCTGGGCCACTTCCCTTGCATTTCTTTACATTAACTCCCTTGATATTCTGGACTTTTATTCTTCCAGATGAATTTTGTTATTATTTTTTCTAGCTGTGTAAAATAATTTTTTGGTAGTTTGATTGGTATGGTGCCAAATAAATAAATAAATTTAGGTAGAATTGTCATTTTGTCATTAGCTTAGCATTCCCATGAACAACTGATATTTTTCCAATTATTTAGATCTGTCTTTATGTGTGTGAAAAGGGTTTTGTAATTATATTCATATAGTTCCAGGGTTTATCCTGGCAGGTAGTCTCCCAAACATTTTATATTGTCTACTGTTACTTTAAATGAAATTTCTCTTTTTATCTACTGCAGTTGGGCTTTATTAGTAATATATAGAAATGCCAGTGATTTATGTGGGTTTATTTTATAGCCTGTAACTTTGCTAAAGTTATTACTTATTTCAAGTAGTTCTTTTAGTTGATTCTCTAGGATTCTCTAAGTATATACCATCATATTATCTACAAAGAGTGATAGCTTTGCTTCTTCATTGCCTATTCTAATTTCTTCATTTTCTTTTTCCTCTCTTGTGTTTTTAATAGGAATGGATATTGTATTTTTTCAAAGCTTTTTCTGCATCTATTGAGATAATCATATGATTTCTGTTAATGTTATTATTGATACGGTAAATTATGCTGATAGTTTTCCTAGTATTGAAACAGCCCTGCATTCTTTAGTATAAATCCCACTTGGTCATAGTGTATTATCCTTGTGATAATTTGCAGTAATCGCTTTGCTAATATTTTATTTAAAATTTTTGCATCTATATTCATTCGAGAAATTGATCTATAATTTTCTTTGTTTTGGCTTTTCCTCGTTTAGGTATCAGCACCATATTTGTATCATAAAAAGAATTAGGTAGGACTCTTTTGCTTACTTTTCCAAACAGTTTTGATGCTAGTTATTTGGTTTTCTTCTTCTTCTTTTTTTTTTTTTTAAAAATCAGATTAAAGCAAAGGTTTATGTGTTTTTTCATAACAACAGCTTTTAGTTTTATTTATTAGCTCAATTTTCTTAATTTCAATTTTATTAATCTCTACTTTGATTTTCAGAATTTGTAACTTGGTATTTAATTGAAGATTTTAAATTTGTTCTTCTTCTAGCTTTTTTAGTTGCATGCCCAATTCATTGGTCTCCTCTTTCTCTATTTTATTCATGTAAGCATTTAGAGATATAAAACTTCCCCTAAGAACCACTTTGGCTGCATCCCATAAGTTTTGGTATGTTGTCTCATTATTGTCATTCTTTCTGATGAAATTATTTATTGTTTCTATGATTGTTGTTTGACCCACTCATTCTTCAGGCTTAGTTTATTTAGCTTCCAATTAATTTTTAGTCTATCTAAATCCTGTACAATTCTGACTATGGTTCCATGATATTTCAATTGTTTCTGGCTGCTTGCAGTATTTTCTCCTTGACCTGATAATTCTGGAATTTAGCTACAATACTCTTTTGAGTTTTCATTTTGGGATCTTTTTCAGGAGGTGATTGGTGGATTCTTTTAACTTTATTTTTACATCAATATATTCAGTTCTATATTTTTCTTTGCATTTATCTTTGCATTAGACATATGCAAAACTGAGAGAGGGACACTGAATCCTCCTTCCATTGTGGTGTCACTCTTTATGTCTTCTTATAGTTTAATTAAGTTTTAATTTGTGAATTTATATGTTAAGGCATTGGGAACATATATATTTAATACTCATATTGATTTGTTGCTATTACCTTTCAGCATAATGTAGTTTCCTTGTTTATCTTTCTTTATGTTGGGATTTTTTTTTTTTTGCTCTGATAGTATCATTATAACTTGTGTTTATTTGGACTTATCTGATGCATAGTAAAATTTGTTTCCAGTCCTTTATTTTTATTCTGTTTCTATTTTTATTTTTAAAATTTGTTTCTTGTAGGCAAAAAAAATTGTGGGCTTTTAAAAAAGTGCATTCTCTTACTTTTAAAATTTTATTGTATTGTTCAATAAATCATTTTTAAAGTTATGAGAATTAAATTTATGTTTCTCCATTTGCTTGTAATATTGCATTTTTATTCTTATTTACAATTTCCCATCTTACTCTGTAGACACAGTCGATGTCTCTTCTGTTATTTTAACTTAATCTTCTTTATGGCACCCCTATTTCAACCACCTCTTTTCCCCATACCTTCCTCCTTTCACTCATGTCTTTCCATTTGTTACTCCTTTCCCTAGTTTTACTTAATTTACTACTTTTCTCCTTCTTGCTTTCATCCAGTTTTTATTTCTTCTCCTCCTTTTTTCTCCTCTCAGTTAAGCAGTCAAGTAAAATGCCTACTCTTTACCTCTCCTTCAACTTGTTTGTTAGTGCTTAAAATTTCATTTTTTTCATATTTTTCTAAAGAAAGTTTCTTTCTCTCATTCTCTTCATTATTTGTCTCTTTCTATCTATTCTAGACTTTTATTCTTTCATTTAAGGCCCTCATTTTTATTTAGTCCTTCTTTAGTCTCTATATTCTTCATAGAATTAAAGCTTCTATGATGCCTATTTTGGGCTTCCACTTCTAAATAGTTTCCATGTTATTGCATTGTTTATATTACCTCAGTCTTTTTTTTTTTTTTAGTGCTGACTCATTTTTAGGAGTGCCAATTTCTGAAAGAGACAACATTGTTCCATGGTAGGTATTTTTCTGTGTTTGATTGTGTAATTCATAATTAATTAATCTTTGCTTCCCCACTTTCTTCTCCACCACACCATTTGTTTTGAAATATTCTTGGGTCTATGAACTCTCACTCCTCTTGTCAGTTGCCTGCAGGAGCTCTGATTCCTCTTCTTCTGGGTTAGGTTGAGTGGTCTCTCTAAGTGTGAATCTCCTACAGCTTATAACCATTGTAAGGTCCATCTTTATAAAATAAGATCCCTTTATAGAATTTCTTTTTTCCTACAGGACCACATTCCTCAGTGGTACCCTTTGCCATCACTGAAACAAATTTTCCACTTTCTTTCCCTTTGTATCAATCTCTCCTTTTTCTCCTCACTCATTCTTCTGTGGGCTATTTTCTTTTCATCATGAGCTTTTGACTTGATCAGGGTCCCTCACGTATTCCCCTTCTTCCTCACTTTATTTGCACTTCCATTATGTAATATTCTCTCTCTCTCTCTCTCTCTGCCTCTATCTCTCTGTCTCTGTCTCTCTCTCCCTCTTCCCCTCTCCCTCTTTGTCTCTCTTTGTCTCTCACTATCTCTGTTTCTCTCTCTGCCCTTCCCCCTCCATATCCCTTCTTCTACCTCTCTCTTCCCTGCCCCCGCTGCAAATGTTTCAGGCCTGTTTCTCTATCATCACTTCAGACTTCTGCTTTCAACTTTGTCTCCTTGTATACTCTCACATTTAAATCTATTATTGGTTTATTGTTATTTTGTTGTCCTTAGTTTCTGTATTCATTTAACCTTTTCTGTATATTTGTTTTCTGGGGTGCATGCAAATAAAATAATTCATATATTTTCTTCTAAGAATGTTTTGAATGTCTCTTTTGTATTGAATGTCCACTTTTTACATAATGGTTAGGCTCAGTTTTGCAGGGTAGGTTACCTTGTGTTTTAGCTTCTTTGCTCTTTGGAATACATCATTCCATTCCCTCCTGCTGTTACAGGTGGGGGGGGTAGAATCATTTTATGTTATCTTATTTCGCTTTATTTTATATTTGAAGGTTTTTATCCGAGTCACTTGAAGAATTTTATTTTTTTGCCATGGCCCAGTCATGAGCACTCAATATTCTTCCAGAAACTTAAGTTGTCTTTTTTTTTGTCTGTTTAAAAACCTCTTTGTAACTGAAACTCTAAAAGTATTATTTTTACTTCAGTAGGCTAGTTTAAAAACATTTCAATGTATTTTGTGCTTATCTTGAATGGGACTTCTTTTTCTATTATTGTATTTTTCATTTTTTACTTATATAAGATGTTTATTTTGGTTTATTTTTTATTCTGATATTTTTATGAAGCTATTATCTGATTTTCTCTGCTTCTTCCCTCAGGTTTTTATATCCTTTTTGTTTATCTTTATGCCTTTAATTTTTTTTTGTTGTCTTATTGCATTTGTAGGACTTTATCAAATCACAGAAGGGAAATTGGAAATTATTTATTTCCTCCTTTATTAGTAAAGATTGCAGTGTATTCTCACTGTCTATAGTGCTTGATTTTGCTTTTAGACAGATTTTTTTTCCAAACGTATCTTCTTCATTATCTTTTTTTAAACAAATGAGTATTGTACTTTATCAAGGCTTTTTCTGCCTTTTTTTGAGTTAATCATGTAGTTTAGGATCTTTTTGCCTTTAACATAATTAATCATGTTGACAATCCTTGCTTCCCTAGTATAATCTAACTTGGTCATTATGAGTGATGTTTTGGATGTATTCCTGTATTCCCTTTGATAAGATTTTAATTAAAATTTTTGGATACATATTAACAATATTGGTCGATGCTTCCCCCATGATTATAATTTTTATTGCTTTATGATCTATGAAGAATGTGTTTAGTATTAGCATATAGTAAAATTTTTGTATAAATACTAAAAGTGTTCAAAATGTGTATATTCCTTAATGGTTCCATTCAGAAGGTACCATAAGTCTTTAAGCTCTAAATCCTTCAATAATTCATTCAATTCCAAGTTCATCCTTTGATTAAATTTTACAACATCAAGGGAGGAATATTAAAGTTTCCTATTATCATTGTGTTACTATCTATCTCTTTTGGCAGTTTAGTTAATTTTTCCTTTCTGAAATTAGCTATGGAACTTGGATCATATAAATATAATGTTGGTATTTGTTGTGTGTGATTCCTTTAACCAATATAATATTTTTAAGTATCCATTGATATCATGATTTTTTGACTTTTCTTATAGAATAATTGTAACCCCTCATTTATATTCTTAGTATATTTTTTAAATATTAAATTTCTTTCTTATTAGCCATTGGTTGTAGAGTTTTGTTTTCTTATCATTTTGTCACTCTCTTTTTTAATTACATTTTTTAGTTTATTCATACTTAAAGTTATAAGAGTTAATTTGGTATTTGCCTGCATTTATGTATCTAGAATATTTAAAAAATTAGAATTTTTTGTTCCTTTTCTTATTTTAAGTTAATGATATATCTCCACACTTTGTTTTCAATAATCTATTTTAATATAACCCTATTCCCACAGGCTCTCTTCCACATACCATTTCTCTTACCTCACTTAGCCTTTGATCTTTTCAACATACATACCCAGTATTGGTAAAATTGGGGCAGGGTTATGAGTAATTTAATTTTTCTACTATAGTTCTGAATTATTTTCCAGAAAAGTTGGATAATTTGACATTTCCACCATTATGTATTAATGTACCTGTTTTTGCATCACATCACCACATTGACTCTTTTATCACCTTTGCAAATTTGCTGGTTATTAGATGAAACTTTATTGTTTTATGCAATTATATTTCTTTATTTGCAAATTAGATACTCTCTATGTGGCTTTTGACTAGATGCATTCCTACTTCCCTGCCTAGTATTTCAACTGGCAGCTTCAGCCTCTGAATCTTGGATTAGCCACTATAAAATAGATAAAGTGCCCTTATATGTGATGCTTTAAAGGATGACCTTTATTTTACTGCACAGAAAATACAAACAGAAAATGCTTAGTCCTGTGTCAATAAGAAGGCAGGATAGATCTCATGATCATACTACTTCCCCCAGGAAGCTGCATTGGAGTTATATAGAGAGATGAATTCTTATTTCCCAGTGAGCCCTACCTCAGTGCAGAGACAGTCATAAAATTACAGAATCAATGTATGGCAGTATCATAGATTTAGAAGTGAAAGGAACATTATAGACCATTAACTCTACCTACCTCACTCCCTTTTGTAGATGGTTGAGGCTCCTATAGAAGGAAAACTGACATTGCAACAAAATGAACTCCTTCTCCATAGATACTGTATGGTCTGTTTTCACTTCCAGTGAATGAATGAATGGATGAAACAGTAATTATTAGCACTATATATCAAGCTAAGAAATGGAGACACAAAAATATACAAAATACGAAACATAAAACAGGGTAGTCTCTGATCAGAACACAGTTACATTCTAATAAAAGCAACACATATAGGGGAATGGTGGCCAGGGAGGAATGTTTGGTATGAAAAGTCAAAGGGATGGTAGGATAGGAACCACAGGGGAACAGATTGAAATAACTGTTCCAATGATAAAGGCAGAATTAGCCTGATTATGGTTCCAATGCTGAAAAGGGAGAGATGGCATAATCCAGAGGAGAAAAATACTGAATTTGGAGGCAGAGGCCCTGGCTTGAAAGCTTGGCTCTTTAATTCATTACCTTCTGTGAAATTTGGCAAGTCATTTCAAAATTCTGGTCCTTAGTTTTCTTGTGTAGAAGATGATAAAGTTGGACTGAATGGCCTCTAAGATCCATTCTGGTGACTTGCCAGAGATATAGAAATGGTAAATGCCTGAGGATGTGGTTGAACCTTGGTCTTCTAGACTGTGAGAACAGTCCTTTTTCCATCACTCTCATCTGTCTGAGAGTTTGATTGAGCAGCCAATGGGTTAGAGAAGTAGCTGTATAGGGCAGTGGGAATTGGAGGAGAGTTGCGTGAGAAGCCAGAAAGCATTACAGATTCTGACAAAAAAAGAAGAGAAGACTTTTACCTGTGTGTGTGCACGTGTGTGCATGCATGTATGTGCCCCATTTACATGCACGTGTGGGTGCGTATTTGTGTGTGTTCATGTGGGTAAGTTTGTGTACATTTCTTCTTGCATGAGGGAAATGGGCTGTGTTAAGATTAAACTCCATAGTGTTTAGAAAAGCTCATTAGCAAGAAAAATTACCCAGGGTTTCTGAATCCTGAGCAGTTTTTCTTTTAACTTTTGGTATCCCACACTTTAGTTTTATCATTTGGCGTCTTTTACTGCTTTGTGAGAATTGCAATCTTTTTGACTGAGTCCTTAAAGGCTTGTATGACTTGTTTGTTCCTCAGGGCATAAATAAAGGGGTTCATCACTGGGGCAACAGAGGTCATGAGAACTGACACTGCCTTATTCAAATCCACTTTTTCATTTCCAGAAGATTTGACATACATGAAGATGCAGCTTCCATAAGAGATGGAGACAACAATCATATGGGAGGAACAAGTGGAAAAGGCCTTTTGCCTTTGCTGGGCAGAGGGGAATCTCAAAATAGTTCTGACAATGGAGGCATAAGACAAAACCACTAAGAGTAATGTAATAATGAGTGTTAATATAGCATCAATCAAAGCTATCTTCTCTATGAACTGTGTGTCTGTGCAGGAAATCTCTAACACAGGAAATGCATCACAGGCAAAATGATCAATGACATTGGAATCACAAAAGTCCAGTTGGAGGCCCAGGCTAATTGGTGGAAGGATGATCATCAGCCCAGCCAGCCAAGAACTCAGGAGGAGCTGGTTACAGATTTTACTGTTCATGATGGTTGTGTAGTGCAGAGGTTTGCAGATGGCCACATAGCGGTCATAGGACATGGTGGCCAGAAGGAAGAACTCTGCTGCCCCAAGAAAGATGAGACAAAATAGTTGTATGGCACAGACACTGTAAGAAATGGTATTGTCCCCAGTTGATATGCTATAGAGGTACCTGGGGATACAAGAAGTTGTGAGTGAGATTTCTAAGATAGAGAAATTTCTGAGAAAAAAATACATGGGAGTTTTTAGGTGGGCATCCACCAAGGTGAGGATGATGATGGTCAGGTTCCCAATTACACTCAACATGTAGTTGAGGAATAGAAATATAAAAAGCAAAACCTGTAGCTGTGGGTCATCTGTCAGTCCTTGCAGGATGAATAATGTAATCCCTGTGTGATTTCTCATCTGTGACTTCTGATTTCTGATGAACCTGAACGAAAATAGGGAGGAAGAATTTAGATCTGGACAAGAGGATGGAGAGAAAACAGGGAGAGCAATGGGAGCTGGTGGGAAAAGGGAGGCAAGCAACTTACAGTTTTCCAGGGTTTTTACCTCTAGTAATTGATTCAATGTCTCTTGGGAGTTAACATATTTTACTCACTCAAATATGGTCCCTTGTCAAAATCTTTTATTTCATCCTTTTTCACAGAGCCTTTCACCCTTAGCCACAGTCTATTAGTGCTGGACATGAAGCCAGGAGACCTAGTTTCATGTCCTGACTGTTACTGGTATGTGACCAGGTAGAAGTCTCTCAGCTTCTCAGAACCCAACTTACTTTTTATGTTAAATGGGAGTTCACATACTTGCAGCACTTACTGCGTGGGCTGCTACAAACAACACACTTTCTAAATTTTAAATGTGAGTTATTCTGATCCTAATGATTGCTCTGGGCTAGTTGGTATTCTTTCTGCTCCCCATGTATGACTTTGCTTTTATATCTGTGCTTTCTCATATGTGGTATCTTCCCCAGCATCTTTTTCTAGGAGGCCACCTCAAGGCAGAGTTAGGAACATCTGATCTAGAAGGGTAAGCAGGGCTGGCCATAAGAAATATTGTAGAGAAGATGCAGATTGTCTCTGTGGTCCTCCTGTTTCCTTTTCCATGTACTTTTCCCTACTGTTTATGCTCCCAACACTTACCCAGGGCACTTGAGCTTTCCCCCTTTCTCTCCAACACCTCAAAAAGATTCTGACTGTGGTCCTCTGCCCAATTTCTTCTGACTAAAGTTTTGGAACCTGAGTTTCATTTTGTAGAAACCTTTTTTTTTTTTTCTGGGAGCTGTTATGTCTGAAAAGATCTCCATGGGAAACTAGAGGACCTGCTTTCCTATCTAGCCTCTACTCCTTCAAAATTGTGTTGTTCTATGCAAGTCACTTCATCTCTCAGGGCCTTAGTTTCTTTGTCTCTTAAATGGGGTGATTGTTCTGTAGCAGATCCCTCAGGTTCTTTCTAAATCTGAAGCCTTTAATCCTTTGATAAGTGAATTAGCTATAAGGTTTGAATAGCTGATAATGTTTTCTTCCAAGGAGTGTTTTTCGTTTCAACTGGTCAATGACTTGTTTTTTTTATGGGAAGTGCTCCAATTCTTTCTCTTTATAGGGATATATAGTGAGCATTTTTATGAAATACTAAAAAGCTTCTCAGAGTACCCTGTTCTTTTGACTCAAATCACTTGTGAGTTATGTTTCTCTGCTTTTTTTATCTCTGTCTGTCTCTGTCACTTGAGATTTTTTTTCAGATAGAAAATGTGTAATCAGTTTATCTTTCTGTGGAATTGACCAATAACCTCTTAAAGCAGGGATCCTTAACTATTTTTGTTTGGCAGCAAACAGCAGTATTGGAACCATTGTGAAACAAATCTATGAGTCCCTTCTCCGAGTAATATTTTAAATGCACAAAATTAAATACATAGGGTTACAAAAGAATTAATTATATTGAAATACGGCCATCAAAATATTTAAAAAAACTGAATTCCTATACAATAGCTTGAGAGCCACTATGTTACAGCATTCATCCTTTGAGGGGGTACATGGTTTTGAAAAAAGGGATTTTTGTTACGAAATGGAATTGACTTCAATTGTAGAATTTCTGTAAGTGGGCACCATAGGGCCACTTGTGGTTGGTATCTTTCCTAAGAGAGACTTTTTTCACACCCTGCACATCATAGAAGGGCACACATAGTCCAGTCTCACCGAAGCTGACCCCATAGTCATCTATTCCAAAGGGAGTGTAAAGTTCAAATGTCTTATTATTGTAAAAAAAGAAGTAATGGGGCAGCTAGATAGTGTAGTGGATAGAGCTCTGGCCTTGGAGTCAGAAGGCCCTGAGTTCAAATCTGACCTCAGACACTTGACACTAGCTATGTGACCCTGGGCAAGTCACTTAACCCTGATTGCCTCACAAAAAAGAAAAAAAGAAGTTACCTCTCAGAAATGATTGTTGATTCTCTCCTGAAATAGCCAATGTAATTCCATAAGTTTTTGCTGTCTAAAGTGGTTAAGTCTGCCTAGTGTGTTTTTCTACATGGAAAATAGAGAAGTACAGTTAATCTTCATGGATACAAAATGAGAAAATGTGTGATGAGAAAAACCTTTTCATACTTACATTTCTGAAGTTCTTCATGGATAGCATCAATGGCCTAAATAACCCCAAATGTCCCTGGTATGGCTCAAAGATGCACCGTAAGACAGGCAGGTGGCAGGAGCATAGTGAAGCTATTGCCTAGGTCATAACACCCCTTGGAATACTTAGCCTATGAATTGAGTCTATCAGCACATTTGCACCTGCTCCGAGGAAGCTTATCTAGACTTGACTTCCACTTGTTGCTTGTGATTTCTGGGACCTTGATCTCCCTAAGTCTCAATTTCCTCACCTGTAAATAAGGAAGTTGGTGTAGATGATCTCTAATGGTTGTTATAGGTTTAATTCAAAGATTCCAATTCTATGGATTTTTTTGATAACACTCTGCTCCCTAGAACCTTACATTCACAGGCAGCTCTGTGGCTGATTGTCATGTCCCAAAACATTCAATGCTTCTGGGCTATCCTTCTGTCTCCTAAATAATTATACAATGTATTTGGATGAGAGATCTGGTCTCATGTTAAATGTTAGAAATCTTGCCCTGCAGCTAAAAGGAAGCTGGGATCCCTGGAAAGGGAAGGCACCATTCAGACCTGACTCTGGGTACTTCAGAGGAAAAAGACTGAAACATCTGGGCAAGGAGATGGGTTTTCCCTTCTAAATTTTATTTGCTCAATCTGCTGAAGGTGTTTGGGGAAAATCAAGTGGGAGAACAAACAAAGGTTCCTTAGGGATTGAAGTTCAAAATTGCTAATGAATGTGCCATATAATCACCATTAAATAAAAAAAAACACATTAAAAATGCAGCTATGGGGGATGTGTCCACAGAGACAGGAAGGTGTCATGCCAGAAATAGATACAGTGCTCAAACAGTGAGAGTTGTGCAGAAGAGCAGGCCCCTGGCATATTCATGCTCCTGCCCACATCATGTAAGGCAGACATCTTAAATATGAAGTTGGCAGTCCAAACCAGAGTCCAATGTAGTTGGGAAATATTTTTTAAAATAATAAAAATACAATAAAACATAGAAATATTGTAAAACTAAACAATGTGCTGGTGCACTTGGAGCCTTACATACAGACTAGTGTCTCCATTTCCTTTTTGAGTTTGACATCACTGATGTAAGGAATCATTTTGAAGTTTAACTCAGGAGAAAATCTAGAGGGCATTCCCTGGATGAGTCAGATATCAGGGGAATCCCAATCACCTTATATCCCAGGAGATACTGAAGTATTCTCTTATTTCCTCCACTCTTTCTCTCCTATGTTTAATTTCATGGTACCACATCTGTATTTCAATGGGTTTTTAATCACATACCTCAGTCATTCTTTCCACCAGTGCAGTCTCTATGCCTCCTCATCCTGTGGGAATCTTGTCCATTGGCTCTCATAGGTAGCTAACAGATGAATGTGTTTATACAAAAATATTCAAAATTAACTTCCTACTCCCCAGACTCTAGGCTTAGTTGCTGTTCAGTCTTTTTTCAGTTGTGTCTGACTCTTTGTGTCCCCATTTGGGATTTCCTTGGCAAAGATACTAAAGTGGTTTGCCATTTCCTTCTTCAGCTCATTTTACAAATGAGGAAATGGAGGCAAACAGAGTTAGGTGACTTGCCCAGGGTCACATAGTTAGTAAGTGTCTGAACTCAGGAAAATGAGTCTTCCTGACTCCAGGCTTGGCACTCTATTTAGTATGCCCTCAGCTGCTGTGCTGGTACAGTATTGTGGTATATTTAACAAGATTGAATGAAAACATAAAAATTTTAAAGAAACATTTTTCATTTTATTTTTTAAAGTACAGAAACCCCAACTAATTATTTGATGAAGGCTGGAAGTATACTGAAAAAAAGAATGTTGAAAAATGAGAAATTAAAAATATTCATTTAGATTCAGCACACTGTGATTAATACAAGTCTGATGTAAAACATAAAGATATTCAAGACACTTGTATTGTGGTGGGTTTGAAAAAGAAGAAATATTTAATGAAGAATATATTAAATTTGATTTTTCATTTCTTGGAGAAAATATACAGAACTGCCACATAAAATTTTTGGAGTTATTGAAATAGAAGCTTTGTAGATAAGCCTGTTAATTCTTTTCATGTGCTAAGAACAAGATTAGAAAATATTCAATTTTCACTCTCTTATTCCTGTAAATAAAAAAGTCTAAAAGCAATTGAAGGTTTATTATGAGTAAGCATCAAACTGGAAAAAGTGAAGCTCATACTGTCGCAGAAAAATTTATTTTGCCCTGTGCCAATGTAATTGTTAAGTGAATTTTTGGGGAAGTTACCATTAAGAAATTTGAGATGATAGCCTATTTCTAACAATAGTACCTTGTTGGATACCTGATATACCCCATGACATTGAATCAATTATTATAGAAAGAGTTTAAAAACATTACAATTTTGCTTTGCATTAGATGAGGCAACTGATGTTTGTAATTTTCAAATTTTAATGATATTTGTAAGATGTCTACATAATGGAAAAATGGATAAGGATATGTTGTATGATATCAGTTAACAGGATGTACAAATTGAGAAGATATTTTTAATCCAATTAGTTCACACTTTGAGGGAAAACAAATCAGTTGGTCCTCTTGTGTAATTTGCGGTAATGGAGCAAAATGAATGATTGGAAAGCTTTTGGATATTTTAAAATTAAAAATTAGTAACAGTAGAGTCTGGACATTCTATAGCATAAACAGATGAGTTTTTGGCATCATAAAGAATGCCATAAAAAGTTAAAAGTGTGTTAGATGATGTAGTCAGAATAATTAATTAAAAAACCCAAACTCTACTTAGTTGTTTAACATTTTATGCAGTGAGAGATGAGCAGCCAGCATGTTATACTTCTAAGATGCACATATTTTAGATGACTTTTCCGTGACAGAGTTATTACCCATCTATTTGAATTAAGCAAAGTGTCTTCTTCACTGAACATCCTTTTCACCAGAATAAGTGTATGAGCGATATGACATGGTTGCAAAGATTAGCTTATTTAGCAGACAACTTTTTAAAATAATTAAGGAACTCAATACTTTATTACAATGTGCAAATACGTATTCAGTGCTAAAGAGAAAGTAAAAAGTATGATCAAGAAATTTAAAATTTTGAAACTATACAACTGAGAGTGCTTTTGTATATTACATAACATCTTATGAGAAAATTAACTATTTATCGATCAGGCCATTAAGAAATATATCAGTGATCACCTGAAATTTTTAGAATCGTCTTTCAAGAAGTATTTTCCTGAAATTTCCAATAAATTAAATTAGATTGACTACTCAGTTGATATTCCTTTTATGTCTCTGACTGATGAATTGATAATGGATGTAAAAGAAAATTTAATTGACATATCAAAGATTTCAGTCTATAAACATCATCCAAGAGTGACCGCCATCAATTTTTGGCTAAAAATAGAAAAAATGAATCAACATCTCTCAGCAAGAGAACTTGGTAAGATTTTCCTACTACATGTTTGTGTGATTGAGCATTTATTTTTACTTTGTTCTTCTTTAAAATCAGAATTCAATTCAGGACCAAATTTAAGACTGTCTTTGATAATCTTTCTTTCAATAAAAGTCCAATAAAGAAATTAAGTTTAAATATGGTTACTGTTGTTAAACATCTTCCATGCTGTAACTTATTTCCATAAAATATTTGTATTCAATGTGTTGATAATATAAAGAAATTTAATGTGAACTCATGCAAGTAATAAATAATAAGCTTATGAGGTCTTGCCAGATGGTTCTTTTAATTATTACAGAATTATCCCACCTAAAATATTCATTTTATATTGAGCTGTCATGAGTAAAGGTAAAATAACTTCTCTATTTTACAGTTATATGAAATAAAATTTAATTTAGAACTTTTTAGGGCATTTAATAGATCTAAAAGAATATTATTTGCAGCATATGAAGTTATCATGGGCAGAGTCAGAACAAATTTTTTTGTCTTTGTTGCAAAGGATTTGTAGAACAAAAAACATTGAGAAACATTACCACAAAGCAAACAATATTTTTCTAAAGACAAAAAGAAGGAAAAGCATCATAATTCATCATTGAACACTGGAAAAAGTCTGAAAACTATGGACAATGTATACCTCTTATGGAACTACTGGCTTTGTAAAATGATGGGGTTAGGGTATCTTATCAAATCTCTTCTTGATCCATGTTTAAAATTTTGTAACATTCACTTTTGATTTTTTTAGTGGCTGTTCTTTCCATTTACATTGCTATAGTCATTGTATATATTGTTTTCTTGGATCTTCTTAACTCTATTTTATTTTATTTAAATCTTTCCATTTTTCTCTATTTTCATTTTATCATTTCTTACAACATAGTAGTATTCCATTATATTCATAGAAACAATTTGTTTAGTCATTCTCCATTTGATGGGCATTTACTTTGTTTCTAATTGTTTGTTATCACAGAAAGTGATGCTGTAAATATTTTGGTAGAAATGGAAACTTTCTTCTGATCAATAACCTCCTTGGAGCATAAGTTCATTAAGGGAATTCATGCGCAGGAGTATGGGTACGGAAAGGTATGGAATTTTTAGTCACTTTATTTGCATAATCTAAATTGCCTTTCAACATGGTTGTACTAATATAGAGCCTTTCTTCCCATAACCATTCTAACACTATTTCCATCTTTTATTATTTTTGCCAGGTTCTTTTCATTTGTATTTTTCTTATTATTGGTGATTTGGAGCATTCTTTTATGTGGTTACTAACAGTTCACAAATCTTTTTTTGACAACTGTTTTTTCATATCTTTTGATAATATCTGTTGGGTAATAGTTTTGCATGTGACTATGGGCTCTGTAATGACTACACCAACCTGTTAGATGTTGGAGCTTCCCCTCTTTAAAGGGAAGCAGGACAATGGGATTATACAAAACCAGCCAATCAGAAGCACTTCTGAGACTCAGAGCTGCCTAACATACCAGTGGTTCTTTGGGAGTGAAGTCTAGCTGAATTATGAGATGCCTGCAGCTTCCAGAAACCACAGAGTCAGCCTTGACTAGCTCAGAAACAGCCTTGAACAGCAGCTACAGACTTGAGACCTTGCTTGGACTTTCTAACCATCCTGCTCTCTTGTTAACTGTGTCTACAGATGTCTTCTCCCTCAACTCCCACTCACCACACGAAAGCCTCTAGAAACTATTAATATAATCACCCCTTTCCACACCCACTTTAAACAGCTGGGAACTTTCTCTCTCTGCTCCCTTGCAAGCTCTTCTCAGACAATAAATGCTCTTATAATCTGTGATCAGACTGTTTCATTTAGGGACCCTTTTTGGGCCTCTGGGTCTTTTGTTAACAGTACATAAAAATATATACATACGCACAAAAATGTACATTATATATATGCATATATACACACATATACATATATACACAGATTATGACACACATGCATATGTTTCAATTTGTGTATATCTTGAATACCAAACCCTTCTGAGAGAAATTGAATATAAAGATTTTCCCCATTTGATCACTTTCCTGCTTATCTTAGATTCATTAATATTGTTTGTGCAGAAGCTTTGTAGTTTCAATGAAAGTTATCCATTTTATCTTTTGTTATTACTTATACGCCTTTTTTGGTTAAGAATATATATACTATTCATAGCAGTGAGAGGTATATGATTTGTTTCTCTTCTCATTGTTTTACAGTATGAATTTTAATATTTAGGTGATGTATCCATTTAGAATGCATTGTGGAATATGATGTAAAGTGTTGGTCTAAGCCTAATTTCTGCCCACCTGCTTTCCATTTGTCCCAGAAATTTGTATCAATAAAGTGCTTTCTTAAGTAATTGATGGTTTTTTGATTTATTGAACACTGAGTTGTTGAGTTCCATTATTTCTGATTTTCTCTTGTTGAGTCAGTTCCAATGATTTGCTTCTTTATTTAATTTACCAGTTGTTTTTGATGACTGCTGCTTTAATAATATAATTTGATGACTGGAAATACTATTCCCCCTTTATACCTACCTCTTTTTACTATTTCTCTTGATACTCTAGATCTTTTATTTTTCCAAATGAATTTTGTTATTATTTTATTGATATTATATTATATTATTTATATCACATTATTTCATTTATCATTCATTTGTCTGTCAAGTGTCACTTGAATAATTTGATTAGTATAGCATTAAAAGTGTAAGTTAAATTAGATAGTATTATCATTTTTATTATATTGGCATGACCCAACCCTGCACACTGAATATTCCTCCAGGTATTTGAGTTCTTTATTTCTGCAAAGAACACTTTGTAATTGAATCTATAAAAAGTTTTTGTGTGCTTTGGTAAGCAGATACTTTATACACTTTGTAGTGAATTGGAAAGCAATTTACCTTTTTATCATTGTTTTGGATTTTGTTGTCAAATGCTGATGATTCTTCAGGATTTATTTTGTAGCCTACAACTTTCCTGAAGGTATTAATTGTTCCAATTAGCATCTGTGTTCATTACCTAGTATTTTCTAAGTAAAACATCATGTTAGCCTTTTGCTTTTACAGCTTTAATTTCTTTCTCTTGTCTTACTGCTATTGCTAACATTTTCAGTACTACATCAAAGAATAACGAGGAATGGGCTTCCTTGCTTAAATACTACACTACTTGGAAAGTTTTTGCTCTATCTCTGTTGCATATGATGTTTGGTTTTTGTTTTAGATAGATATTTTTAATGATATGAAAAACTCCCCCCCCAACTTTTTATGATTTCTAGCATAAATGAGCATTGTATTTTACCAAAGTCTCTTTTAACATTTATAGAGATTATCATGTGGTTTTGAATTTTAAAAAAATAGGATTAATTATGTTGATTGTTTTTCTAATGTTGAACAACCCTTGTATTCTTAGTACAAATACAATGTGGTCATGAGGAATCTTTTCTTGAATGAATTGCTCTAGTATGGCATGATTTTATTTATAATTTTTGAAATGATATTCATTAATTATATTAATGTTTAGTTTTCCTGTGCTTTGTTCTTCCAAATATTAGAGTTATATTTGTTTCACAAAAAGAATCTGGTAGGATACTTTCTCAATTTGTGAGAATAATTTGTGGAGTATTGGTACTAATTTTTCTTTAAAAGTTTCATAGACTTCTGTGAATCAGGACCAGGCATTTTTCAAATTGTTATTTCCTTTATGGTTAGCTGTATTTTCTTTTCTGAAATTTATTTATTTAAGACCTCTTTTTGGCTTTCTATTAGTTTGGGTATCACATTTCTCTATTTCTTTTGTGTTTTAGAATGTAGGTTCTGCTAATTCTTTTTAATCCTTCTGGTTTTGCTGTGATTTCACTTTACTTGTTTACTATTTAGTTGATTTGATTTTCTGACATTTTCTTTGTAATAATATTTACTAAAGGTTTTAAAATTTTGTTATTCTTTTCAAAGAACTAGATTTTAGTTTCCTTGATAAATTCTGTAGGCTTTTTTGTTTGTTAGTTTCTAGCTTATCTAATTTCCCTTTAATTTTTAGTATCTTTTCTTTTGTGGTTGTTTTAGATTATTTGTTGAATTTATAATTTTTAAGATACATATTCAGTTTACTAATAATCACCATTTCTATTTTGTTAATATCTACTTGGAGGGATATGTATTTTTTTCTCTCTGAAGACTGCTTTAGTTGCATCTCAGAAATTTTGATATGTTGTTTTATTGATATTATTATGGCTGGAGTCTATGGTTTGTTCTTTGACTCACCCATTATTTAAGATTATATGATTAAGTCTTCATTTGGGTCAGTTTCTTGTTTATGTTCCCTGAACTGATTATTAATTTTATTGCATTGTGTTCTATAAAGGATGTATGTATTATTTTTCTTTCTTTTTTTATTAATTTATTTTGATTTATCAACAATCACTTCCATAAGCTTTTGAGTTTTAAATTTTTCTCCCCTTCCCTCCCTACTTCCCTCCCCAAGATGACATGCAATCTGATATAGACTATACATATACATTCTTATTAAACATATTTTCACACTAGTGATGTTGTAAGTAAGAATTAGAAATAATAATAAGAACCACCAGAAAGAGGAAACAAAACACAACAGAAGAAAAAAAAAATAGCGAATGCTTTGATTTACATTCAAACTCCACAGTTTTTTTATTTGGATGTGGACAGCATTTTCATCATGAGGCTTTTGGAGATGTCTTAGATCTTTGTATTGCTGAGAGGGGTTAAGTGTATCAAAGTCAGTCATTGCTCAATGTGGCTGTTACTGTGTACAAAGTTCTCCTGGTTTTGCTCACTACACTCAGCATCAAACCATACAAGTCTTTCCAGGTTTATCTGAAGTCAGCCTGTTCATAATTTGTTATAGCACAATAGCATTCCATTACATATATCACATTCACAATTATGATAACTATCTGTCTTTCTCTCCGTCCTTCCCACCCCTCCTCCATTTATGCTTTTCTTTCTCCTTTCTCCTTATCCCTCCCTACTAATGTTTTGCTTTTCACCATCGTCTCCCTCAGTCCCACCTCACTTCTATTAGCCCCCTCCCTTTTCTTTCCCCTTTTCCCTCCTACTGCCTATAGGGCATGTTAGATTTCTATACCTAACTGATTATGTTATTCCCTTCTTAAGCCAAATCTGATGAGAGTAAGGTTCAAACAACGCTCATCTCCCTCCCCTTTTTCCCTCTGCTGTAATAGGTTTTTGTGTCTTTTCCTGTAATGTAATTTACCCTTGTCTGCCTCCTCCTTTCCTTTTCTCTCAGTACATTTTCTTAGTTAGATCAGATCAATTCACTTACTTGGATCCATTTGACCCACTTGATTAGATTTTTTTTCATCATTACATCAAAGTCAATTTATACCCACCCCCTTCATGTATACCCCTTTAACATGGTGTAATAGCAATACAGTTCTCAAGAGTTACAAGTGTCATCTTTCCTTGTAGGGAGGTAAAGAGTTTGCCCTTTTTAATAACATGTTGTTTCTTTCTGTCCCATTTACCTTTTTATGTCTCTCTTGAGTCTTGTTTTTGAAGATCAAATTTTCTGTTGAGCTCTGGTCTTTTTATCAGGAAGGTATGAAAGTCCCCTATTTCATTGAATACTCATCTCCTCCTCTGAAAGATCATGCTCATTTTTGTTTGGTTGTATGTATTATTTTTGTCTTTTTGTATTTGTTTGCAATATTTTTGTTTCCTAATGTACACGGTCAGTTTCAAAAGAGCCAACAATTTTTTGTGGTGCTGAGAAATATGTATGTTCTTTAGCAATTCCATATACAATGTGCTATCAGTTGTTTTAGCTTTATTTTCTATATCAATATAGTCAGTTCTATATTTTTCCTTGCATTTATTTTTGATTAGATATATCCAAAACTGAGGGAGGGACACTGAAATATCCTTCCATTTTTGCATTGCTGTCTGTCTTATAGTTTAGTTAATTTTTAGTTTGTGAATTTATATGCTAAGGCATTGGGAACACATGCTTTACATTGATATTGGTTTATCATTGCTATTTCCTTTGAGCTTGATGCAGTTTCTTTGTTTATACCTTTTTATGTTGGGATTTTTTTTACTCTGTCTAATAGTGTCATTATGATTTCTGTTTATTTGGACTTACCTGATACATAGTAAAATTTATTTTGAACTCCTTATTTTTATTCTATTTCTGTTTTTTTGGTAAGTTTGTTTCTTGTAAGCAAAAAAAATTGTGGGCTTTTAAAAAAGTACATTCAATCACTTTTTAATTTCATTGTATTGTTTAATGAATTCATTTTTAAAGTTATGAGAATTAAGTTTATATTTCTTCTCCATTTGCCTCTAATATTGTATTTTTATTCCTATTTACAAATTCCCATCTTACTCTGTAAACACAATCCCATGACTCTTCTGTTATTTTAGTTTAATCTTCTTTAAGACACTCCTATTTCAACCAGTTCTTTTCCCCACACCTTCCTCCTTCCATTCCTGTCCTTCCATTTGTTACTCGTTTCCCTAGTTTTACTTAACTTATTGCTACCTTTCTCCTTGATTCTATCTAGTTATTTATTTCTTCCCTTCTTTTTTTTCCTCTTAGTTAAGCAGTCAAGTAAAATACCTACTCTTTTCCTCCCCTTCAACTTGTTTGTTAGTGCTTAAAATGTCATTTTCTGCATCTTTTTCTAAAAAGAAATTTCTTTGTCTCATTCTCTTCATTATTTATCTTTTTCTGTCTACTCTAGACTTTTATTCTTTCATTTATGGCCCTCATTCTTATTTAGTCCTACTTTAGTCTCTATATTCATCAAAGAATTAAAGCTTCTATGATGCTTATTTTGGGCTCCCACTTCTAAATAGTTTCCATGTTATTGTGTTGTATATATTACCTCAGTCTTCTTTTTGTGCTGACTCATTTTTAGGAGTGCCAGTTTCTGAAAGAGAGGATATTGCTCCATGGTAGGCATTTTTCTATATCTGATTGTGCAGTTCATAATTCATTAATCTTTGCCTTCCCCATATTTTTCACCACACTGCTGCCCTTTTCCCATTTATCTTGAACTATTCCTGGGTCCATGAACTCTCACTTTCCTTGGTGTCAATTGCCTCAGGAGCTCTGACTCCTCTTCTTCTGGGTTAGGTTGAGTTGCCTCTCTAAGTGCAAATCCCCTGCAGCTTATATCCATTGTAAGGCCCACCTTTATAAAATGATATCCCTTTATATAACTTCTCTCTTTTTTTAATAGAATCGTTCTTCAGTTGTACCCTTTACCAACACTGAAATATTTCCACTTTCTTTCCCTTTGTATCAATCTGTCCTTTTCCTCCTCACTCAGTCTTCTGGGGGCTATCTTCTTCCTATTAAACTACAGGAATGATTTTCTTTCCATTGTGGGCCTTTGACTTAATTGGGGCCCCTCACATATTCCACTTTTTCCTTCCTGTGTATGCACTCCCATTATGTAATAGTCTCCCTCTCCTTCTCTCCCCCCCTCTTCTTTCTTCCCTCTCCCATCTTCTCTCTCCCTGCTCCACCCACCCAGAAATGTTTCAGGCCTATTTCTGCATCATCTCTTCTGTTTGACTTCTGCTTTCAACTTGGTCTCCTTCTATACTCTCACGTTGAAATGTATTATTGATTTATTTTGTTGTTGTTCTTAGTTTCTGTATTTTTTTTGAGGGGCTAGGCAATGGGGTTAAGTGACTTGCCCGGGGTCACACTGCTAGTAAGTGTCAAATGCCTGAGGTTGGATTTGAACTAAGGTCCTCCTGACTTCAGAGCCGGTGCTCTATCCACTGCGCCACTTAGCTGCCCCCAGTTTCTGTGTTTTAACCCTTTCTGAATATTTATTGTTTAAGGTGCTTAAAAATAAAATGATTCGTGTCTGTTTTTTTCCTAGGAATGCTTTGAATGTCTCTTGAACTGAACATCCATCTTTTTGCATTAATGACTAGGCTCAGTTTTGCAGGGTAGGTTAACTTGTGTTTTACCTTGAGTTTCTTTGCTCTTTGGAACACATTATTCCATTCCCTCCTACTGTTTCTAATGGGGGCAGAATCATTCTGTTATCTTAATTTACTTTGCTTTATTTGAAGGTTTTTCTCCTAGTCACTTGAAGAATTTTAGTTTTTCATTGAAACTTGAATTTAGTCACAAGGTATCTTGGAGTATACAGTATAGGATTTTTCTTGAGATGGTCTGTGGATTCATTTGATTGACACAATGTTTTCTGTGTTCAGGAATTCTAGGCAGTTTTCTTGTATTATTTCCTGCTTTAAGATGCCTTTTTTTTTTAAAATGTGTGGTGCTCTTGTGGACCTCAAGTTGTCTATAGACACACTTTCTTTAAGAATCTGTTTTCCTTGTATAGAGATATGTTTTCTTTTAATGTTATTGCTTTTTGCTGCTCTTTCAGATTGTCCTTAACCTTTGTGTATTTTCACTCCCATTAAATTATCTGTCTTTTGTTTCTTTGGTGAGACTAGCCACTGTGTATTTAAGTTTTTCTATTCTGCCAATTATTTCTGGCATGCAGCCCATAAATTCAGCATTCACAATTCTTACTCATCTTTTAAATAAAGCTTTTCTTCAATTCTGTCTTAGGAATTCACAGGGTACTCTGCTTTATCAGGTGTTAATTCATTTTCTTTTTTCCTGAAACATTTATTTAAAAAGTTTGGGCTTTATAAAAGTTGTTCTGGGGGCCATATCCCCTTTTGTTATTACTATCTTACGTATTAATTTATCTACTTTTGCTTAAGGACTTCAATCAAGTTTTCAACCTCTTGAGATCCCAGATAATTTTAATCTTTTTTTAATATTCTCCCTCTTCTTACTCTTTCCCTTTTGTTGGTAGTTTCTCTGGGGGCTATATCTGAAAGCTGCCATAATCTTTTCCCATAGTGGGTAGTTCATCCTTCAGTTTTTTAGTCTCACCCCCAAATGACTTCTGAGAGGACTAAAATGGCTTCAGATTGGTGTTGGGCCTTTTCCTTTAGATTAGAAGAGTATGACACAGCTATACACGTCCTACTCTAGTTCTCTCTGTTCCCTAGGTCTCTGTTTCAACTCTGTTACAATACAGAATGCTGTCATGTAATCCTCAGGCTGAAAGCTTTTTCATTTTTTCCACTGGAAGAGTATAGACCTCTATTGCAGGTCCTTGCACTGGGTTGTCCATCTCTGCTCTTAGATCATAGTGTGTGGTGGGGTAGAGTGTATGGAATGAGCTTTTTAGAAGCTACAGATTAATATTCTCTTATGTTAATTCACTGAATTGTTACTTAATTAGGTCTTTTTATATCCTAGATCATAGGGGTCAGTGAAATTGCTTTAATCTCTTGTGCATAATTCCTGTTTACTGAGAAATTACCAGTCGAATAACTGGAGACTAAAAGAAGATTATGTAAGGATTGTTGGGTTTGTCCCTGGTAAAAAAGATGGCTTTTTTGAGTTTTACCTCATATGGTAAAGTTGAGTCAATGACTACCTGACACTCTGATTTTAGTTATTAGAATTTGCTAAGAAATCATCAGGAAAGGAAACTCAGAAACTAGTGATAGAGAGAAGCATGTGCAAAAGCTAAACAGAGAAGTCATAGCCAATTGAATATAAAAGTACAGAAGATTTCTGAGTCAATTGATTCTTCATCATCCTTCATAGAAACAGCATGCTTTGGGAGAGGAGAAATGCCATTCCATCACCCAAATTGCCTTCTTGTTTTTTAGCCTTCCAGGAGAAGAGAAGAAATGACATTCTATTGTACACCAGTCTCCCGATAGATGTAAGGAAAGAAAATGTCATATCAGGTTTCTATTCTGGTCTCCTGCCTCCCTTGAGAAGATGAGAAAACACAATTTCATCAAATACAGGGCTCCTCTCTTATGGGGAAGAGGAGAAAGCCCAATCCCTCAAGTATTCAGCTTGGTTTCTTACCTAGGGGCAACAGAAGTAACATAATCCCTCCAGCTCCCAGCACTTGTGCCCTTGCTTGAACTGCCCAAGTCCCTGACAGAACCCTATCCTTAGCACAATCCTTAAAAAACAACAAGGAAAATATATCTAGATTCATTCCTCAGTGATTAACAAGCTCTCTACACCCATCCCCCACAGACTCTGTCACAGTGTTTCTGAGCCACAGGCTACCATCATTCAAACCCAATTTTTTGGCCTCCATTGCCATATCTCATATTCTCATTTCCATCAATCCCCGCATGTTACACTGTAAAGATAGCCATGCCTTCCACTGTGCACTCTGGCATGCATGCTCTGTAGGTGATGATCTTACTTTCATCTTAGATGTTTTTCTTTACCAATTCTTACATTGTCTAGATCTCACACTGAGACCTTGTTCCCTTCTGATGATGCATCGACCTTTCCAGCATAGGCTGCATTTTCGCTCATTTATCCGAATTACTGATTGAAATAAAGAAATTGTAATACTCCTTGATCCATATTGCTGCCTCCAGGTTCTCTCTTCTTACTTGTCCCTCTTCAGTAAAATCTTGTGTAATAACCCCAAGGTACAATATTGAGCAGATATATCACTAGTAATACTGAGTGGTAAAATGGTATATTGACTTTGTCTGGCATCATATGCATTAGCCCATATCTGTAGAACACCATCTCTATACCAAGAAAATGGAGGAACATTCTAGTATTCTAGTATGAAGTTTAGTTATTGGATTGATCTAAATCCTAATATCTTTACCATTGCTTTAATTTGCATTACTGTTGTCATTGTGTATATAGTTATGCAGGTTTTGCTTACTTCTTTATTTGTGCGTTCATACAAATCTCTGATTTCACTGAATTCTTCATATTCCGCATGTCTATCAATGTAATAACATTATGTTATGTTGTATTCATTTACCACAATTTATTCAGGTCACAAATTGATGGCCATCAACTTTTTGTTTTGAAAAAACAATTTTCATTGATAACTTGTTTTAACATCTCCTCAAATTCCCTTCTGTCTTCCTTACCCTTCCAGAAAACTTCACTTTGCATCAATTAATGTAGATCTTTCCATACTTGTCTGTATTCATCATATATTTCATTTTTTACAACATAGAAATATTGCATTACATTGATTGAAACATGGTTTGTTTAGCCATTCTTTAATTGATGTGTATCAAGTTTCCAGCCCTTGCTGTGACAAAAAGTACTACTATGAATATTTTGGTATATTTGGAGCCCTTATTTATATTTGTCAATGATCACTTTGAATCATATGCTTGGTCGTAGAATCATTTGTCAAAAAGTATGAATATTTAGACACTTTATTTGTATAATCCCAAATTGCTTTTCAAAATAGTTGTACTAATCCACATCTCCAACACTAATGACCCAATGTTCCTATTTTCTTACCACCCCTTCAACACTATCTTTTATCATCTTTGCCATTTAGCTGAGTGTGAGGGATATTTTGATTTGCATTTTTTTTTATTATTAGTGATTCGGAACATTCTTTTACCTTGTTTATACTTTGGAATTATTTTTTCAAAACTGTTCATATATTTTGACTATCTTTTGAAGAATGCTTTTTGTTGCGTATTGGATGTCTATGTAGCTTGGATGAGAAAATTGATAGAAAGATTTTCTCCCATTTGACTGCTTCCTTCTCATCTTAAATGTGCCAATTTTACTCGCACAAAAGCTTTTCAATTTCATATAATAAAAATTATATATTCCTTCTTTTGTAAATACTTGCATCCTTGTTTGGTTAAGGGTACTTCTCTATCTAGTGGCTGTGAAAGGGATATGGTACTTTTCTTTCCTAATATTTTTATTGTATGCTTTTTAACAGCCAAGTCACATATCCATTTTAATTTTATTGTGTAATACATTGTAAAATGTTGGTCAAAGCTTAATTTCTGCCAGATAGCTTTTCAATTTCTTCAGCAATTCTTATCAAATAGGAAGTTCTTTTCTAGGTAATATGTATTTAAAGATTAATTGAACATGTTTTATTGAGTTCAATAATTTCTGATTATTCATCATCTCATACATTCCATTCCTTACATTCTCCATCTTTTAATCAGCTGCTGCTTTATAATACAATTTGAGGTCTGAAAGTATTAATTTCCCTTCATTCTTACATTTTTCATTATTTCCCTTAACATTCCAGATATTTTGTTCCTGCAAATGAATTTTGTTTTTATTTGTTCTATTTTGTTCTATTTGTATTTTATCCAGCTCTGTAGAATATTTCTTTTGTGTTTTGACTGATATAGCATTAAATCAATAAGTTAACTTGATAGCATTGTCATTTTATTATTTTGGCATTGCCCAACCATGAGCACTGAATATTCTTCCAGCAACTTAACTTGTCTTTTTCTTTTTGTCTATTTTAAAAGCTTTTTGTAATTAAAACTTTAAAAGTATTGTTTTTACTTCAGTAGGCTAGTTCCAAAATATTTTAATGTATTTTGTGGTTATCTTGAATGGGACTTCTTTTTCTATTATTGCATCTTTAATTTTTTTTCCTTATATGTGAATGTTTATTTTGGTTTATTTTTTATTCTGAAGCTTTTCTTAAGTTATTTTTTTTATCTCATTTGCTCTGCTTATTCCCTCAGATTTTTATATCTTCTTTGTTTATCTTTATGCACTTAATTTTTTTCTGTTATCTTATTGCATTTATAGAACTATATCAAATCATAGAAGGGAAAAGGGAAATAATTTGCTTGCTCCTTTATTAATAAAGATTCTAGTGTATCTTCCTTGTATTTGGTGCTTGATTTTAGTTTTAGATAGAAGTTTTTCCAACCATATCTTCTTTGTTATCTTTTTTAAGAACAAATGAATGCTGTACTTTATCAAAGGCTTTTTCTGCCTTTTTTGAGTTAATCATGTAGTTTAGGATATCTTTGCTTTCAATATAATGAATTATGTTGACAATCCTTGCTTCTCTAGTATAATCTAACTTGGTCATTATGAATGTATTCCTTTTGATAAGATTTTACTTAAAATTTTTGGGTGCATATTGGTCAATACTTCATGATAATTATTTTTTATTGCTTAATTATCTTTAAAAGATGTGTTTAGTATTAACGTATAGTCAAATTTTCATATAAATTCCATAAATGTTAAAAATACGTATTCTTTAATAGTTCCATTCAGGAAGTGCCATAAGTCTTTTACCTCTAAATTCTTCAATAATTTGTTAAATTCTATTTTTCCTTTTTAAAAAATCTTTCTATTAGACTTTACAACACTGAGAGAAGAATATTAAAATTTCCCATTATCTTTGTGTTACTATCTATGTTTTTTGGCAATTTAGTTAATTTTTCCTTCTGAAATTAGCTATGGAACTTGGAGCATATAAACATAATGTTCATACTTGTTGCCTGTAGTTCCTTTAATCAACATAATTTCTTTGTGTGTCTGTATGATGACTTTTTTTACATTTCTGATAGAATGATTGCAGCCTCTTATTTTTATTCTTAGAATATATGTTTTGAATATTAGATTTCTTTATTGTTAGCCATTGATTGTAAGGTGTTGTTTTCTTGTCCATTTTGTCACTTGCTTTTTAAAATAAAATTTTTTAATTTATTCATATTTAAAGTTATAAGAGTTAGATTGGTGTTTTTTGCATTTGTGTATCTAGAATGCTTAAAAAATTAGAATTTTTTGTTCCTTTTCCTTTTTTAAGTTAATGATATGTCTCTACAATTTGTTTTCCATAATTGACTTTGATACAACCCTATTCCCATAGGCTGTCTTCCACATATCAGTTCTCTTACCTCACTTAGCCTTTGATCTCTTCAGCATACATACCCAGTATTGGTATAACTGGGCAGAAAGTTATGAATACTGTAATTTTTCTATTACAGTTCTGAATTATTTTCCAGAAAAGTTAGACAATTTGAAATTTCCACCAATATGTATTAATGCACCTGTCTTTGCACAGCTCTACCACATTGTCTCTTTTATTATCTTTGCCAACTTGCTAAATATGGGATGAAACTTTAGAGTCTTAAACAATTATGTTTCATTACTTGCAAATTGCATAATCTTTCCCCCCTTTTTTGGCTCAACTTATGTATTAATATTAAGCAAATTTTCACATTAGTCATGATGTAAAGAAAATTGGAACTAATGGGAGGAACCATGAGGAAGAAGAAATAAAACAAAACGACAAAAGAAAGGAGAGTATGCTTCCATCTGCATTCAGACTCCGCAGTTCTTTCTGCGGATGTGGATAGCATTTTCCATCATGATTCTTTTGGAGTTGTCTTAAATCCTTGCATTGCTGAGAAAAGCTAAGTCTATCAAAGTCAGTCATCACGCAACATAGCTATTACCATGTACAGTGTTCTGGTTTTTCTCATTTCACTAAGCATCAGTTCACATAAGTCTTTCCAGGTTTTTCTGAAGTCCTCCTCCTCCTCATTTCTTAGAACACAATGGTATTCCATTACATTCATATACCACAACTTGTTCAGCCATTCCCCAACTGATGGGCATCCCCTCAATTTCAATTCTTTGCCACCCCAAAAATAGCTGCTAGAAATATTTTTGTACATGTGGGTCCTTTTCCATTTGTATGATCTCTTTGGGATACAGTCCTAGAAATGGCATTGCTGGGTGAAAGGGTATGCACAGTTTTATAGCCCTTTGGGCATAGTTCTGAATTGCTCTCCAGAATGGTTGGATCAGTTCACAATTCCACCAATAATGCATTAGTGTTCCAACTTTTCCACATCTTCTCTGACATTTATCATGTTCCTGTTTTGTCATGTTAGCCAATCTGATAGGTATGATATGGTACCTCAGAGTCATTTTGATTTTCATTTCTCTAATCAATAGCGATTTAGAGCATCTTATCATGACTATAGGTAGCTTTAATTTCTTCATCTGAAAACTGACTATCCATATTCTTTGACCATTTATCAACTGAGGAATGACTTGTATTCTTACAAATTCCACTCAGTTCTCTATACATTTTAGAATGAGGCCGTTATCAGAGACACTGGCTGTAAAAATTATTTCCCAGTTTTCTGTTTCCCTTCTGATCTTGGTTGCATTGGCTTTGTTCGTGCAAAAACTTTTCAATTGAATATAATCAAAATTATCCATTTTGCATTTCATAATGTTTTCTATCTCTTGTTTGCTCATAAATTCTTCCCTTCTCCATAGATTTGATAGGTAAACGATTCCTTGCTCTCCTAGTTTGCTTATAGTATCAGTCTTTATATCTGAATCATGTACTCATTTTGCCTTCATCTTGGTATAGGGTATAAAATGTTGGTTTATGCCTAGTTTCTGCCATACCATTTTCCAATTTTCCCAGTAGTTGTTCTGAAGTAGTGAGTTCTTATCCCAGAAGCTAGAGTCTTTGGATTTATCAAACAGTAGATTACAATAGTCAATGATTGCTATGTCTTGCATACCTAACCTATTCCACTGATCCACCACTCTTTTTCTTAGGCAGTACCAAGTAGTTTTGATGATTGCTGCTTTATAATACAATTTAAGATTTGGTACAGCTAGTTCACTTTTCCTTGCATTTCTTTTCATTAGTTCCCTTGATAATTCTGTAACTTTTCTTCTTCCAGACGAATTTTGTTATTTTTTTCTAGCTCTATAAAATAATTCTTTTGTAATTTGATTGGTATGGCACTGAATAAGTAAATTAATTTAGGTAGAATTATAATTTTTGTTATATTAGCTCAGCCTACTCATGAGCAACTGATGTTTTTCTAATTATTTAGATCTGACTTTATTGTGGGAAAAGTGTTTTGTAATTGTGTTCATACAGTTCCTGAGTTTGCTTTGGCAGGTAGACTCCAAAATACTTTATAATGTCTGTAGTAACTTTAACTGGGTTTCTCTTTCTATCTCTTGCTGTTGGACTTTGTTAGTAATATATAGGAATGCCCGATGATTAATGTGGGTTTATTTTACATCCTGCAACTTAACTAAATTTGTTTATTATTTCAAGTAATGTTTTACTCGATTCTCTAGGATTCTCTAAGTATACCATCATATCATCTGCAAAGAGTGATGGCTTTGTTTCTTCTTTGCCTGTTCTAATCCCTTCACTTTCTTTCAAATTGGGTAATCTTTATGTGATTTTTTTGATCACCTGCATTGCTACTGGTAGCCTCAGCCTCTGCCTCTTGTATTGGCTGCTATAAAAAGTCTAAAGGACCATTATATATGTGATGTTTTAAAGGATGGCCTTTATTTTACTGCACAAAAAAATACAAACAGAAAATGCTTAGTCCTGTGTCAATGTGAAGGCAAGAGAGTTCTCATGACCATACTGCTTCCTCCAGGAAGCTGCATTTGAATTATATAGACAGATTAATTCTCATTTCCCAGTGAGCCCTACCTCAGTGCAGAGACAGTCATAAAATTACAGAATCATAATATAGAAGTATCATAGATTTAGAAGAGAAAGGAACGTTATAGACCATTAAATCTACCTACCTCATTCCCTTTTGTAGATGGTTGAACCAAGATTGCTACAAAGTGAACTCCTACTCCATAGGCACTGTACACTCTGTATTAGCCCCCCAGTGAATGAATGAATTAAAAAGCACTAATTAAACACCTACTATGTACTGAGCCGTGTTTTGAGAAATGCAGACACAAAAAATATACAACATACACATATAACATAAAACAGGATAGTCTCTGGTAAGAACATAGTTACATTCTAACAAAGGCAACATATATATGGGAGTGGTGGCCAGGGAGGAATGTTTTGGTATGAAAAGTGAAAGGGATAGTGATAGGGACCATAGGGAAACAGCTTGAAACAGCTGTTCCAATGATAATGGCAGAATTAGCTTGATTATGGTTCCAATGATGGAAAGGGAGAGATGGCATAATCCAGAGGAGAAAAATACTGAATTTGGAAGCAGAGGCCCTGGCTTGAAAGCTCAGCTCTGTAATTCATTGCCTTGTATGAAATTTGGCAAGTAATTTCAAAATTCTGGGCCTGAGTTTCCTTATATATAAAACAAAAAAAGTTGGACTACATGGCCTCTAAGATCCATTCAGGTGACTTGCCAAGGACGTAGAAATGGTAAATGACTGAGGACTTAGTTGAACCTTGGTCTTCTAGGCTGTAAGAACAGCCCTTTTCCCATCACTCTCATCTGTCTGAGAGTTTAAGTGAGCAGCCAGTATGTTAGAAAAGTGGCTGTACCAGGCAATGGAGATTGGAGGAGAGGTGAGAAGCCAGAAAGCATTACAGATTCTGACAAAAATGGAAGGAAGACTTTTATCTGTGTGTGTGCATGTGCATGTATGCGTGTTCATGTGTGTGTGTGTGTGTGTGTATTTGTCCCATTCACACATGTGTGTGGATCTGTATATGTGTGTGCACATGTGAGGATGTTTGTGTATGTTTCTTCTTGCATGAGGAAATGGGCTGTGTTAAGATTAACTTCCATAGTCTTTAGAAAAGCTCATTAGCAAAAAATATTACCCAGGGTTTCTGAATTCTGAGCAGTTTTTCTTTTAACATTTGGCATCCCACACTTTAGTTTTATCATTTGGCGTCTTTTACTGCTTTGTGAGAATTGCAATCTTTTTGACTGAGTCCTTAAAGGCTTTTATGACTTGTTTGTTCCTCAGGGCATAAATAAAGGGATTCATCACTGGGGCAACAGAGGTCATGAGAACTGACACTGCCTTATTCAAATCCACTTTTTCATTTCCAGAAGATTTGACATACATGAAGATGCAGCTTCCATAAGAGATGGAGACAACAATCATATGGGAGGAACAAGTGGAAAAGGCCTTTTGCCTTTGCTGGGCAGAGGGGAATCTCAAAATAGTTCTGACAATGGAGGCATAAGACAAAACCACTAAGAGTAATGTAATAATGAGTGTTAATATAGCATCAATCAAAGCTATCTTCTCTACGAACTGTGTGTCTGTGCAGGAAATCTCTAACATAGGAAATGCATCACAGCCAAAATGATCAATGACATTGGAATCACAAAAGTCCAATTGGAGGCCCAGGCTAAGTGGTGGGAGGATGATCATCAGCCCAGCCAGCCAAGAACTCAGGAGGAGCTGGTTACAGACCTTGCTGCTCATGATAGTTGTGTAATGCAAAGGTTTGCAGATGGCCACATAGCGGTCATAGGACATGGTGGCCAGAAGGAAGAACTCTGCTGCCCCAAGAAAGATGACAAAAAATATTTGTGTGAAACAAGCATCATGGGAAATGGTATTGTCCCCAGTTGATATGCTATAGAGGTACCTGGGGATACAAGAAGTTGTGAGTGAGATTTCTAAGATAGAGAAATTTCTGAGAAAAAAATACATGGGAGTTTTCAGGTGGGCATCCACCAAGGTGAGGATGATGATGATCAGGTTCCCAATTACACTCAACATGTAGTTGAGAAACAGAAATATAAAAAGCAAAACCTGTAGCTGTGCGTCATCTGTCAGTCCTCTCAGGATGAATAATGTAATCCCTGTGTGATTTCTCATCCCTGACTTCTGAATTCTGATGAACCTGCACAGAAAATACAGAGGAAGAATTTGGATCTGGATGAGAGGATGGAGAGAAAACAGGGAGAGCAATGGGAGCTGGTGGGAAAAGGAAGTTGGTTAAAGAGGCAACAAGCTAAGTGATGAGTAAATTCATATTGTTTATTCCCTTAAGTTAACAACATGTACATAGAGCCAGAGCTTTAATTCTGAATGACTCAAGCAATTTGAGGAGGACATTTAAACCCTGACTCAGGATGTCTGTGTTACTCAAAAAATATAGCCTCCATATGTTTTTAACACATAATATGAAAAAGGAAATTTCTTAAGTTGTAATATGATAATAATATATATTAATATAATAATAATAATAACAGGTTGTACATACAATAAGACAAGAGAAGTAGCAAAGTATCAATTGAGATTATAGTCCCAGGATATCTGTGTTTCACCTACATAACATATGTCCATAAGATACCAAGATAAGGAAAGTCCCACTATTCAAGAGAGTATCTGGTCCCAGGTATCCTGTCCGTAGTGATCACAAAAAAGAAGAATGCTGGTCAGTTTCATCTGGTCCTGTAGTTGCTGACACAGGAAAGGGCATTTTTAGTTCACTCAGAGAGAAAAGATTAATTTGGGTTTTGGCCCGTATTGGGGCTTAATTGATCTTAAAATGATTATCACAAGTTACTTGAACTTTTCCAGGGTTACTACCTCTAGCAATTGCTTCAGTGTCTCTTGGGAATTAACATATTTTACTCACTCAAATATGGTCCCTTGTCAAAATCTTTTATTTTGCACTTTTTCTCAGAACCTTTCATCCCTTAGCCACAGTCTATAGCACTGGACATGAATCCAGGAGACCTAGTTTCATGTCCTGACTGTCACTGGTATGTGATCAGGTAGAAGTCTCTCAGCTTCTCAGAAACCAACTTACATTTTATGTTAAATGGGGGTTCACATACTTGCAACAGTTACGGTGTGGAGTGCCACAAGCAAAGCGCTTTGTAAGTTTTAAATGTGTTATTCTGATTCTAATGATTACTCTGTGCTAACTGGTATTCCTTCTGCTCCCCACATCATTAGTTTGCTTTTATATGTATGCTTTCTCATATGTGGTATTTTCCCCAGCATCTTTTTCTAGGAGACCACCTCAAGGCAGAGTTAGGAACATCTGACCTAGGAAGGTAAGCAGGACTGGCCATAAGAAATATTGTAGAGAAGAGGCAGATTGTCTTTGGGGTCTTTCTGTTTCCCTTTCCATGTACTTTCCCCTACTGTTTCTCTACTTTTCCCTAGTGCTCCCAACTCCTTCAGTTACCAAGGACACCTGAGCTTTCCCCCTCTCTATCCAACAGCTCAAGAAGATCCTGGCTGTGGTCCTCTGCCCAATTTATTCTGACTAAATTTTTGGAAACTGTGTCTCATTTTGTAGAAAACTTTTTTTCTGGGAGCTGCTATGTCTGAAAAGATCTCCATGGGGAACTAGAATACCTGCTTTCCTATCTAGCCTCTGCTTCTTAAAAATTGTGTTGTTCTATGCAAGTCACTTCATCTCTCAGGGCCTTAGTTTCTTCGTCTCTTAAATGGAGTGATTATTCTTTAGAAGATCCTTCAGATTCTTTCTAACTCTAAAGCCTTTCATTCTTTGATAAGTGAATTAACTATAAGGTTTGAATAGCTGATAGTGGTTTCTTCCAAAGAGAATTGTTTTTTAAGTGGTGAATGACATTATTTTTATGGGAAGTGCTCCAATTGTTTCTCTTTATAGGGATATATAATGAGCACTTTTATGAAATACTAAAAAGCTTCTAAGACTGTCCTCTTCTTGTGACTCAGATCACTTGTGAGTTATGTTTCTCTGCTTCTCTATCTCTGTCTCTCTCTGTCACTTGAGATTTTTTTCAGATAGAAAATGTGCAATCAGTCCATCTTTCTGTGGAATTGACCAATAACCTTTTAAAGCAGGGATCCTTAACTGTTTTTGTTTGGCAGCAAACAGCAGTATTGGAACCATTGTGAAACAAACCTATCAATCCTTTCTGAGAATAATATTTTAAGTGCACAAAATAAAATACATAGGGTTACAAAAGAAACCAATTACATTGAAATATGGCTATCAAAATATTTTTAAAAAGAAATTCATAGACAATCACTTAAGAGCCATGATGTTAAAGCATTCACCCCTTCAGGGAGGCATGCTTTTGAAAAAAGGGATTTTTGTCATGAAATGGAATTAACTTCAATTGTAGGATTTCTGTAAGTGGGCACCATAGGGCCACTTGTGGTTGGTATCTTTCCCAAGAAGGGCTTTTTTCATATCCTGCAGATCGTAGAAGGGTACACATAATCTAGTCTCACCGAAGCTGATCCCATAGTCATCTATTCCAAAGAGAGTATAAGTTGAAATGTCATGTTATTCCAAAAAAAGAAGTGACATCTCAGAAATTATTGTTGATTCTCTCCCTGAAATAGCCAATGTAATTTCCTAAGTTTTTGATGTCTGAAGTGGATAAGTCTGTTCACTGTGTTTTTATATGGGGGAAATAGTCAAGCAAATATGATCTTCATGGTTACAGAATGAGAAAATGTGTGATGAGAAAAACCTTTTCGTACTTACATTTCTGAAGTTCTTCATGGATGGCATCAATGGCCCAAATAACCCCAAAAGTCACTGGTGTGGCTCAAAGATGCACCGTAGGACAGACAGGTGGCAGGAGCATAGTGAAGCTATTGCCTAGGTCATAACATACCCCTTGGAATACTTGGCCTGTGAATTGAGTCTGTCAGCACATTTGCACCTGCTCCGAGGAAGCTTATCTAGACTTGACTTCCACTTGTTGCTTGTGATTTCTGGGACCTTGATCTCCCTAAGTCTCAATTTCCTCACCTGTAAATAAGGAAGTTGGTTAGATGATCTCTAATGGTTGTTATAGGTTTAATTCAAAGATTCTAATTCTATGGACTTTTTGGTCACACTCTGCTCCCTAGAACCTTATATTCACAGTCAGCTCTATGACTAATTGTTATGTCCCAGGACATTTAATGCTTCTGGGCCATCCTTCTGTCTCCTAAATAATTATACAATGTATTTGGATCAGAGATCTGGTCTCATGTTAAATGTTAGAAATCTTGCCCTGCAGCTAAAAGGAAGCTGGGATCCCTGGAAAGGGAAGGCACCATTCAGACCTATTCTGGGTACCTCAGAGGAAAAGTATTGAAATATTTGGGCAAGGAGATAGGTTTTCCCTCCTAAATTTTATTTGCTTAATCTGCTGAAGGTGTTTGGGGAAAATCAAGTGGGAGAACAAACAAAAGGTTCCTTAGGGATTGAAGTTCAAAATTGCTAATGAATCTGCCATATAATCACCATTAAATAAAAAAAACACATTAAAAATGCAGCTACAGGGGATGTGTCCACAGAGACAGGAAGGTGTCATCCCAGAAATAGATACAGTGCTCAAACAGTGAGGGTCACGCAGTAGAGCAGGCTCCTGGCATATCCATGCTTTTGCCCAAATCATCTAAGGCAGACACCTCAAACATAAAGCTTGCAGTCCAAACCAGAGTCCAATGTAATTGGGAAATATTTTTAACAAATAATAAAAATACGATAAAACATAGAAATATTGCAAAACTAAGTCAATGTACTGGCCCACTTGGATCCTTACATACAGATTAATCTCCCTCATTTCTTTTTGAGTTTGACACTTCTGATGTAAGGAATCATTTTGAAGCCATTACTGAAAAGATAAAGAGCTTTTAGTTAAACTACTTAAACATATGTAAACTAAGCAGGTTTTTTTTTTTAAAAAAGCATAGCCTTTATTTTATCACACAAGATAAAAAAGAGGAATGACTTACACCTGACTCAATAAAGAGGCAAGACAACTCTTATGCCCACATTACTTCTCACAGGTAAGGGAAATTCACTTGAGTTGCATGGAGATGAATTTCCATTCTCCAGAGAGGCACAATTGCCTTGTGGGATAGTTGTTGGATCAAAGAATTACAAAATCATAGATTTAGAAATGAAAAGAATCTTACATAGCAGTCCTCTCTCACTTCTTGCTAACTGTAGGTTGTTATAACAATCACATAGGGAAAATAAATTCTATGTAGTAACAAGTGAACTCCCTTTCTACAGATCCTAAGCAGGAAAACCTTTTACATAGCCTGCATACACTCCTAGTGAATGAATGAATAAAAATATTCATTAAGCACCTACTGTGTGTCACACACTGCTGAGAGACAGGGTCACACATACAAAAAATATAAAACAAGATAGTTGTTGACCTAAGGATCTTAAATCATAACAAGTAAACACAAGACATGTAGTTGAATAATGCCAGGGAGGGAGTGTTTGGTGTGGAAAGCTGAAGGAATGGTGAATGGAATCATAAGGGAATAAATTGACATACTTTTTTTTTGGTAACAACAGCAGAATTGGCTTGATTATTGTTTCTGTGCTGGAAAGTGAGAGGCAGTATGGTACAGAGGAAAAGAGCATTAGATTTGGAGTCCCAGGCCTTGGGTTGAAATGCTCCCTTTTTCATTTATTACATTGAATGATCTTGCCCAAGATCTTAATGCATCCCAAGCTCTTAACATGTCTTGCCCAAGATACTCAAAGTGTCCCCTCTGTTATGCCCGCTTTCTTACTTATCTTCAGTTTCTCCATGTCTACTGGCTTCTTCCTTGCTGACTACAAATATGCCCACATTTTCCTCATCCTCAAAAACCCTCCCTTCTATCTGATAGCAATTGTCCTAAATTTCTTTTGTTCTTTGTATTAAACTCTTTGAGAAGGCCATCTACCATAAGATATCTCTACTTACTCTCCCCTCATTCTCTTTCTTAACCCCCCACAATGTAGATTCTGATCTCATCATTCCACTGAAACTGCTCTCTCTTAAGTTACTAAGATTTCCTAATTGCTGTATCTAAAGGTCTTTTCTCAATCTTTGTTCTTCTTGACTTCTTTGTAATCTTTGACATCATTGATCACTTTCTTCTCCTTGATATACTCCTTCTAACTGTGATAATGGGGTAATGTTCTTAAGAGTTCCAAGTATCATCTTCCATGTAAGGATGTAAATGGGTTAACCTTATTGAATCCCTCATGTTGTCTTTTTTCTGTTTACTCTTTTGTGCTTTTCTTGAGTCTTGTATTTTAAAATAAAATTTTCAGTTCAGCTCTTGTCTTTTTATCAAGAATGCTTGAAAATCCTCTATTTTGCTGAATATCCATTTCCCTTCTCTAGTAGACTATACTCAGTTTCATGGAATAAGTGATTCTTGGTTGTAATTCTAGCTTTTTTGCTTTTTGGGACATCATATTCCAAGCCTTTAATGTAGAAGCTGCTAAATTCTGTGTGATCCTGACTGTGGCTGCACAATGGTGAAATTGTTTCTTTCTTGCTGATTGTAGTATTTTCTCCTTGACCTGGGAGCTATGGAATTTGGTTATGATATTCCTGGGAGTTTTCATTTTGATCTCCTTCAGGGGATGATCAATGGATTATTTCAATTTCTCTTTTACTCTCTGGTTCTAGGATATCAGGGCAGTTTTCCTTGATAATTTCTTGAAATAAGGTGTCCAGGCTCTTTTTTTCTTGATCACAGCTTTCAAGTGTTCCAATAATTTTAACAAAATCTCTCCTCAATCTATTTTCCAGGTTGATTGTTTTTCCAGTGAGATATTTCACATTTTCTTATATTCATTCTTTTGATTTTGTTTTATTGTTTCTTGATGGCATGAAGCCATTAGCTTCCATTTGCCCGATTCTAACCTTTAAGGCATTATTTTTTCAGTAAACTTTCGTACCTCCTTTTCCATTTGGCCAATTTCATTTTTTAAGGTGTTATCTTCAGTGAATTTTTGTGTATCTTTTTCCATCTTTTGTGTTTCTGTTACCAGTCTGTTGACTCTTTTTTCCTCCCATTAGTGTCTTGTATCACTCTCATTTCTTTTCTCAATTTTTCTTGTACCTCTCCTAATTCATTTTTAAAATCCCTTTTTGAACTCTTCCAGGAGTTCTTTTTGAGTCTCAGACCAATTCAAATTTTTCTTTTAGGCATCACATTGTTATCCTCTTCTGAGTTTTGTTTTGATCTTCCCTGTCACTGTAGTAACTTTCTATGGTCAAGTCATTATAATTATTTTTCGACTCATTTCCCCAGCCTATTTTGTGATTGTTAATTTTGTGTTAGGCTTTGCTTCTGGTGTTGAGGGGACATTGTCTCAAGCTTTTTGGGCCCAGAGCCTGGGGTCTCACTGCGGGCCTGCTGAGCTGACCATGGGACCCTGGTGCTGACATGAATGGGAGATGCTTAATGCTGGCTTAATGTGGCATAGTCTGCTGCTGCTGCCTTCCCTGGACACTGTCTGCACTGGACTGCATTCTTTTTTTACGTGAGGGAGAAAGACCTTTCCTGCCAACCTTCTGAGTTGTCTTGTGCCAGAAAATTGTTTCACTCTGTCCTTTTGTTGGTTCTGCCGCTCCAGATTTTATTCTGAGGTGTTGTTTCATAGCTGTTTGAAGGTTAATTTGGGAGAGTTTGGGCTGGTTCCTGCTTTGCTCTGTAGTCTTGGCACCCCTATCCTTGCTGGTAGAGGTTCTTACTGGATTTCTCAGTTCATCTTTTCAAAGAATCAGTTTTTAGTTTAATCATTTCCAAAGCTTTTTGTTCTCTAGTTTTTGTGTTTCTTCAGCTTTTTTAGCTCAATCTTTTCAAAGTTGGATCTATTCTTACTTGCTCTCTTCTCTTTCCTCTAAAGTCCCCAGCTCATTTGTTACCCCATTTTCCTTTGGAGTTTTGTTATTATTTCCTTTTTTTAAAAAATCAATTATATCTGGTTATTTAATTCTCCCTCCCTTTCCCTCTTTCAGTTCTTCAACTAGTATCTTCCTTCCTCTTTGCCTATCAACTTGTTTCATTCATTAGCTTTTAAGAATTTCTTTTCTGTTCATTTTTACATAAAATACTCCTTTTCCCTCACTCTCTACATTTTTTATTTTCACTTTCTGTCTATTCTTGACATGTATTCTTTGGTTCATGAGTCTTATGCTTATTTAATCCTTGATTCTCTGCTATTCCTCATGGAATTAAAACTTCTCAGGTAACTATTCTGTGTTTTTTTCCCTTTCTAAATAGTTTCTATTATTTCCTTGTAGAGATTACTCCTAGTCCCCCTTTTTCTGTTATGGATCCCTTTTAGAAAATCAGCAGTTCCTGCAGAATTGATATTAAACCATGGTATGACTTTTTTAGGTCATTGCTTATACATTTCATTATTGACCTTTGCCCTTCCTTGGTCAATATCCCTCCATTTGCCTCAAAAGCTCTTCCATAAGTGCATGCCCTCTCACTCTTTTAATAATTACTCCTATGATTTGTTCTTTGACCCACTTATTATTTAAGATTTCATCATAAGTCTCCAAATGTGTGTTTTGTTTGTGCTCCCTTAACCTATTGCTGTGTGTATTGTGTTGTGGTCCATAAGGAATGTGTTTATGATTTCTGCCTTTTTACATTTGTTTTAATATACTTCTGCATATTAATTCATTATGAATTTTTGTAAAAGTTCTATGCAGTGCTGACAAATACATACATTCATGACCAGTCCCATTTACAAGATGCCATAAGTCTTTTATCTCCCCCAACCCCCGGCAATTTATTATATTTGATATTTTCTCTTTTGTTTAACTTTCTGTTAGATGTATTCAAAATCGATGGAGGGAAACTGAAATCTCCTGCCACTATTGCATTATTGTTCATGTCTTCATGTAGCTCAGTTCATTTAAAGTTAAATTTCAGTTAATTCCTTAGATGCTAAGGAATTTGAAGCATGTAAGTTTTATATTGATATTGTTTTTTTGACTGGTTATTTTCAGCAAAATGTAAAATCCTTTTGTGTTCCTTTTTATGTTGTCGCTTTGTTTTTGCTTTTTTGACAACATACTTACAATTCTTCTTTTTTAAAATTCACCTAATAAATAATACATTTTTCATCCTGTCATTTTTATTCTGTATGTGTTTTTGTTTTAAAAATATATTTCTTGTAAGCAACAGATTGGTTAGGAGAATATGACATACATTTTCCTCCATTTGTCCCTAATATTGTACCCCCAAAATTAGGGGTCCCACCTTTTTCTTTGTAAACATAGTATTATATCACTACAGTTGTTTCAACTTAATATATTTTTGGCAATTTTATTCTTATTGGCTCTCTGCACCTCCTTCTTAAGTCTCCCATGTTCCTAATCTTCCTTACTTCTTTCCCTAGTTTTTCAGGGGAAAGTATGATATAAGCTGCAGTATTTTAATATAATGGGTATGATAAGATTCTTGATATTAAGAGGAGGGCAACAGAATTGCTGCAGTAGTTAACAAGTATATTAAATAAGTGATTAATTAAACAATGGATGTACTACATAATCAAGTCATAAAGAACATATTAAACAAGGAATTAAACAAGAATCTCCCATTTCTAATTCATTCTTCACATAGGTTCTAAAGTGATACTCTTATAGCACAGATCTGACCATTCTGTTTTCTTGCTTGAATAAGGATGAGGTTGCATTAGTAGACAATATTAGGCTTCTAGTAAGAAACCCCAGAATATACCACTATGGCTCCTCCAAGAGATCCATAGCAATGCAAAAAGATGAACCTAATAATCCACCTGGAAAAAGAAACCGAGGGATCTCCTTGACCATGTATTGCCTGGGTTATGATATCCCATGGGATGGATGCATTGAGTCAATCTGTGAATTTTCATTGGTTAGGTTTTGCAAATTTACAATGAGCTAGGCCAGGAATTGAATGTAATGAAGACAGGAGGATAGCATGTCTTTGAAATGTTTCCTATTGCTTTTCTTCATTGCTTTGAGGTAAAACAAATATCAAACTTTATTACCAATTATAACCCAGTTTATGCTACATTGCTATAGGACTCCATTGATGTATCAAAAATCAAACATATAGGCAAGCCAATGGAGGCTACAAAGAGGTGGGTTAAAATAGATGTTGTGTGGTGAGAGCAGAAAGTCAGAGGTGAATATTGCACCGGTCTCCATAAAATGTGAAAAGGCATAGAAAAAGAATTCCAGTGCACTGGGTAGTTCAACAGTGGGTGATCTATGGGAGGCCATGGACAAGATTCCTACAGGATGAGAATATGTAGAGCAATCCCAGGCTGCACTGGTGGAAGGAACGTCCTATGAATGAGATTAAGAATTTATATACACATACATATCACTATGGAAACAAGCCTGGAAGGAACAGAACATGTCAGAGTCTTTGGGAGTGTACGTCGACTGGGATTCCCCTAACATCTGACCTATCCCAGGGAACCCTCCATAGATTTTCCCCACAGTTTGCATCATGGCTATTCTTTAGGTCATGTGAGGAGGAGCAGAAAGAACCAGGGGCCCATTTAGTTGCAGGACTCTCAGTGTTGGAGCACTGTATCTTTTTTTCTTGAGTACTGTGTCTAATGCTATGTTGGCACCTTCTTGTCCCAGTGGACCAGGTCCCATAGCTGTTTATTTACCACTAAAAACAATCTAATGCTGATTAGTGGTAGATTCATTAATTATTTTGAACCTCAATCCCCAAGGAATCTATTATTTGCTCTCTCGTATAATCCCCAAACACCTTTAGCAGACTGAGTGGATAAAATAATTAGGAGGAAAAACTCATCTTCCTGCCAGAACTGTCAGATGTTTTCTTCTGAAATTCACAGAGGCAGGTGTGTACATTGCCTTCCATTCCCAAATCCCAGTTTCCTTTCAGTTCTAGGGCAAGATTTGTGACTTTTAGTTAAAAGTTGGGAGACAGAAGGGTGGCCCCATAACACTAAGTGTCTTTAGATGTGGGAATCAGCCACAGAGATGCCTTTGAGCTTGAGGTTCTAAGGAGCAGATTTAGGGTATGCCCCCAAATGTCCACAGAACTGAGATCTTGAAGCAAATCTGGAAGGAATATCAGAGATCATTCAATATGACTTCCTTATTTATAGGTGAGGAAATTGAGACTCAACAGAGTACATAAGCAATAGCTGCAATTCAAGTCTAGGTGAGCTTCCTAGGAGCTCAATGTGAATGTACTGATGGACTCAATTCATAGGCTAACCAATCCATGGGATGTCTTGACCTAGGCAATAGTTTCACAAAACTGCTGCAACCTGCTTGCACTGCTGTTGCTCTTTGAATCATACCAAGGCCTTTTGGGGTTTTTCTGACTGCTGATGTTTTCTATGAAGCACTGTCACAAAAGTAAGTATGAAAATAGTTTTCACATCACTTGTTTTCTCATTTTGTTTCCACGTAGATTTTACTTGCTTGCCTATTTCCTTCACACAAGAGCATAATGATTAGAGTGGTCTACTTCAAAAATAAAAAATTTATGAAATTAAAAAAAAACCTTACAAAAATATTTTGGTGATTTCAAGGAGAGAGCCAACAGTTATATATGATATATCACAACTTTCAAAAAATTACAAGCTGTTTGCATTTTACATCCTCATTATAGTGGGGTCATGGATATAGCTTTAGGAAGTGTGGATTGTATGTGCCTTTCTGTGATCTGCAGAATATTGGGAAACACCTCTTAGGAAAGATACCACTCACAAACCCTGCTAGGAAACCCACAATTGTAGGGTAATTACATTGTGGGACAAAATTCCCTCATGCAAAAGCATGCACCCTTGAGTTAATGTTGTAATATAGTATTTTTTAAATTGATGTCTTCAACTTAAAAAAACTATTTTGATAACTATTTCAATGTAGTAAGTTTCCACGTATTCCTATGTATTTAAAAACATCACTCTGAGATAGGTCAATAGCTTTTACCAGACTTCCAAAGGCATCCATGACATAAACACTTTTAGAACTCCTGCTCTGAAGTAAATTCGCAGTACTTTCACTTTAGGTTCGGATCTCAAGATATAATGACATGTACTCAGTATAAACTTAACAAATTACCACATTTATTTTACAATGATTAAGAATGATTAAGGCAACATAAATAAAGATGAGAATAATATTCAGTACAGTAAGTAATAATTAAAATCAAGAAAAGGGGGAATAAGAAAAGAAAGGATACATACTCACTAACCAGGCAAGCTCAAATACCTACTAGACTGGGTAGACTGAAGACAGTCAAGAGTACTGGTCAGGGAGGCAATGGAGAGACATCCCGCTCCGACACAAATCAGAGGCCGTGCACATGATCCACCTCTGATCAACAGAGACTCGGCGTCCCTCTCTCTGGCATCAATCAAAGTACTCCAAAAATCCCTTTCCAAATGACCCTTTTATATCTATGTAAACCAGGGAAAAACAATCTTAATATTTTGTTTTGTGTACGTATCCTTGGTGAACTCAGGTCCTGGACATGCCACATTTTAACAAAGGTTGGAGCTTGACCAGAGCCCCAAATACCTTTTTGTTGTGTAAGTCTCCAAGGAGTGATCAGTTCCTTGGAAGTTATACACTTTTCTCAAGAAAAATGTTCCTTGAGATGAATTGCTTTTCCAAGTAACATAGTTTATTGGTTACTTAACGTTCTATCTCCTTGGTATCCTTGGCCATGCATGTTAACTCCAATTTACATTCTTTAGGTCAGGTCATGAGGCGGTTACACAAGGGGACTGGGGAGGATCTCCTGTTTCCCTTACACTTACATAGCAAAATGAACAGATTACAAAGTTTGCATCTGAAAAAAAAAACTCATAACTATTCTAGAGAGAGGAGAGAAACAGAAAAACACAACTAATAAGTGACTTGAATCAAGAACAGGACACTCTCTGAGAATCTGTTCAGTACACCATCAAAGAACTACCACATCCATGTAGGAAGAAAGAGTTCCAGAATGAAAATATCAAGTCATTCACCAGCCAACATAATAATACACCCAGAAAGAACTGACTATTCAGGCATTCAAACTTTATTGCTCATTTACTTGGATTACAAAGGATTAAAGGGTTTAGAGTTAGAAAGGACCTTAGGAATTATCTAGAGAACAATCATGCCATGTAAGAGACAAAGAAAGGGAGACTATGACAGATGCAGTGACTTGTATGAGGTAACTGTTTTTAAAAAGCAGAGCTTGGTTTTGAAACAGTCTTCTGGTTTCTAATGGAGATCTTTTCAGACATAGCAGTTCCCTACAGAATGAGACTCAGCTTCCAAAAATTTTGTCAGAAGAAATTGGGCAGAGATCCTCAGCCAGGATCTTTTCGAGGAATTGAACAGAAAGGGAAAATCTCAGGTCCTCTGGTTAACTAAAAGAGTTGGAAGCATGAATGAATAGCAGTGAGAATTTTATGTAAAAAGAAGCAGAAGGAAGCCAAAGACAATCTACATCTTCTGCAAAAAATTTCTCATGGCCAGCTCTGCTTATCCTCTGAGGTCAGATGTTCCTAACTCTTTCTTGAGGGGATCTCCTAGAAAAGATAGTGGGGAAAGTATATATGGGAGAGCATATATGGATAGACAACATCCAAGTGAAGAGAGCAGAGGAGGGAGGTCCAATCAGCACCAAATCATAATTAAGATTAGCTTGGCTAACAGTTAGAGGTCATGAAGCACTTTCTTCACAGCCGGCCTGGGCAGTAAGACTTGCAAATATTAGAACCCCAATTTAATATAAGAGGAAAGTAGGTTCTGAGGAGCTAAGTGACTTTTGCTTGGCTATGTAGACAGTAAATGTAAGAGTCAGCACATGAACCTAGGTTTTCTGAGGCACCTAGGTGGTGCAGTGGATAGGTGGAACAGATCTAGAGTCAGGAAGACTTGATTTTAAATCTAGTTCTAGACACTTTGGGACCCTGGACAAGTCACTCAATCTCTATTTGCTTCAGTCTCCTCAACTGTAAAATGTAGAGAATAATAGCACCTACCTCCCAGGGTTGTCGTGAAGTTCAAATGAGATCGTTGTGAAGTGCTTAGCACAATGCCTGGCATATAGTAAGTGCTATATAAATATTAGTCATTATTATTATTATTTTTCCTTATAATCCTGACCCCATGTTCAGTTGAGGGAAGGAGGACTGAAGGAAGGCCTTTATGTGGAGGATTTAATAGAAGATTTTGACAAGAGACCATATTTGGAAGAGCAAAAGATTCCTAAGAGATATTGAAATGCTGACAGAGACCCTGGAAGAGTAGAAGTTAATTGTGTCTTTTTTTCCCCACCAACTCCCCTTGCTATCCTCATTTTGTGTCCAACCTTCTCCTCTTTCTTGTGCAGGTCCATCAGAATTGAGAAAATCAGGGATGAGAAATCACACAGGGATAACATTATTCATCCCGCGTGGACTGACAGATGAACCACAGCTACAGGTTTTGCTTTTGATATTTCTGTTTCTCAACTACGTGTCGAGTGTAATTGGGAACCTGACCATCATCACCCTTACCTTGATAGATCCCCATCTGAAAACTTCCATGTATTTTTTTTCTCAGAAACTTCTCCGTCTTAGAAGTCTCATTCACAACTTCCTGTATTCCCAGATACCTCTACAGCATATCAACTGGGGACAATACCATTAGCTATAATGCTTACTTTGCCCAAATATTTTTTGTCATTCTTCATGGAGTAACAGAATTTTTTCTTCTGGCAACTATGTCCTATGATCATTATGTAGCCATCTGCAAACCTTTGCATTACACAACTATTATAAACAGCAAAGTCTGTAACCAGCTTCTGCTGGGTTCTTGGCTATCTGGGCTGATGATTATCCTCCCAGCTCTTAGCCTGGGCCTCTGACTCCAACATTATTGACCATTTTACCTGTGATGTGTTTCCTGTGCTGGAGATTTCATGCACAGATACACAGTTCATAGAAAAGACAGCTTTGATTGATGCAATATTGACACACATCATCACCTTACTCTTCATGATTTGGTCTTATGCCTCCATTGTCAGGACTATTCTGAGATTCCCCTCTGCCCAGCAAAGGCAAAAGGCCTTTTCCACTTGTTCTTCCCACATGATTGTTGTCTCAATCTCTTATGGAAGCTGCATCTTCATGTATGTCAAATCTTCTGCAAATGAAATGTACCTTTGATCAAGGCAGTGTCAGTTCTCATGACTTCTGTTGCTCCTGTGATGAACCCCTTTATTTATACCTTGAGGAACAAACAAATCATACAAGCCTTTAAGGACTTAGTTAAAAAGATTGCAATTTTCACCAAGTGATAAGAGACTTTGGAGCTCAAGAATGACACATGGCAAAGGAAAAGCTGTCCATTATTCTGCAACTCTTTGTCATTTTTCTTGCTTATTATCCTTTACTACAGTTGACAAAGTTTAACTTTATCTTAACTCATTTTGTCATGTCTCCCTTGTTGATAACCATCTCCCCTTCTCCCATTTTATTGGAATTTATGATGCTTTCTGGTATGTCACTCACTTCTCCCTTTAGGTCCCACTGTCCAGTGTAGGTATTCATCTCATCCACTGGCTCACATTGCCCACATTCTTAGACAGATTGATATGATGGATAAAAGGATGGACTTGGAGTCAGGAAGTCCTAGATTCAAATTCTCCAGAAATTTACTGTCTCTGGGGCCCTGGCAAGTCACAGGACCATAGATTTGGAAGAATAAGGGACCTTAGATGTCGTATAGTTTCCCCCTCTCATTTTATAGTTAAGGAAACAGACCAAGAATGATCAAGTGACTTGCCCAAGGTCATCCAAGGTAGTGAATGACAGAGGTAGGATTTCAACCAAGGTCTTTGACTCCAAAACCAATTTTCTTTTCTGCTGTAGTGTTTTGACTCTTTCTAACTCTGGAACCATAATCAAATAAATTCTGCCATTGCTAGAGGAAAAATTATGTTCATTTATAGCCTTGGAGTTCCGCTCTCCACCACTTGGACTTTCTACATCAAAATATTCCTCTGTGGCTACCACTCCCTACATGTGTTGTTTCTTTGCCTGCTAGAATCTAAGCTCTAGAATCTAAGGCAGGATTACCTTGTTTTGTATTTTTTTGTATTTGTATCTCTACTTCTCACAGTGTTCAGTACATAGTAGGTGCTTAATAAATGCTTTTACATTCATTGATTTACTGGGAACAAATGTAGACTCTTTAGGGAGTTATGCAGATTATGTAGGGCTTATTGAAAAGGATCTAACTTGATAGCAATCCCAAATGTGTCTTTCTTCAGGAGGGCCTTAACCATATGTAAAATGGAGGTGGGTGGACTTAATGACTTATAATATTTCTTGCCCTTCTAAATCTATGAAGCTTCAAATCTGCAGAATGGGAGTTTCTCTCTATATCTTGAGTGCATTAAGTAGGGACATGAGAGTTATTTTGCCTCTATTGACACAATTCTGTTTTCTGTGTGAAAAAAACAGAAGCCCTCCTTTTAAAAAATAATATGTATTAGCTTGTTTGTGCTTGCATGATAGAACTGGGGCCTCTTATCTTTTTCTGTAGAGGCCAAGACAAAAGCCAACTTCTGAGGTGCCCTAGCAAGAAGAGTAGAAACACAGCTGATCAAAATCCATTGAACAAAATTCTTTAGTTCACAAATAATAAAACAAATGTAATTTTACATGACTCTGAGGTCTTATGTCATATCTAACAAGTTGGTAAAGACAATAAAGTAGTGTGAGGGGATCCTTGTGAAGACAGGTATGCTAATATTGATGGAACTATAAAATGGTCCAATATTTCAGGAAAACAATTCTATGCTTCAAAAACTTAAACTGTTCATGAACTAGGAGCCATGGATGCCTGTACTGTGCATATATTCTGAAGATGCAAAGGCACAGGGAGCAGCATATATTCTGAGGAATTTTTCATTCCTCAGAGGTTGCCAATTTCCACAATGGGGAAACCAGGCTCCCAGTGCCTCAATTTTACTCCTACCTCATATTCATGATGAACAATTTTATGTTGGGTTCTACTCTGAAGAACCCTCCCCTTTAGTGATCCAGGAGGTTTGGGGTGGGGTGGGGTGGGAATAAAAAAGATACATGATGGAACTTTCTAACTTCAGAGAAGTCAAAGATATCTGATATCTTCTATTTGTCATGATGACATTGTTAACCAGTTACTGAGTAGACCTCTACTAGTTGCTTTAAAAAAAAAAACCAACCTGGTTCCACTTCCAGGAGCCAAGATGGTGGAGTGAAAAGGTAGTCACTTTCACTCTCCCTATCAACCTCTGAAAACCCAGAAAATATCACCCCAGAAAAAAACCCCTGGAACACCTGAACTAGAAGAAAAATGAGGAGCAGCAGTGCAGCAGCCCATCAAATGGGTCTCCCAGTGCCTCAGCAAAAATAAGGGAGGCAGAACTACAAGGGGCCCCTGGTGGATAAGTACCCTGTGGCATTCATCTGAAAGGAGGTGAAGAAAACAACCTAAAGGCTTCCTAAAGCCCTGGCCTTGCTGATTCCAGCCCAACACCAGGTGAGCTGTAGGATCCCTGAAGCCCCCAATTGTGAAGAGATCCTGAAGCCCAGGTGATAGAGCAGGCAAACACCAACACCTGGACCTCGAGTGCCTCAGTGGGGGGGGGAACCGGTGGAAACCAGCTCAGAAAACCACCAGGTGCCTCGGCACTCACGCAAAGGAATCTCCCAGTGCATTAGCAGAAAGAGGGAGACAACACTGCAGGGGCCCCAGGCAGATAAACACCCTGCAGCACCCATCTAAAAGGAGCTGAAGAAAGCTAAAGGAAAGGAAAAGCAGGCAACCTAGAATGCCTGAAAGTTCCAGCCTTGCTGATTCCAGCCCAACACAGGTAAGCTGCCAGAAACCTACAGCCTCCAATTCCAGCATAAGAGGCCCCAGCACACAAAGCCAGTGACCAAGACCTAGGCTCCCAACACAAGAAGCTTGGGTCAGTACCCTCTGTTCCCCAGCAGGAGAGCTCAATCTCTTTAAAGGCCAGGGAATAAAGAAACACCATGAGTAAAAAGAAACGTACCATAGATTCATATTATGAGAAGAGTGAAGATCAAGACAGAAATTCTGAAGAGGACAACATTGTCAACAAACCCACATCTGCAACAACAAAAGGGAATATGAACTGGTCTGAAGCCCAAAAAGCCTTCTTAGAAGAGCTCAAGAAGGATTTTAATAGTCAAATGAGAGAGGTAAAGAGTCCTTCAAAAATACAATTGGCCAATTGGAAAAAAAATACACTGAAGAAAACAAGTCCCTAAAAAACACAATTGGCCAATTGAAGAAGGAAGGACAAAAACTAACAGAAGAGTACACTGAAGAAACAAGTCCCTAAAAACACAATTGGCCAGTTGAAGAAGGAAGTACAAAAACTAACAGAAGAAAACAATCTGTTAAAAACTAGAATTGGACAAATGGAAACTAATGTCTCTATGATATAGCAAGAATCAGTCAAACAAAAAAAAATGAAAAAATAGATGAAAAAAAATACCTCATCAGTAAAACAATGGACCTGGAAAATCGACTCAGGAGAGACAATTTAAAAATTATTGGACTACCTGAAAATCATGATGAAAAAAAGAGCCTGGACAGTATCTTTCAGGAAATCATAAAGGAAAACTGCCCGAAGTCCTAGAACCAGAAGGGAAAATAACCATAGAAAGAATCCACCAATCACCACCTGAAAGAGATCCCAAATTGACAATGCCAAGGAATATAATAGCAAAATTCCAAAATTACCAGATGAAAGAGAAGGTGCTGCAAGCAGCCAGAAAGAAACAATTTAAATATCATGGAACCACAGTCACGATTACACAGGACCTTGCAGCTTCTACATTAAAAGACCAGGGCATGGAACATGATATTCCATAAGGCAAAGGAGCTTGGAATGCAGCCAAGGATCAATTACCCAGCAAAAATGAGCATCATTTTTCAAGGGAGGAGGTGGATATTCAATGAAATAGGAGACTTCCAAACTTTCCTGATAAAAAGACCAGAGCTCAACAAAAAATTTGATCTTCAAGTACAGGACTCAAGAAGGACTTAAAAAGGTAAATGGGACAGAAGGATACAATATGGTGTTAATAAGGGGGGGCTGTTTGAAACCCTACAAGGGAATATGAGACTTGCAACCCTTGAGAACTGTATTGTTATTATACCTTGTTAAAGGAGTATACATAAAGAGGGTGGATATTAGTTGACTTTGATGTAATGATAAAAAAAAATCTAATCAAGTGGGTTAAATGGATCCAAATAAGTGGATCAATCTGATCTTAGAAAATGTACTGAGAAAGGAGGAGGCAGACAAGGGTAAATTACATTACAGGAAAAGACACAAAATCCTATTACAGCAGAGGGAAAGAAGGGAGGGGGGATTGTTTGAACCTTACTCTCATCAGATTTGGCTCAAGAAGGGCATAATATAATCAGTTAGGTATAGAAATCTAACTTGCCCTATAGGCAGTAGGAGGGAAAAGGGGAAAGAAAAGGGAGGGGGAAAGAAGGGAGGGGGAAAGAAGGGGAAGAAAAGGGAAAGGGATAATAAAAGGGGGAAGGGACTGAAGGAGGCGTGGTCAAAAGCAAAACACTAGTGAAGGGGAAAGGAAAAAGGAGAAAGAAAAGCATAAATGGGGGAAAAGGATGGAGAAAAAGACACAGATAGTAATCATAACTGTGAATGTGAATGGGATGAACTCTCCCATAAAACGGAAACGGATTGCAGAATGGATTAAAAACCATAATCCTACAATATGTTGTTTACAGGAAACACATTTGAAAAAGAGTGACACATACAGGGTAAAGGTAAAAGGCTGGAGCAGAATATATTATGTCAGCTGAAGTAAAAAAGCAGGGGTAGCAATCCTGATCTCAGACAAAGCAAAAGCAAAAATAGATCTAATCAAAAGAGATAAGGAAGGAAACTACATCCTGCTAAAAGGCGCCATAGACAATGAAGTAATATCATTACTAAACATATATGCAGCAAATGCTATAGCATCCGAATTCATAGAGGAGAAGTTCAGGGAGTTACAGGAAGAAATAGACAGCAAAACTATACTAGTGGGGGACCTGAACCTCCCCTCTCGCACTAGATAAGTCTAACCACAAAATAAACAAGAAAGAAGTTAAGGAGGTGAATAGAACATTAGAAAAGTTAGGTATGATAGACCTCTGGAGAAAACTGAATGGGGATAGAAAGGAATATACTTTTTTCTCGCAGTACATGGCACATACACAAAAATTAACCGTGTACTAGGGCATAAAATCCTCACAATCCAATGCAGAAAGGCAGAAATATTAAATGCATCCTTTTCAGATCATGATGCAATAAAAATTATATATAATACAGGGCCATGGAAAGATATACTGAAAAATAACTGGAAACTAAAGAATCTAATCCTAAAAAATGATTGAGTCAAACAACAAATCATAAAAACAATAATTTCATTCAAGACAATGAGAATACTGAGACAACATACCAAAAACTATGGGATGCAGCAAAAACAGTTCTTAGGGGAAGTTTTATATCTCTAAATGGTTACATAAATAAAATAGAAAAAGAGGAGATTAATGAATTGGGCATACAACTAAAAAAACTAGAAAAAGAACAAATTAAAAATCCTCAACTAAACACCAAATTAGAAATATTGAAAACCAAAGGAAAAATTAATAAAATTGAAATTAAGAAAACTATTGAACTAATAAATAAAACTAAGAGCTGGTTTTATGAAAAAACCAATAAAATAGATAAGCCTTTGGTTAATTTAATTAAAAAAAGAAAGAAGAAAACCAAATTACTAGTATCAAGAATGAAAAGGGTGAAGCTACCACCAAGGAAGAGGAAATTAAAACAATAATTAGGAATTATTTTGCCCAACTATATGCCAACAAATTTGACAATCTTAGTGAAATGGATACATATTTACAAAAATATAAATTGCCCAGATTAACCAAGAGGAAGTAAAATACTTAAATAACCCCATCTCAGAAAAAGAAATTGAACAAGCCATTGATGAACTCCCTAGGAAAAAATCTCCAGGGCCAGATGGATTTACATGAATTCTATCAAACATTTAAAGAACAATTAATTCCAATACTATATAGACTATTTGGGAAAATAGGTGAAGAAGGAGTCTTACCAAATTCTTTTTATGATACAAATATGGTGTTGATACCTAAACCAGGAAGAGTCAAAATAGAGAAAGAAAATTATAGACCAATTTCTCTAATGAATATAGATGCAAAAATTTTAAACAAAATACTAGCAAGTAGATTGCAGCAACTTATCACAAGAATAATACACTATGACCAGGTAGGATTTATACCAGGAATGCAGGGTTGGTTCAATATTAGGAAAACTATCAGCATCATTGAGCATATCAACAACAAAACCAAGAAACCACATGATCATCTCAATAGATGCAGAAAAAGCTTTTGATAAAATACAACACCCATTCCTATTAAAAACACTAGAAAGCATAGGTATAAATGGAGTCTTCCTTAAAATAATAAATAGCATATATCTAAAACCTTCAGCAAGCATTGTACAGGCTAGAAGCATTTCCAATAAGATCGGGGTGAAACAAGGATGTCCATTATCACCACTGTTATTCAATATTGTACTGGAAACCTTAGCTTTAGCAATAAGAGAAGAAAAAGAAATTGAAGGCATTAGAATAGGCAAAGAAGAAACAAAGCTATCACTCTTTGCAGATGACATGATGATATACTTAGAGAATCCTAGAGAATAAAAAACTACTTGAAATAATAAACAACTTTAGCAAAGTTGCAGGCTATAAAATAAACCCACATAAATCATCAGCATTTCTATATATTACCAACAAAGCCCAACAGCAAGAGATAGAAAGAGAAATCCCATTTAAACTTACTGTAGACATTATAAAATATTTAGGAGTCTACCTCCGAAACAAACCCAGGAACTCTATGAACACAATTACAAAACACTTTTCACACAAATAAAATCAGATCTAAATAATTGGAAAAACATCAGTTGCTCATGGGTAGGCCGAGCTAATATAATAAAAATGACAATCCTACCTAAGCTAATTTACTTATTCAGTGCCATACCAATCAAACTACCAAAAATTATTTTATAGAGTTAGAAAAAATAATAACAAGATTCATTTGGAAAAACAAAAGGTCCAGAATATCAAAGGAACTAATGAAAAGAAATGCAGGGGAAGGTGGCCTAGCAATTCCAGATCTTAAATTGTATTATAAAGCAGCAATCATCAAAACTGCTTGGTACTGGCTAAGAAATAGGGAGGTGGATCAGTGGAATAGGTTAAATATGCAAGACACAGTAGTCAATGACTATAGTAATCTATTATTTGATAAACCCAAAGACCCCAGCTTCTGGGATAAGAACCCACTCTTTGAAAAAAACTGCTGGGAAAACTGGAAAAGAGTATGGCAGAAACTAGGCATAGACCCAAATCTCACACCATATACCAAAATAAAGTCAAAATGGGTTCATGACTTAGATATAAAGGCTGATACCATAAGTAAACTGGGAGAACAAGGAATAGTTTACCTATCAGATCTATGGAGAACAGAAGAATTCATGACCAAACAGGAGATAGAGAACATTATGAAAAAAAATGGATAATTTTGATTACATTAAATTGAAAAGTTTTTTGCACAAACAAAGCCAATGCAACTAAGATTAGAAGGAAGGTAGAAAATTGGGAAAGAATTTTTACAACCAGTCTCTCTGATAAAGGCCTCATTTCTAAAATATATAGAGAATTAAGACAAATTTATAAGAACACAAGCCATTCCCCAATTGATAAATGGTCAAAGGATATGAACAGACAGTTCTCAGATGAAGAAATTAAAGCCATCTATAGTCATATGAAAAAATGCTCTAAATCATTATTGATTAGAGAAATGCAAATCAAAACAACTCTGAGGTACCACATCACACCTATCAGATTGGCCAACATGACAAAACAGGAAAATGATAAATGTTGGAGAAGATGTGGGAAAATTGGAACACTAATACATTGTTGGTGGAGTTGTGAAATGATCCAACCATTTTGGAGAACAATTTGGAACTATGCCCAAAGGGCTACAAAAATGTGCATACCCTTTGATCCAGCAATAGCACTTCTAGGGCTATATCCCAAAGAGATCAAACAAATGGGAAAAGGACCCACATGTACAAAAATATTCATAGCAGCTCTTTTTGTGGTGGCAAAGAATTGGAAATTGAGAGGATGCCCATCAATTGGGGAATGGCTGAGCAAGTTGTGGTATATGAATGTAATGGAATACTATTGTGCTATAAGAAATGATGAACAGGCTGACTTCAGAAAAACCTGGAAAGACTTATATGGTCTGATGCTGAGTGAAGTGAGCAGAACCAAGAGGACTTTGTACATAATAACAGCCAAGTTATGCAATGACTATGATTATTAAACTGAATCCTTCTCAGCATTACAAGGATCTAAGACATCTCCAGAGGCCTTGGGATGGAAAATGCTGTCCACATCCAAAGAAAGAACTATGGAAGTCAAATCACTATCACTTATTTTTACCTTCTGTTGAGTTTTGTTTCATCTTTCTGATGGTTCCTCCTGTTGGTTTTAATTTTTACTTACAACTTCACTAATGTGAAAATATGTTTAATAGATATGTAAATGTAAAGCCTATATCAGATTGTGTGCCATCTTGGGGAGGGTGGGGGGGATGAAGGGGGAGAAAAATTTTCAACTCAAAAGCATATGGAAGTGATTGTTGATAAATCAAAATAAATTAATAATAAAAAAAACCCTGAAAAGTCAAATAGAAGAAATTAGGAGTCATGGAATCATAAAGCTAAAAGAAATCTTAGACATCATCCCATTCAAATCTCATCTTGCAGGGAGGAAATGAAGGACTAGGACCTCTCTCTCTCTCTCTTTCTCTCCCCTCCCATCTCTCATTGGCTCATGACCCCAATTAGAACCATCAAAATGCTGAAAAATGGAAAACAAAATGAAACAAAACCCCCAAAAGCAAATCTAATGGAATACATCTGTATCCCAGGATTAAAAAGGGGAAGGGGAAGAGAATAAATACTTGTATAGCTTTCTAGCTTTAGAGAGTTATCTCACTGGAGCCTCACAACAAATCTGCTAAATGCTGCTATTAACCCCATTTTGCACTTGAGGAAACTGAGGCTGAGAGAGGTTAAATAAGTTGCAAGGGGTCACACAGCTAGTAATTGTCTGAGGCTGGATTTCAACTCATGTTATCATGATTCCAGTCCCAGCACTCTAGCCATTGAACCACAAGCTACTTTTAAAAATGGGGGTATTTTCTCTTCTAAACCTCGAACTATTTCTGTTCAGATGGAATTTACCAGAAAGTCATATCTAGGAAAAACATTAGGTTGGTTTTTTTTCCCACTTGAGATGGCTCTTCCTGTGACTTCTCAAAGAAGATTACAAATAGTGAGAAACAAACTCTTGCAATGTATTATACCTGTTCTGAAAGCCTTTTGGATAGAACTGAACAAATTGTCCCTCATTCCTGGAGTATTCTCTTTACTTAGCTCAGACTCTTTAGAATCTCTGGCTTTCTTCAAGATTCCTCAAATGCAATGTTTTTCAGGAAGACTTTCCTAATCCCTTCAGATGCTAGAACCTTCCTCTCTAAGATTATCTTCCATCTATTCTACATATATCTTATATGCAGCCATTTATTTACATATTATCTCATTAGAATAAGAATTAGAGATTGAGGGTAAGGATTGTTTTCTGCTTTTTTTCCTTCTTTTTGAATCCTCAGCACTTAACTGCCTCGTACCAGGTGATGATAAGTACTGGTGATACCAAGAAAATAGAAAAATAATGCCTACTCTCAAATAGATCACAGCCAGTGAAAATGCTGTTGGGAAATGGATACTTTGTGGGAGAAACAGCATGGAAGCCAGTGTCACTGGATCTCAGAGTCAGTGGAGGGGGATAAAGCATAAGAAGAATGGAAAGTTAAGAAGATTAAAGTGAAGAGCTTAAAAAACCAAACAGAAGATTTATCCTTGATTCTGGGGTTTACAAGGAGCCTTTGAACTATAGTGCAGAGTCTTGAAGTAGGGAGAACAACCACAAGACAATTGTAATGGTCCATGTGATGAGGGCCTGCACCAAAGTAGTGATAGTGTCAGAGGAGAGAAGGGATGTGTTAGGAGAAATGTTGTGAAGGTATATAGACAGGACTTAACAACACATCAGATGAGAGAGAGAAAGGAGATGAGGATGACATCTAGGTTGTAAGTCTGGGTGGCTGTGAGGATGGTGCCTTTAGCAGTAAGAGGGAAGGGTTTGGGGAGAAGAATGATGAATTCAGGTTTGGACATGTTGACTTTAACATGTCTGTGGGACATTCAGTTTCAAGTGTCCATCAGGTCTTTGGAAATGTGAGAATGGAGATCAGGTGAGAAGTTGAGACTGAACAAATCAGCATGCATTGAATCCATGTCTAGTTTTCAGTTTCCTTTTAAATATAATGATCCAAATCTTGTCTTCATGTTTAGATATTCCCTCTGGTTCTTTCCTGGGATCCCTTCTTTTTAATTACTACACTGTGTCTTTTAGTGGTCTCATCAAATATAATATATTCAAGTATCAACTCTGTGCATATGATTCTTGATGCATGTAGACATCCAGTTATCATGTTTCACCTGACCTTGAATCCCACATCTCCCACTGCATGCTGGGTATCTTCAATTGGATGTCCCATAGACATCACAAACTCAACTTTTCCAAAACAGAATTTATTAACTTTCATTACAAAGCTACCCCTCACCTTAACTTCACTGTTTCTGCCAAAGGCCACCACTTTTCTTCTAGTCACCCAGGTTCATAACTAAGGAGCATTTTCAATTCATTATTATCAGTCATTCCTCCATATCCAAAATGGCCAAGTCTTGTTATTTTTTACCTCTGTAATATATTTCCCCTCCATCTCTTTATATCCACTCACACCACAATTACCCTCATTTAGGGCCTTATTATCTGGCACCTGGTCTATTTATAGAGCCACCTAATTAACTATTCTCTTTGTATGCAGCCTTCCCCTCTCCAATTCATTATCCACATAACTTCATAACTTCTAAATTAACATTCTCCAGGTTTGATCACGTCACCCTTCATGGAAAAAATAGTGTCTATTATTATTAAGGTAAATAACAAATTTCTCTTTTTAGCATGTAAAGTCCTTCATATTCTGGCTGTAGTCTATTTTTCTAGTATGACTACACATGATTCATCTTCATTTACTCAATGTTCCAGTCAAACTGGATTGCTACTTGTACCCTATCTAGGCCATTCCATCTTCCAACCTCATACCTTTGCACAAATTGACATCTATGCCTAGACTGCTCTTCCCCTTTACCTCTGGCTCTTGGGGTCTCATCCTCCATTCAGCTATCACATCATCCTCAGCTACAGTGCCACCACTTTGCAGAAGACCTTGTGTGATTCCCTTAGTTGTTAATACTCTCTCTCCCCATAATTATTTTGTTGTTGAGTCATTTCAGGCATTTTAGACTCTTTGTGACCCATTTTGGCCTTTCTTGGTAAAGCAACTGGAGTGGGTTTGCGTTTCTTTCTCCAGCTCATTTTACAGATGAGTAGCTGAAGGAGAAAGGGTTAAGTGACTTGCCCAGAGTCACAGAACTAGTAAATGTCTGAGGCTGGATTTGAACACATGAAGATGAATCTCCCTGATTCCAAGCCAGTGTGCTATCCGCTGTGTCACCTAGCTGCCCCTTCCTCATAATTACATTATATTTACTTTACTTTTCTGTTTATATGTTGTTTCCCCATATAGAATGTAAGCACCTTGAGGACAACAGGTAGTGTTTCATTTTTGTTTCCTAAATTTTTGTTCTCCAAATCTCTTGACGTGTCTGGCATCTTGTACTTGTTTAAGAAATGGCTGTTGAATTCAGTAAATACTTACTGATTGATTGATTGATTGATTGGTGAATTTAATTTTCTTCAGAGATCTAGTTTAGCAATACCCACAAATTTTGGGTTTGTTTTCTTTTTACCATTTTTTAAAAGCATAATAAGTTTTGTTTATTTAGGAAGTTATTAGGTCTTTATTATTTACATTCCTTATATTTAATATTTTATTGGATTTTGGTATGCAATATAAATATTTATTATTTTTGACTTTTCACAATAATATTTCTTTAATTGATTAATTTTTGTAAATGGTACTCAGTAATAGGTATTGCCTTTAATATTCCTATTCAGAAAACAACATAGGTCTCATGCAACTTTTTTTATTTAGCTCTGTTTTCTTTCTCATTATCTTTCAATTAGATTTATTTGGCTCTCAAAGAAAAATATTGAAGTCTACAGTTATTGTCTTACAATCTATATCTTTTTCCATTCAGTTAGTTTTCATTTTTGATGTTAGCGTCATACCATTTAATACATATGCATTTAATAAAATTCTTTGTGATGACTTAAAACATAATGTAGTTTTCCTATATATGATCTTGACCTCGTGAGTGTTTATTGTTATATAGTCTGAAGTTATATATGTAACTGCAGAAAACTTGGAACTGCATTATCTTGAGAAAAGGTTTTTCTAGTTCCTCATTTTCATTATTATTATTATTTGCTTCTTGCATGCAGCAAACTGCTGGATTTTGTTTTCTTATGCTTTTTCTTATCTTTCATTTCATTGGTAAATTTAATCCACTGACATATAAAATTATAATTATTGCTTGTGTTTTCCTCAATATAATATTTTTGCATTAAGTCCCCAACCCCTTCATTTTCTATAAATCAGAATTTGGTTTTATTTTCCTGAAGCATTGGTTAAGCACCAGTGGTTATTTAATTCTTTGGCTGAGTAGAGCTCACTGATTTGTTTATCCAGAATCACCACCTTTGTCCTACTATTTTCATTTAACTTTTCCCAGGTTCTGAATGTCCTGTGTTCCTACCTGTTGCTGATGGTCCTTAAATTATATGTCTTTCCTCCTCCAAACAAAGAAATTCAACATGTATCACACATGCAAAGCATTATTATGTACAAAGCACTATGTTGAAGATGAATAATACTTAGTACCTATCCCAAGTAGTTTCCAATTGTTTGCAGAAAAAGACAGGTATGCAAATAATTTTTAATACAAACTAGAATAAAGTAAGTGCTTAAATGCACAAGAGAGGTACAACTATAGGTTTATAAAAGATCTGAAGAGAGGTAGCTTACTTCTGTTTTGTTAGGTATCAGTGATCATTTTGGAAAATCATGATGGTGTCCTTCCCAGATAGGAAATTGGTCAGATATGGTCACACAGTAGGAATGAATGGCCTATACGAAGAGAATAGGCTTGGAAGAAGAATAAGGAGAGGTAAGAAATAGGCAACAGTTTTGGGTATAAGCAATAAGAATGGACCTTGTTGGACTAGATGATTTCTAAGGTCCCTTTAAAATAGTAGAACTAATTACTCAATGAGTGTCTTATACAGGAATTCCTTATATATATGAACATGAAAGGGTGAGAGAATTTGTTTTAGTGCTTTCAGGTGGGGGGATGGTGGTTTTGCAGGTGAGAGTAGCTAGTGAGGTGCTATGCCATGGCAGGAGTTGACAATCAAAGAAGGGGGGAAGAAGAGAAAAAAAGTATTTTATGACTTGGGTGGTGGATCAATTCTCAATATGAGAGAAAGGAAATGTGAGAAGGTTACAGTGACTGGAGTATGGATAAAGCGTGAATTAGCAAGAGAGATCAAAAAGGGTAATGGAATCCAGGACAGATAGTTAAAAGTTACTCAGATTTTCTCTTATCATTTGGCTTTAGTTTTTATTAGCTCTTTATTGCTTCGAGAGAAAGAAAATCTTTTTGGTTGAGTCCTTAAAAGCTTGTATCACTTGCTTGTTTCTTAGGGCATAGATTAAGGGGTTCATAACAGGGGCAACTGAAGTTGTGAGCACTGACACCACCTTATTCAAAGCCACTCCTTCTTTAGCAGATGGCTTGATATAGATGAAGATGCAGCTGCCATAGGTAATGGAGACAACAATCATGTGGGAGGAACAAGTGGAAAAGGCCTTTTTCCTTTGCTGGGCTGAGGGGAATCTGAGAACTGTCCTGATGATGTGTGCATAGGACAGAAACACTAAGAATAAGGTGACAATGAGTGTCAACACAGCAAAGACCAAAACCATCTTCTCTATGAATTGTATGTCTGAGCATGCAATCTTTATCAGGGGAAATGCATCACAGCCAAAATGATCAACCACATTGGAATCACAGAATTCCATCTGGAAGCCCAGACTAATTGGTGGGAGGATGATCATCAGCCCAGCCAGCCAAGAACTCAGGAGGAGCTGGTTGCAGACTTTACTGTTCATGATGGTTGGGTAGTGCAGAGGTTTGCAGATGGCCACATAGCGATCATAGGACATGGTGGCCAGAAGAAAAAATTCTGTTGCCCCAAGAAGGATGACAAAAAATATTTGAGCAAAGCAAGCATTATAGGTAATGGTATTGTCCCCAGTTGACAAGCTGTAGAGATATCTGGGAATATAGGCAGTTGTGAAAGCCACTTCTACAAAGGAAAAGTTTCGGAGGAAGAAATACATGGGTGTCTTAAGTTGTGCATCCATCAAGGTGAGGGTGATGATAGTCAGGTTCCCAATGATAGTCAAAACATATGTGAAAAAGAGAAAGAGGAAAATCAGAACCTTTAGCTGTGGATCATCTGTTAGTCCTTGAAGGAAAATAACATTATCCCTGTATGGTTTCTCATTCCTGATTTCTGATGGATCTGTGTGTAAAAGAATAGAAAGAGAGAGATTAGATCTGAGGAGGAGAGTGACAAAATGTATTAGCTCTGGGAATTAGAGTGAAAAGCCATGAAAGTTATCACTGGACCTTCATCTTACTTGATAAAAAGCAACATCACTGAGGTGTTAAGCATTTCTCATCTATAAATTAGAGAAAATAAACAGTGGGTTTGTTTAAAGATCATTATTATTATTTAACAATATTCTGTCCTCTTCTTGTCTAGATATTAGTCTGTTTTTTAAAAAAATTTTGTTAGGCAATGGAGTTGTGACTTGCCCAGGGTCACCCAGCTAGTAAGTGTTATGTGTCTGAGGCTGGATTTGAACTCAGGTCCTCCTGAATCCAGGCCCAGTGTTCTATCCACTGTGCCACCTAGCTGGCCCCCTCTCTTGTCTAGATTCTCTATCTACATTCATCCATTCCATATATCTTCATGGATAACATCATTTGCATTTCAATGCTCTTAAAAATCTTCTTACTAATTTTCGTTCAAAGCCTAACCACTGAATACTTAAATAACCCTTTCTCAGGAAAATAAATTGAACAAGCAAGAAATGGGCTACCCAAGAAAAAATCCCCAGGACCAGATGGATTTACAAGTGAATTCTACCAAATACTTAAAGAACAATTAATTCCAATGGTATTTAGAAAACAAAACTATTTTGAAAAATAGCCAAAGAAGGAGAAAAGCAAATTCCTTCTTTGACACAAATATCATGAAAAGCAAAAATATGAAGAAAACTATAGACCAATTTCCTTAAGGAATATGCAAAAATGATTCAAAATAGTAATTCAAATACTAGCAAAGAGATTGCAGCAATTATATGATCAGGTGAGATTTATACCAGGAATTCTAGGAAAACTGTCAGCATAATTGACCAGTTCAATAACAAAAAAATAACCAATCACATGATTATCTCAGTAGATGCAGAAAAACCTTTTGACAAAATATGACTCCCATTCCTACTACTAGAAGGCTTAGGAATAAATGGAGCTTTCCTTGAATAATAAGTAGTATGTAGCTAAAACCATCACCAAGTTGTACCTATAGTGGGGATAAACTAGAAGCTTTCCCTAAAATTTGTTGAAAAAATGAACAACTTTAGAAAAGTTGCAGGACATACAATAAACCCACACAAATCATCAGCATTTTTATGTATTCCCAACAAAGTCCAGCAGGAAGAGATAGTAAGAAAAATTCCATTTAAAATAACTGCAGATAATATAAAATGCTTGGAGGTCTACCTACCAAGACAAACCCAGGAACTACATTAACACAATTACAAAACACTTCACACCCATAGATATCTGAACAACTGGAGAAATATTAATTGTTCATGGGCAAGTTAAGCCAATATAATTAAAATGACAATTCTACCTAAATTAATTTATTTAATCAATACCAAATGAATAAAACTTCCAAAGAATTATTTTATAGAGCTAGAAAAAATTTAAAAAAATTCATCTGAAAGAATGAAAGATCAAGAATATCAAGGAGAATAATTAAAAAATATGAAGGAAGGCAGCCTACCAGTACCAGATTTCAAAGTGTATTACAAGGTGATAATCATCAAAGCAATCTGCTACTGGATTATAAGTAGAGTGGTGGATCAGTGGAATAGATTATGTACAAAATACACAGTAATAGGTGACTGTAGCAATTTAGTATTTGATAAACTGAAACATCCAAAATTTTGGGCAAGAACTCACTATTTGACAAAAATTGCTAGGAAGACTGGAAATCAGTTTAGCAAAAACTAGACCAAAACCTCATACTGTTTACCAAGATAGGGACAAAATGGGCACATGATTTAGACATAAATGATGATATTATGAGCAAATTATGGGAACATGGAAAATTTTAACCTTTCAGATCTGTGGTTAAGGGAAGAACATGTGACCAAAATGTAGGCAGAGATGATCATGGGAAATAATATGGATAATTTTAATTATATGAAATTAAAAAGGTTTTGCACAAATAAAACTAATACAACCAAGATTAGAAGGAAAACAAAAAACTGGAGAAGTTTTTTTTTTTTCAGCAAGTTTTTCTGATAAAGGTCTCATTTCTCAAATATATTGGTAACAGTCAAATTTATAAAAATAAGAGCCATTACTTAATTCTTAAATGGTCAAAGGATATGAACAGTTTTCAGAAGAAGAAATCAAAGCTCTCTGCAGTGAAAAAATGTTCTAAATCACTATTGATTAGAGAAGTGCAAATTAAAACAACCCTGAGGTACCATCTTATGCCTATCAGATCGGCTAATATGACAGAAAGGAAAATGACAAATGTTGGGGGTGATGTGGGAAAATTGGAACACTAATGCACTGTTGGTGAAGCTATGAACTGGCCCAAGAATTCTGCAGAACAATTTGGAACTATGCTCAATGGGCTTTAAAACTGTCCATATCACTACCAGGTCTGTTTCCTAAAGAAATTAAAGAAAAAGGAAAAAAAACTTACATATACAAAATTTTTTATAGTGGCTCTTTTTATGGTAGCAAAGAACTGGAAATTGAGAGGATGCCATTCAATTGGGCAATGGCTGAACAAGTTGTGGTATATGATTGTGATGGAATACTGTTGTCCTATAAGAAATAATGAGCAGAATGATTTCAGAAAAACCTGGGAAAACTTGTAGACTAATGCAAATGGAAATGAGCAGAAGCCAAAGAACATTGTATATAGCAACAACAATATTGTAATGATGATCAGCTGTGAGAGACTTAGCTACTCTAATCAAAACCATGATAAAAGACAATTCCAAAGACTTTTGATGAAAAATGCTATCCACCTTCAAAGAAAGAATTGATGAACTCTGAGTGCAGATTGAAATATAGTTTTTTCACTTTATTTTTCTTGCTTTTTATTTTGCAACATGGCTAATATAAAAATATGCTCTGCATTATTATAATATCATATTATAATAATAGCATATTCCCACTCCCTCATACTTTCCCAGTCTTCTGAATATCTGCGTACCAATGCACAAAGTCATTCTCCGTCCTTAGTTTCCTCCTCCCTTACTCCTCTCCCCCTCAATCCTCCTGATAACCAATGTCCTACTCAGGATCTACCTGCCCCTTCTGCTATGTTTTCTGTAATATCTACTCCATATAGCACATTTGCTTTCATCTTGAGCCTTTTTTCTTTCTCACTATTTTCTGACCCTCATTGAGATCTGGCTCTTTTTTGATAACAGTGCTTAGCTTGCTACACTGTCCAGTGTACTTTCAAGCACACCCCTGATATCTATTGATAGAGTTTCCTCACCAGGAAACTCTCTGACTCGTGGTGGAAGATTTGAAATACTTCTTCCTCTTAATCATCATTTCCAGACTCTCCCTTTACCATCATCACTTAGCAACTTCTCCTTTGATGTTCATGGTATTTAAATTTATCACCCAGTCCACATATTGGTGATCAAGTTCAATTGATCCCCAGAGCATCTTTCCTCAATGAGTTCAGTACATGGCTTAGAGCCTTTCCCTCTCCTGCAACTCCTGTCCTCATACTTTGGGATTTCAACATGCATTTCGATGTTCCCTCAAATACCATAACTTCTCAGTCCCTCAATCTATATAATTGTCATGATTTACTCCTCTGCTCCATCTAAGCCACACACAGTGATGATCATACCCTTGATCTTGTCAACTTAAATATTCCATTTCCATGTTTATAAACTCTAAAATTATTTTATCTGTTCATAATCATTCCATTTTCCTATACCTTATGACCCCTAACCCCATTCTTCATCTGCATCATGACCTCCCATCTTTCCACTTCTCAATCTTCAGCAGGCCATCATGACCCCTAACCCCATTCTTCTGCATCATGACCTCCCATCTTTCCACTTCTCAATTCTTCAGCAGGCCATCACTCCTGTTGTAACTAAATTGCTTTTCCTTTCAAAACCTTGCAGAATCAACTCCTCTCTTTAAGAGCTCCCTCTTCTCTCCTCCTGTAATATAATTCATACATCTTCTATTATCTTCTCTTTCACTCCTGTGTTACATGAAGAAGTGACCCTTCTCTTTACCAAGGTCAGTACCTCCACATGTACCCTCTATTTCTTCTTCTCATCTTTTGCAGTATATTACTCCCTGTATCATGTTCCCTCTATGCTGGCTTTTTCCCTGTTGTCTACAAACAACCCATGTCTCTTCCATCCTTAAGAAGCCCCACTTTATCTGATCATCCCCACTAGCTACCACCTTATATTCCTCTTCACTAGCTTCTTAATCTCTCAATTCCTTGAAAAAGCCAACTTTACTTCATGCTCCCACTACTTCCCCTCTCATTTCACTCTTTTTGGCATCTAGTTTCCAAGCCAACATTCACTTGAATCTTCTTTCTCTGAAGTTATCAGTGATCTTTTAAATGCCAAATCTAATCATCTTTCCTCAGTCCCAATCCTTCTTGATCTATCTGTAGCCTTTGACATTGTCAATCACAGTCTCCTTCTGGATGGGGTATAGGGTGTGTTCAGGAAGGACCTCTGGTGTGAAAGCTGCTGAGAGCTTTTCAGGATTGCTTCCACTTTTGGTGTCCACCTGATCCACCTAATTGTCACCTGTGGCTCCAAGAAGCTGTAGCATGCACAGTGGTCACATCCTGGTAAACCATTTTGGCAGATGGGCTAAACCAGGTTAAGAGTAACCATGGAGTGCTGTCAGTGAGTTAGGGGGAATGTCTCCTTAAGCATGTGAAGACTTCTCCTGGTGGAATGGATGGATAAGAAAAATTTGTTCCAATGGTCACGAAGGCAGCTGAAGCAGGTGTTGTGGAGTGCTTAGAGCTTGGTTAGACAGAGGATGCCAAGGTTATCCACTGCATCTTGACCCATCACCAGCCATCTTGACGATGTCCTGCCACTGGACTGTGATGACTCAGGAAGAGAGAATGAGGCCAATGACTTCATGCAACTCTGCCTCACTTAAATCCAATTTATGCATGAATCAAAGACATCACCCTTACCACTTTTCCATTTTTACCTATCTCAAAGTCCTGTGGTAACAGGCAAGTGATGAAGTAGGAGGTGTGGATAAGTGGGAGCTGTAGTCACAACCCTGAATGCAGGCAGCCCAGGCCATAGGGTTGTCTTCTCACTGGAAGCAGCAGTGGGATTTGGCAGCCTCCTGGGTGTCTCAGCAGCCTTTTAAAGATCTCATTGCTCATCTCCTACTGTGAGGAAGGGACTAGAAAAAGTTCCCTAAAAATTGTCTGCTTACAAAACCCTGGCCTAATTACTGTGTCAGATGGAGATCCTACCCTGTGATTGAAGCACAAAAAAATGAACAAAAACTTCTGCAAAGATGATTCTACTTTGGAATTAATTGTGTGACATGGGAGACACTGGCACAGCACCACCCAGTATGGCATGCCCTTATCAGAGATAGTGCTGTGCTCTATGAGCAAAGGAGAATTAAAGTAGCTCAGAAAAAAACATGAGATGCACAGATTTAGAGAATCTACCCCAAATATTCACATGAGCTATTTGTGCACGTTCTGAGATCGTATTGTTCTGATCAGTCACAGTTGGACACAGTGTAATTTGACTCTAACATAGTGATGTCATTTTGGTTGTCTTTGAGAACAAAGTACAACAACCTCCTAAATACCCTCTTTTTCCTAGCTTTTTAAACACTGATTTATATTGGTTTTCCTCTTACCTATTTTAACTGGTTTTTCTCACTTTCCATTGTGGCAAAGGATCATGGACCCCTTTTGGCATTCTGGGGATGTCTATGAACCAATTCTCTAAATAATTTTTAATGCATAAATTAAATCATGCGATTATTATTACAAAGGAAAACAATTATATTGAAATAATTTCCCCATCTAAGTTCAGAGACTCCCTTAAATCTATCCATAAGCCCATTGGGGGGGTCTGTGAACCCCAAATTAAGAACTTGTATTTGTATTATATCTCTCTCTCTCTCTCTCTCTCTCTCTCTCTCTCTTTTGGTTAGGTAATGGGATTAAATAACTTGCCTAGAGTCACACAGCTAGTAAGCGTTATGTGTCTGAGGTCAGATTTGAACTCAGGTCCTTCTGAATCCAGGGCCAGTGTTCTGTTTAGTGCACCACCTAGCTGCCCCTGTGTTATCTCTCTTAGTGATCACACCACTCCCCATGGTTCAACTATCCTCTCTAGACAGATGATTCCCAGATCTACATATTGAGCCTTAATCTCACCCTTGATCTTCAGTTCCACAACACCCCCTTTTGGACATCTCAAACTGAATGCCCTACAGATATTTCAAGCTCAACATGTCCAAGTCAAGCCTTATCATATTTCCACCCAAATTCTCCCCTTCTTCCCGGCTTTCCTAAAACTGTCAAGGACATCACTATTCTCCCAATAAGCCAGGCTGGCAACCTTGGTTTCAGCCTCAATTTTTCACTAGCACTCCCCCTATGTATCCAACTGTTACCAAGTCTCATTCACATCTCCCACATATGCCTGATCTCTCCTCCGACACTGCCATCACCCTGATACAAGTGCTCATTTGCTGACACTTGGACACTGCAGTAACTTTCAAGTTGGTCTTTCTGAGTCGTCTCTCCCCACTCCAATCCATCCTCCATTCAACTACTAAGTGATTTTCCTAAAGCACAGTTCCCTCCCTTTCCTTGTTCTTCCCCCACTCAGTAAACTCCAGTGACTTCCTATTGCCTCAAAGATCAAATAGAAAATCCTCTCTTTGACTTTGGAAGACCTTCATAACCCAGCCCCTTATTTTATTTTTAGTCTTCTTACTCCCATCCTGCATATTCTCCAGTCCAGCTATACTATTATACTCGTTCCTTTTAAACAACAAGCCTCCTGTTTCCCTATTCCATGATTGTTCCCCATTCCTGGAATGCATCCACCTCTTCCACTATGAACTTTGGATCTCTCATTCTATTGGAACAAACTTTTCTTTTGCTAAATCTGCTCTTCTCAAGCTGTTTCTCTATCTTTACAATTAGGGAAACCTGATTCCTCCCAAAATACACTGCATTCCTGGTCACCCTCTTTCCCTCTGGATTCATTGATATCTCCCAATACACTTGTACGGGAGAGGTTAACATGCTTCTTGCTCCTCACTGCTACTTCCATACTGTTCCCCAACCACAATCACTCAGCAATATCTACTTTTCTGAAGTTAACTACCCAAATATATCATCCTATCTAAATCCTATTGGCCATTATCATCTAGTCCCTAAGGGATTCTTCTTCCTTTCTCAAGGAATTTAGTATCTCTTGCAAAGTCCTTCTCATAATCCTATCTCTTACCCTTTTAGCTGGGAACTAAAATTTACCTCTAATACATTCTCAGATACCCTAATTTCCTAGTTCATCAACCTCTTCATATTCACTTTTCTTCACCTCCCCATGTAAGTATAAACATGGTCAGACCTTTAATCTCGTAGTCATCCACAAACGTCCTACTTCCTCTCTCCAATATATCTAGCCCAGTCTCTCTTCTGAGTATTGCAGACTTTCCAACTGGACGATTTTATACATCGGAAACTCACTATATATGAAATAGTCATTATCTTTCTGACCAGGTCCTCTTCTCTATTAAGCTTTCCTATTTCTTTTGATGGCACTATGATACTTCAAGTCATCCAGTTTTGCCACATAGAAATCACCCTCAACTCTTCATCCTCCTTTATTCCTCTATCTTACTGCTATTATATGTCTCCCATTCATCCCCTTTCTTTTACTCATACAACCCTTATGCCATTTCAGACTCACTTGGAGATTACAATAGCTTATTCGGACCTCATTGTTATATCTGCCTCAGATTTTTCCCTTCCCTACTCCATTTTCCATGCAGTTATCATTGTTATTTGTCCAGCAAATGTTGGACCATACCACTTCACTGCTTAAGAAGCTACAGTGGCTCTCTCTTGCTTCTAGGAGAAAATACTGATTCCTCTATCTGGCGTTTCAAGCACTTCCCAATCTGGCTTTAGCCTACTTTTCCAGGCTTATTGTGCATTATGCTCCTTCCTGTTCTCTCCATTCCAGAAAAACTGGTCTGCTTGCTTTTTCCTAAATATGGCATTTAAGCTTCCATTTCTTGTTCTTTGAAAAAATTGTTTCCCATGCCTGGTATGCATTCCCTCCTCTCCTCAACCCTGTGGTGTCCCTAGATTCCTTCTAAGCTCAGCTCCCATTCTGTCTCCTACAGGGAGCTTCTCTTGATCCCTCAGTTGCTACTTCCCTGACCCCAGAAATTACTTTGGATGTTTTTCATATTTAAATGTCTACCTATGCATTGTTTTCCCTTAATAGAATATAAGTTCTTTGAGAGTGGGGATTATTTTGTCTTTGAATCTCCAGCACTTAGTACAGTTCCTGGAAGATCAGAGGTACTTAAGAAAATGTTCATTGAATGAAAGAAGTACCTTTATATAAACAGGGGAGTGAATTGGTATTGTTCGAGAGTGAGGTAGTATACTTGCACACCTACTACTCCTAAAATGACAAAATTATGCTACTGCTTTTTTCTATGTGTAAGGTAGATATGATTCTGATGAAAGTCCAAACTAAAATGATGTCTCCTCCTTGCCTTTAATTTTCTTTTTTGGCTAGGCAATGGGGTTAAGTGACCTGCCCAAGGTCTTACAACTAGTAAGTGTTACGTGTCTGAGGCCAGCTTTGAATTCAGGTTCTCCTGAATCCAGGGCCAGTGCTCTATCCACTGTGCCACCTAGCTGCCCCCTGTTTTTTTTTTTTAAGGTACTGAGTTAGGCTTATTTTTTTTTTCCCTAGGGGAACAAGGAAGTCTGTAACCAGAGACACAAAAAATATGCAATAAAATGAAATGATTTTGTCCTTTTTTTCTCAGGAGAGGGAAAGTAATATTAATTTGTTTCTACAAAAGCCTTGCATATTTCGTAGTATACACAGCTGGAAGCAGCTCCCCCTATACTAAAGTTGGGATCTGTTTTATGGTACATTGAAGGTACCCAGGGTGTCTAGCTCCTTCTCATTATGATATTTATGTTCTTGCTGTAGTGGGGGCAAATGACAATCCATTTTTATAAATCCAAATGAAACATATGACATGGAAAACAATTCCTATACTTACTTTTTTGACAATCCTTTGACTTCATTGGGTAGAGTAACCCTGAAGGTTCCTGGCATGACTCAACGCTGAGCAACAGTGTGTGAGTGGAGGTGGCATGGTGTAATGAAACAATATGTAGATCTGAGTCCCAGTTCTGTTCCCTATGATGTGTTACTTTGGATAAATTGCTTTTCTTCAATGAACCTCAGTTTCCTTATTTGTAAACGATGGTTTTGGATGAGATAATACCTGTTCTTTTCTAATTTAATCCTAAAATTTTAACTATATCAACATTTCTGACCACACTTTGCTTCTAGAACCCAGACAATTAACACTCACAGGTTGCTCTGTGGCTATTTCCCACTTCTCAGGATGCCCAAGATTCTTGGCCCAGTTGCTCCCCTTACTTATTCTAAATGAATGTCTACCACAGATTCAATTCCACCTTAAAAGTGTGTCATATTTCTCTGTACTCTTTGTACCTGAAAGGAAGGCAGGCATAGTGTAAAAAAAAAAGGTAATATCAGAATCTGTTTCCTTGTGTTTCAGAATAAAAGTTCTGATCTGTCTGGGTAGTAAAACTGATTTCCTTATAAATTTACCGCAAATGACAGCAAATAACATTTGTTTTACTTGCTTAATCTGCTATAGGAGCTTTAGGATGACCTGAGTGCACAAACAAAATAATCATTAGGGACTCAGGAAGTAGCACTAATGAATCTCCTATGTAATCAACTTTGTCTGGTGCCCACAGAGACCAATGAATAATAGCATCAGATATAGTGCTCAACAATCGTAGGCATACAATGAAATAGGCCTTTGATCTTATCACTTCTGTGTCTGTTATCAGAAGGTTCTTAGTACAATGGCAGGGGAGAAGGTATTGGGGATTCCCAGGAGCAAGACAGATTTCAGAAGAATCCCAGTCACTCTATGTCCTATGGGATTCTGAGATATGTTGTCACCTGTTGCAGTCTTTCTCCCTGAAGGCTATTTCCACAGTGCAATATGAGTACTCAATGGATCTCTAACTTATTAACAGGGGCAGTGCTCCACACAGTGCCCACAGAGCGTGATGCTTCCATGCTCTCTCATCTTCTATGATTCTTCTTTATTACTTTATATGGGAAAGATTGCAATTCTTTCATGTTATCCCATCTTGTGTGATTCTCCCACAAATCCTTCATGAAAATTTACCAAAACATATTGGAGATCATTTCCTATTTCTTTTAACACTTCATTTGCCCAGTGAAACATTTGGATCATCCATCTGTTACCTCCCACTTTGGCTCTATGACCCTTTAACCTCCATTTGTTATTATACATTTCTTGTATGTGATCTTTACTTTTTAAATTTAAGGTTTTAATGATGCATTTAAAAAAACATCAAAATAATTTCTCATAGCATCCTACTCTGTAACAGAGAAAAGGTTATTCAAAAAAAAACCAAAAAATGATTATATCTGACATTACTTTTCAGTAATTCCAAGTAGAGTCTTAGATTATAGAAACAACTCTGGACCACAAAGACTTAAAAGAGCACTTATAAGAGATGAAGTAAAAGGCACCAAATGAAATCTAGGGAGGAAAGAATGGCAAGGAGAATTGATGCCACCAAAAATATAGGGAGAAACCATACTTAAGAACTCAGTGCCCTTATCATTAGAATGGGCCAAACAGAAAATGAAGACTCAATAGAACAAGAAATATTTTCAAAAAATCAAATAATTTAAAAAGAGGCACCATAGATAATGAATCAATATCAGCATTTCATGTAATATATGTCAGTATCCACATATTTTTTATACATGCACCAAATAACACAGTATCTGAATACTTAAAGGAAAAGCTAACCAAATCACAGGGCAAATGGACAGTAAAATTATAATAGTGAGGAATCTCAATGTATCCACTTCAGACAGAGATAAACATAACTAAGATATAAACAAGAATGAAATTAAGAACCTGAATAGAACTTTAGAAAAACTAGAGATGAAAGATCTCTGGTGATTACAGAAACTCAGGTCCTTCTGACTCCAAGGCCAGTGCTTTATCCATTGCACCACCTAACTGCCCTTTTTTCATGTACTTTCACAAACATAATTTCCCTTCCTCCTTGGGATTTTTAAAAATATTTTTCTTTTCTGCTTCTCCTACCTGCTTGACCAATCCTATCCAATTAAATATGCACTTATTAAGCACTTGCTGTGTGCCAGCTCTGTAAGAAGTGCTGGGGTTACAAAGAAAGACAAAAACAGTACATTACTGTCAAGGAGCTAATGGAAGAGATTACATGCAAACAACTCGGTACAAACAAGATATAGCCATGATAAAGTGGAGATAACCTTAGAGGGAAGGGGAACTAGGAAAGGCTTCTTGCAGAAGGAAGAGTTTTAAGTGAGACTTGAAGGAAGTCAGTGAAGCCAGGAAATGGAGGTGAGGAAGGAAGAGTGTTCCAGGCATGGTGGATAATCAGTGAAAATAAAGTTGGTAGATGGAGTACTTTGTGGGAGAAACAGCAGGGAGGCTAAGGTAACAATTACAGAGTCAGTGGATGGTACTATGGTGTAAGAACAGTGGAAAATTAGGAAGGGTCTAGACTGTGAAGAGCTTTGAAAACAAAACAGAGTATTTATATTTTATCTTGGGGGTAAGAGTGAACCATTGAAGTTTAATGAATGGAGAAGGGGAGGTGACTTGGTCACAACTGTGCTTTGGGAAAATCAGTTTGAAAGCTGAGTGGCAGATGAATTAGAGAAGGCAGAGCCTTGAAGTAGGGAAAAGTAGAGAGAAAGCTATTTCAATAGTCATGATGATGAAGGCCTGTACCTGGATGGTGCTAGTATCAGAGGAGAAAAGGTATGTGTAGGATAAATGTTGTAAAGGTAGTTAGGACAGGATTTAGCAACAGATTGTATGGGTGAGAGAAAAAAAGGCAATGTAGATGACATCAAGTTTGCAAGCCTGGGTGACTGGGAAGATGATAGCGCCTTTAGCAGTAATGGGAAAGTTAGGAAGAGGGAAGAGTTAGGAGGAACAGTAGTAAGTTTAGGTTTGGAAAAGCTGAGTTTATGATATCTTTGGGACATCTAGTCAATGAGAATGGAGGTTAGGAGAGAAGTTAGGACTGAATAATTCAGTTGCATAGAGATGATCATTGAATTTATGTCTAGTTTTCAGTTTCCTCTTTGAAAATTATCACCCAAATCTTGTCCTTGTTGCCTAGGTGCATCCCATAGGTCTATCCTAGGTTGTCTTCTTTTTTATTACTATGTCACCTGATGTTCTCATCAGCTAGCATGTATTCAAGTATCAATCTATATGCAACTGATTTCCAAATTCTCACCCCCCCACACCCAGCCATTATGTTTCACTTGTCTTTGAATCTGACATCTCCAGCTGCATGTGGCACACCTCCAATTGGATGTCCCATAGACATCACAAACTTCAAAAGAGACTTTATTAATTTTCGTTACAAAGCCACCTACTCACAATTTCTCTGCTTTTGTCAGCAGCCACCATCTTTCTTATACTCATCCAGCTTTATAATCTGAGGCATCCTCAACTCTTTGCTTTCACTCATTCCTCATATTGACTCAGTTGCCAATTCTTGTCAGTTTTTACTTTGATAACATATTTTCCCTCCCTCCTTTTCTGTAAACTTACATCACAATTATGAACATGGCAGGTCCTCATTACCTCTCATCTGATTCCACAGGTCTGACCATATCATTTCCCTGACATAGAAATTTCAGTGTCTCCCTACTACTACCAAGATAAAAACAAAAACAAAATCTAAGTTCTCTTTTTGACATCTGAAATCTTTTATAATCTGGCTCCAACAATCTAGTGTAAGTCCACATGACTTGCATTCATTTACTCTGTGTCACAGCCAAACTGACCTGCTTTTTGTACTCTATACATGACATTCTGTCTTCCAACTTTACATCTTTACACAAACTGATACTGATGCAATGTAGGGGTGCTGGGGCCCCCAAAATGTCAGGGTACAGGGCAGTGTCACTTGGAATGAAATCACACACTCAATAATCTTCCATTTGAGTGGTAAATTCTATTGTTGTTCCTTAGGGAACTTTCAACCTGACTGGAGTGATGCCTGTGGAAAAGGGACATGGAAAGGAATGCATGGGAAAATTCAGAGAGTCAACAAGGTAGCTTTGTTGAGGGGACAAGATAGTTGTGTTTCCACAAAGACTTGCCAGAGGCATGGTCATTGGACAATCACCAGAGACAGTCATTAGGCCAGCTCCCTTGTTTCTTGTACTGATAGCCTCTATAAAAGGAATTGCAGGGTTAGGGCTGCATGTGTTTGCAACAGGGAAGGATTTTCTCATGGGGATGAGGTGGTCGGTTGGGTGGGTGGCTCATGGCTGGGCTATTTTCAGAGACATAGTCTTAGTGCTGGGGCCTGAGCACAAGCACCCCATAAATACCTATGCCTGGAATGCTTTCCTATTTCATGTCTGACTCCTGGGGCCCCAGACTCCATTGAAGGCTCACCTATAGCTCACCTCCCTGGAACAGGCCCTTCATGTTTCCCTCAGTTGTTAGTACACCCCACATCCCACCAAATCATATTTATTTTAGATATATTTTGCATTTGTCTCTGTGAAAATGTTTTTTGCCCCTGTAGAGTGTCAGCTCCTTGAGGATAGGGACTATTTCATTTTTGTCTCTGTGTCCCCAGAACCTCCTGTTCTACCTGGTACGTGGTAGTTGATTAATAAATAGCTGTTGAACTCAATAATCGTGATTGATTTGTGAACTTCATTTTCTTCTGAGATCCAGTTTAGTTGCATCCCCAAAATTTTGGTTTGCTTTCTTATTGTTATAATTCTTTTAATAAAAGCACAGTGAGTTTTGTTTCTATGATCCATTCATTATTCAGGATATCATGACACCTTTATTATTTATGTTGCCTAAATTTATCATTATTTTTAATGGCCTTTGGTAAGTAAAATATATTCTCTCTTTTTATAGGAACCATTTTTAATTTGATGAATTTTCATATGGGATGCTCACTAATAGGCATCATTTTTGATATTCTTATTCAGAAAATAACATGAGTGTTTCAAGTATATTTTTATTTACCCATTTTCTTCTTTGTTTTAGAGTTAACCAGTTCTTAAAGAAAAATATTGAAGTCTACAATTATTGTGTTATAATACATATATCTTTTTTTGATTCAGTTATCTTTTAATTTATGAAATGCCAGTATGCAATGCCATGCCACTTGATACATATGTATTTAACCAAATTCTTTCAATGTGATGACTTAAAACAACACTACAGTTTTCCTGTTTATCTCTCTTGACCTTGTGCATGTTTATTGTTGTCTGATCTGAAGTCATAATGCAATTGCTGTAATTTTGGAACTGTCCTTTTTCTTTCCCTGCTACTCATTTTCATTATTTTCATATTTCTTGTATGCAGCAAATTGCTCAATTTTATTATCTTATACCATTTCTCATTAGTTTTACAAGTATAATTATCTCACATATAAAGTTATAACTGTCCAGTTTGTCTTTTCCACAATATAATGCTTTTGTATTAAGCCCTGTTTCTGTTTATTTTTTTTTTTTTAATTTTTGCCTTTGGGTGATGCAATCAGGGTTAAGTGTTTTACCCAGCATCACACAGCTAGTAAGTGCCAAGTTTCTGAGACAGGATTTAATCTCAGGTCTTCCTGGCTCCAACACCAGAACTCTCTCCACTGGACCATCTCACTGCCCCTCTGTTTATTTTTCAAGATAGAATGTGGTTTCATGCTCCTGAAGGTTGGTTAAACACTAGTGGTGATTTAAATTCTCTGAGTTGAACCCTCTGATTTCTTTGTCTAGAATCAGCTCCTACATACTACTGTTTTCATTTGGTCTTTAATGGGTTCTAAATATCTTGTATTGCTACCCTACCATGAGAATTATGTGTCTTTGCTCTCACTGACCATTGAAACTCAACAAAATGTATTAACTGCTTACTAGGTACAAAACACTGTGTTACAGATGAATAATATCTACTCCTTGCCCACCATTGGCTTCCAAATAAGTTGGGCAGAAATGGGCAGGTAGAAAAATTATTGTAATACAAAGTAAAACAAAATGAGTGCTTAACTGCATCACAAAGGTACAACTATAGGTTACAGGATATGTGAAGAGAAGCAGCTGGTTTCTAATTAGTTAGGCACCAGTGATCATTTTGGAAAATCATGTTGGTCTCCTTCCTGACCAGAAATTTGTTTAGATGTGATCAGGAAGAAGGAATGAGGAATCTATATGCAGAGAATGAGAAACATGGAATTAAGTGTTGGAGCAAGGAATGTGAAGAAAAAGAAGAATGGTAAGGAATATTGGCAACAGGTGTGCATATCAGGAAGCAGAATGAATATGGTGCCAAAGGGATTGGACTAGATGATTTCTAAGGAGACTTTGGTGGTAGAACTGGTGATTCCACAACTGTACCAAATAAGAACTCCCTATACATGATCTTGGAAGAGGAAAAGCATTCATTTTAGTGCCTTCATATCATGACATGATGATTTTGCAGGCTGGAGTAGAGAGTGAGGTTCTTTGTCAGGGCAGATACTAGTATTGTGGAATGAGGGTCAGAAAAAACTTTTATTATTTGTGGTTTGGTAGGATTTTCAATTGAAGAGAAAGGAAGTGTGAGAAGGTTACAGTTATTGGACTGTGGTTATGGGTGATTGACAAGGCAAATGAAAAACTGTAATGAAATCCAGGACAGATAGTTAAAGGTTATTTAGATTTTCTCTTGTCATTTGGCATCTTTAAGTCAAGAGTTTATTGCTTTGAGAGGAAGAAAATCTTCTTGGAGAAATCCTTAAAAGCTTGTATCACTTGCTTGTTTCTTAGGGCATAAATTAAAGGGTTCATAACAGGGGCAACTGAAGTTACAAGCACTGACACCACCTTATTCAAAGCCACTCCTTCTTTAGCAGATGGCTTGATATAGATGAAGATGCAGCTGCCATAAGTGATGGAGACAACAATTATGTGGGAGGAGCAAGCGGAAAAGGCCTTTTTCCTTTGCTGGGCTGAGGGGAATCTGAGAACTGTCCTGATGATGTGTGCATAGGACAGAAACACTAAGAATAAGGTGATAATGAGTGTCAACACAGCAAAGACCAAAACCATCTTCTCTATGAATTGTATGTCTGAGCATGCAATCTTTATCAGGGGAAATGCATCACAGCCAAAATGATCAACCACATTGGAATCACAGAATTCCATCTGGAAGCCCAGACTAATTGGTGGGAGGATGATCATCAGCCCAGCCAGCCAAGAACTCAGGAGGAGCTGGTTGCAGACTTTACTGTTCATGATGGTTGGGTAATGCAGAGGTTTGCAGATGGCCACATAGCGGTCATAGGACATGGTGGCCAGAAGAAAAAATTCTGTTGCCCCAAGAAGGATGACAAAAAATATTTGAGCAAAGCAAGCATTATAGGTAATGGTATTATCCCCAGTTGACAAGCTGTAGAGATATCTGGGAATATAGGCAGTTGTGAAAGCCACTTCTACAAAGGAAAAGTTTCGGAGGAAGAAATACATGGGTGTCTTAAGTTGTGCATCCATCAAGGTGAGGGTGATGATGGTCAGGTTCCCAATGATAGTCAAAACATATGTGAAAAAGAGAAAGAGGAAAATCAGAACCTTTAGCCGTGGATCATCTGTTAGTCCTTGAAGGAAAAATAACATTATCCCTGTATGGTTTCTCATCCCTGCCTTCCGAAGGATCTGCATGTAAAAGGATAGAGAGATTAGATCTGAGGAGTGACAGTGACAAAATGTATTGGTCCTGGGAATCATAGGGAAAAGGCATGCAAGTTATCGTTGAACCTTCATTTTACTTGAGAAAAAACTTGACTTCAGAGTTAACCTGAGCATCTCTCATCTATAAATTAGGGAGAACAAATAAGGGTTTTGTTTAAAGATTATTATTATTATTATTATTATTATTATTATTATTATTATTATTATTTAACAATATTCTGTCCTAATCTTGTCTAGACTCTATCTACAACCATTCATTCTAAATGGTTCATAGGTAACACTATTTGCATTTCAATCCCTTAAAAATCTTCTAATTAAATTTCATTCAAAATGTAACCATGGAATACTTAAATAACTCTTTCTTAGGAAAATAAATTGAAGAAGTAAGAAATGGACTACCCAAGAAAAAGTCTCCACAGGCAGATGGATTTACAAGTGAATTCTTTCAAGCATTGAAAGAAAAAATAGTTCCAGCACTACATAATCTATTTAGAAAAATAGGCAAAGGAGTCCTAACAAATTCCTTCTATGACACAAATATGGATTTGATACCTACATCATGAAAAGGAAAAAAAAAGGAAGAAAACTATAGAACAATTTCCATAATGAATATTGATGCAAAAATGTTAAATAAAATAATAGCAAAGAGATTCCAGGAATATATCAGAAGGATCACATCTATGAACAGGTGGAATTTGTACCGGCAATGCAGGGCTAGTTCAATATTCAGAAAGCCACCACCATTGACCAGATCAATAACAAAAAAATTGCAATATGAAATGATTATCTCAGTAGATGCAGAAAAACTTGTGACAGAATACAACACCCATTCCTACTAAAAACATTAGCAGAATTAGGAATACATGGAGCTCTCCTTAAAATGATATGTAGTATCTATCTAAAGCCATCATCAAATATTATCTGTAATTGGGATAAACCAGAAGATTTCCCCAAAATTAGTTGAAACAATGAACAACTTTGGAAAAGTTTCAGGACATACAATAAACTCACATAAATCATCAATATTTCTATGTATTCCCAGCAGAGTCCAGCAGGAAGAGATAGAAAGGAAAATTCCATTTTAAATACCTACAGACAATATAAAATGCTTGAAAGTCTACCTACCAAGACAAACTCATAAAATATATGATCACAGTTACAAAACACTTTTCACACAAATAAAGATCTGAACAACTGGAGAAATATAAATTGCTCATGGGTAAATTAAGCCAATATGATTTAAATGAATGACAATTCTATCTAAATTAATTGACTTAATCAGTGTCATATGAATGTAATGTCAAAAGTGTCAGCTTATAGAGTTAGAGAAAATAATAACAAAATAAATCTGGATGAACCAATGGCCAAGAATATCAAAGGAATTAATTGGAAAAAATATGAAGGAAGGGAGCGTAGCAGTACCAAATTTCAAACTATGTTACGAAGTGACAATCATCAAAACAATCTGGTACTGGCTTATAAATAGAGTGGTGGATCAGTGGAATAGATTGTGTACTAAATACATAGAAACAAGTTTCTATGACAATTTAGTATCTGAGAAATCCAAAGATCCAAAAATTTGGGCAAGAACTCACTATTTCACAAAAATTGCTGGGAAGACTGGAAAGCATTTTGGCAGAAACTAGACCAGCATCTCACACTGTTTACCAAGATAAAGTCAAAATGGGTACAAGATACAGTCAAAATTATTGGCACATAATTTAGATATAAATGATGATAGAATAAGCAAATTATGGGAACATGGAAAATTTTACCTGTCAGATTTAGGGAAGAATTTGTGACCAAAATATGGATAGAGAGGATCATGGGAAGTAATGTGAATAATTTCAGTTTTATGTGATTAAACAATTTTTGCACAAACAAAACTAATGCAGCCAAATTAGAAGAAAAGCAGAAAATTGGGAAAACATTCTACAGCAAGTGTTTCTGATAAAGGTCTCATTTCTCAAACATATAGTTAACTGAATCAAGTTTATAAAAATAAGAGCTATTCCATAATTGATAAAGGTTCAAAGGATATGAACAGACAGTTTTCAGAAGAAGACATCAAAGCTATTTTAGTCACATGAATATGCTTAAATCACTATCGATTAGAGAAATCCAAGTGAACACAACTCAAAGAATCACTTTATGCCTCTCAGACTGGCTAATATGACAAAAAAGAAAATGACAAATGTTGGAAGCAATGTGGGAAAATTGGGACCCTGATAAACTGTTGATAGAATTGTGAACCGGCCCAACTAATCTGGAGAACAATTTGGGACTATGCCCAATGGGCATTACAAGTGTCCATGCCAGTAGCAGATCTATTTCACAAAGAGATGAAAGAAGAAAGAAAAGGACCCGTATGTACAAAAATATTTATAGCAAGCTATTTTTGTGGTGGCAAAGAATTATAAATTGAGAAGATGCCCATCAATTGAGGAATGACTGAATAAGTTGTGGTATATCATTGTTTTGGGATCATAGTTTGTTATAAGAAATGATGAGCAGGGTGGTTTCCAGAAAAACCTGAGAAGACTTATATGAACTGACGGAAAGTGAAGTGAGCAGAACCAGGAGGAAATTGTACAACTGCACCAGTTGTAGTGATGATCAACTGTAACAGACTTAGCTACTCTGATCAATACCATAATCAAAGACAATTTCAGAGGACTTGTGATAAAAAAAATGCTCTCTATCTTCAGCTAAAGAACTGATGAACTCTAAGTGAATTTTTTTCCCTTTCTTTTTCTTTTTCTTTTTTTTCAGGCAACATGGCTATCATTAAAATACGCTTTACATGATTTCACCTGTATAAATGTTATCATTTTGCTTGCATTCTCAATGAGTTTGGGAAGGGACTAGAAGGATGAAGTGAATTTGGAAGTCTATTTTTTTAAAAAAAGTTAAACATAAATAAATTACTAATGTGTTAAAGGAAAAAAATTCAGATGATCTCTTAAAAAATTACCTTTTGATTTACACTGCACCCATCTTACTTTCAGGTACAAAGATTACAGCAAAATATAACTCAATTTTAACTAATCAACTTCCTTTTCCTTAACCACACACTAGAGGGTCAGGGGACTTTGCTTTAAATTCCTGGCTTTTATATATGTTAGTTGTGATTTTGGGCAATCTTGAGCTTACATTATCTCATCTGTACAATGAAATTAGCAATATTTACATTGATCTCCTCACAGAGCAATTGTGAGCAAAATGCTTTTTAAAATTTAAAGGCCAAATTAAATGGAGACACTTATTGCAACAGTTGGAAGAAGGGCTGTCTGTATTTCCTTAAGGAGACATCATCAGTTTCTCTTATCCATTTCATTTCCTAAATTTCATGACAAACATCATTCCAAATGATGGATTATGGGGTAACCAAGCTTTTACACTAGAGAAGGGAGAGGGGGATGTATATCAGTGCACAAGACTTACTCATTTAAAGAATATCCAATAAACTGGGCATTTTTAGTGCCATTTGGGAATTGGAATCAGAGGGAGCAGATATTACCTATTGCCAGTCTCCTGGAGGACTCACAAAGGTGGGACCAAATCTAACACAAGCTAGAGATGGGACTTTTCCTATACAAAAGAGAAATGATAGGAAGCCTTCATTAGTAAAACTTACCACACCACTACATTGCTCCAGTCTGGACACAGCCTAGGGCTAAATGTTTTAAATGTGTGAAAAAGCCAAACATACTTGATGCTCACACTATCTGTTCCCTCATTTAACTCTTTCCTGCAACCTGGTTTCCAAGGCGGCATACACCTGAAATTGCTTTCTCTGGTTACCAGTGATTTTCTAATTGCCAAACCTAATCATCTTTTCTCAATGCCAATCCTCCTTAACCTACCTGTGGACTTTGAATTTGTCAATCACGCTATCCTTCTGGACACTCTCTGTTCTCTAACTTTTTATAACAGATTTATCCTAGTTCTCCTCCTACCTGTTTTAACTGGTTTTTCTCAGTTTCTTTTGTGGCAAAGGGTCATGAACCCATTTTGGCAATGTCAGGATGCCTATGAACCAATTCTCTGAATAACTTTAATACATAAAATAAAATGTATATGGCTATTATTACAGACGAAACTAATTATATTGAAATAAAAGTGTACTTTCCCCATCTAAGTTCAGAGACTCCTTTAAATCTATCCATTAGCCGGTTAGGGGTCTTTGAACCCCAACTTAAGAACTTGTATCTGTATTCTCTCTCTCTTAGTGATCACATCACTTTCCATGGGCTCAACTATCCTGTTTTGGCAGATGATTTCCAGATCTATATATTGAGCCTTAATCTCTCTCCTGATCTTCAGTTCCACAACACCCCCTTTTGGACTTCTCAAACCGAATGTCTCATTGACATTTCAAGCTTAACATGTCCAACTCAAGACTCATTATCTTTCCTTCCAAACTCTCCCTTCTTCCCAGCTTTCCCAAAACTGTCAAGAACATCACTATTCTCCCAACAAGCCAGACTTGCAACCTTGGTTTCAGCCTCAGTTTCTCATGAGCACTCACCCTATGTATCCAACTGTTATTAAGTCTCATTCACATATCCCACATTTGCCTCCATCTCTCCTCTGACAGTGCCATTACCCTGATACAGGTGCTCATTTGTTCACACTTGGACATTGCAATAACTTTCATGTTGGTCTTTCTGCCTCTAGTCTCTCCCCACTCCAATCTATCATTCATTCAGCTACCAAATGATTTTTGAAAAGGACATGTTCCTCCATTTCCTTTTCCCTCCCCCACTCAATAAACTCCAGTGGTTCCTATTGCCTCAGTGATTAACCAGAAAATCCTCTCTTTGACTTTGAAAAACCTTTAAAATTCAGCCCCTTATTCTATTTTTAGTCTTCTTACTCCCATCTTGCATATTTTCCAGTCCAACTACAATACCGTACTTGTTCCTTTCAAACAACAAGCCTCCTGTTGTACATTACTGGAATTTATCCTGCCCTTCCATTATGCCCTTTGGATCCCTCATTTTAATGGGAATAAACTCTCATTATGCTACTCCTGTTCTTCTCAAGCTACCTCTCTATTTTTATAGTTAGGGAAACCTGACTTCTTCCAAAATACATTGCATTCATGGTCACCCTCTTCAGCTTTTGACATACCTTTATCATTATCTCTCAATACACTTATATTAGAAGCATTAATATGCTTCTTGCTCCTCACTCCTACTTCTCTAGTGTTCCCCTACCACAATCATTAAGCAGCATCTAATCTTCTGAAGTTAACTCTATCCAAATATATCATCTTATCTAAATCCTGTTGGCCATTACTGTCTACTCCCAAAGAGATTCTTCCTCCTTTTTCAAGGAATTTAGTATCTCATACAAAGTCCTTCCTGAGAACTAAAATTTACTTTTTAGTTCATCAACCTCTTCATGCCAATTAAGTAACATAAACATGGTCATGCCTTTAATCTCATAGTCATCCAAAAATGTCACACATCCACTCTCCAACATATCCAGCCCAGTCTCTTCTTGAGTATTGAAGACATTTCCAAGTGGATGTATTTTAGATTTCAGAAACTCTCTCTCTGTATGGAATAGTTATCATCTTTCTGATCAAATCCTCCTCCCTATTCAGCTTTCCTGTTTCTCTTGATGGCACCACCTTCCTTCAAGTCATTCCATTTTGCTACATAGGATTCATCCTCAACTCTTCATTTTCCTTCATTCCTCTATCTTTTTGATTTTACCTCTACCACAAATCTCTCATTCATCTCATTTGTTTTACCCACATAGCCATTACACAAATTAGGCTCTCATCTCTCACTTTGAATATTACAGTGGCTTATTTGGCCTCATCGGTATGTCTGCCTTAGATTTATCCCCTTCCCACTTCATTTTCTGTACAGCTAAGTGATATTTGTCCAGCAAATGTTGGACCATGCCACTTGCCTGCTTAAGAAGCTACAGTGCCTCTCTCTTGCCTCTAGGACAAAATACTGCCTTCTCTATTTGGCTTTTAAAGCCCTTCCCAATCTGGCTTCAACCTACCTTTACAGGCTTATTGTGTATTATTCTCTTGCCAGGTCTCTCCATCCCAGAAAAACTAGTCTACTTGCTCTAACATACATATGAACTTCAAGCTTCCATCTTTCAATGGATTGTTTCCCATGCTTGCACTTTGCTCCCTCCTCTCCTTCAACCTGTGTTATCCATAGCTTTCTTCAAACTCAGCTCCAGTGCTGCCTCCTATGGGAGGCTTCTCTTCATCCCTCACTTGCTAGTGTCCTGTCCCCAGAAGTTACTTTGGATATATATTGCATTTAAATTTTATCTATGTGTTGTTTCCTTTTTATAGGATGTCAATTCTTTGATGACAGGGACTATTTTGTCTTTGTCTTTGAATCCCCAGCACTTGTACAGTGCCTGTTACTTAGAAGATACTTAAGAAAATGTTTGTTGAATGAATGCAGGGGTATCTTTTTGTGAACAGTGGGGTGAATTGCTATTGTTTGAGAGTGAGGTAGCTATCCTGGTTTACACAGTACTCCTAAAATGGCAAAATTATGGTTACTGCCTTTTTCTATGTGAAAGGTAGATATGACTCTGATGGAAGTCCAAATCAAAATGATGTCTCCTCCTTCTCAATTTCTTTGTTTTTTTTAAGATAATGAATTATGCTGAATTTTTTTTTCTAGAGGGAAAGAGAAATCTGTAACAAAAAGGCATTAAAATTAAATGATTTTGTCCTCTGTTTTGCAGGAGTGGGTAGGTGATATTAATTTGTTTCTGCAAAGCCTTGTATATCTCACAGTATGCACAGCTGGAAGCAGCATCTCCTATAGTAAAATAGTGGTACACTGAAGGTACCCAGGGTATGTAGCTCCTTGTTATTATAATAGTTATGTTCTCTCTCTAGTGGGGTCAAATGAACTGTTTCAGAAAGAAGAATTCTTGGGGATAGCTACATGGCACAGCAGATAGAACACCAGCCTGGAGTCAGGAGGAACTGAGTTCAAATCTGGCCTCAGACACATAATACTAGCTGTGTGACTCTGGGCAAGTCACTTAACTACAATTGCCTCATATAAAAAAAAGAAAAGGACAGAAAGGTTCTCAACCAATTTGTATTACTTTGTTATTGTCTGAAATCCACTGTGTCATATTTTAAGAGTTGATGCATTTTAAATATGACAGCTAGATAGTTTGAGGAAGTACACAGTAAAAGAACAGAAGATGCTAGGAAGATGTAGAAGCTTCAAAGCACAGAAATAAGCACTTAATTCACTATCCCTAAAGCTGACTCACTTTCCCCTAGAGGATGAATTTCAAAGGTTTTATCATTTAGTAGAAAAGCAACATCTGAAAAATGAGTATCAATTCTTTCCCTGAAACATTCATAATATTTGTTTACATCTTGGATTTTTGCAGAGCCCACACTTTCCATTCTTATAACTCCAAAATGAAAATTTATGACATGAAAAACCTTTGCCATACTTACTTTTCTGAGAAGTATTTCATTGGATTTCATTGGGTAGAGCAGCCCCAAAAGTTCCTAGCATGACTTAATACTGAGCAACAGTGTGTGAGTAGAGGCAGTGTGGTTTCCTGAAAGAATTAGTAGATTTGAAATCTTTGAGTCTCAGCTCTGCTCTTTATCATGTGTTACCTTGGGAAAATTGTTTTTCTTCAGTGAGCCTTAGTTTCCTTATTTGCAAATGAAGGGTATGGATAATCTCTGAGTTCTTTTCTAGTTTTAATCCTAAAATCTTAACTGTATACACCTTTGTGGTCATGCTTTGTTTCTAGAACCCAGGCTACTATACTCACAGGCTGTTTTTTGACTATTTCTCATTTGTTAGGCATATTTCTCTGTTCTTTTTGTACCTGAAGGGAAGGCAGACCTAGTGTAAAAAAAAGGTCATTGATGTGTTTAGGATTCCACATTGCAACTAACCCTCAATAAACTTATCCTTGCCAATTATTTTTTTTAGGGCAATTGGGATTAAGTGACTTGTCCAGGGTCACACAGCTGGTAAGTGTCAAGTATTTGGTCTGAGTCCACATTTGAACTCAGGTCCTCCTGACTTCAGGGCTGGTGCTCTATCCACTGCGCCACCTAGCTGCCCCTATCCTTGCCAAATTTTGGCATAGTATCAAAGAAGAATACCCATTATCATGTGAAAAGGACACTGGATTCCTCATTTTTCTGACTACATATCTGTATAATGCCTAATTTTCTTCATATACTTCAATCAAAACAACAACATAAAAACATAATAACATAGGTAACAGATATAATGCTTTAAGGATTGCAAAGAATTTAATATGCATGTGTATGTATGGTTTATGTGTATATATAATATGCATTTATTTGTCTATGTGTACATGAATTTGATCTTCCTAATAGCCCTGGGAGGCAGGTGTTATTATTATCCCAACTTTACAGATGAGGAAACTAAGGCAGGCAAGTAATTCGCCCAGGATCATACAAGTAGAAAGTGTCTGAGGCAAGATTTGAATGTCAGTCATCCTGACTTTAAGTTCAATATTCTATATTACTTTGACATCTAGCTGCTAATATCCCAATATATTGCAATAGATTGAATGTAGAAGTAAAGATGAGAATCCAGCTACCTTCCATGAGCCAGGTATTAAAGAGATTAGAGAAAAAAAAACAGTGCCAGTCTTTCTTCTCACACTTTTTTTTATTTTTGAAGACATTTTTCACAAAACATGTAATGGATTTGTTATTGTTACTTCCAAATTAATTAATACATATTTTTTAAATTTAGCAGTTTTAATTTCTACTACGGTAAATATCAGGACATGTAACCTACATACACAAAAATTCTTTGGGGTCTACAACGATTTCTAAGAGTCCAAAGGGCTCCTGAAACTAAAAACTTTGAGAAGCACTGAGCTGCAACATTGAGAAGTTAAGTGACTTACGCAAGGTAACAAGCCAGACGACTTCTTGAATGCAGTACTTGGTTTGGAAGACTGGTGCGTCACCCACTACACCACCCTGCCACTTAGGTAAGGCTCTGCAGTGAAGTGCTTTTCCTCAAAACAGTCATCCTACCTTGGCATACAGCAAAAATATTTTAAATATATTTTGCATTTCATCACACAAAATATTAAAAAGTCATGATTCAAAGGGCAAGATGTAGTACAATGAATAATTTGTATTGCTTCGTCAAGGACCTTCTTAAGTGAAGCTGGCATTTTTGTTTTGTTTTGTTTGATTTTGAGTGTGTGGTGCTGAAGAACATAATGACTACTAGTATGGTTTAGTGTCAATGCCTTGATTTGTGCTAAGGCACCAGCACTTTCACCCACAATTGCTTTTGTAGTATCAGTACAAATGCCAACACAAACATTCATGGATACATTATGAGACTCAAAAAAGTTATTCAACACTTTGAATATTTCAGGTCCACTTGTGTTTCTTGCCAAGAAGTCACATAAAAGGAGATCTTTTCTGATTAGTTGGTGTTGATACCGGATGAATGTTAGCAAAATAGCAAGTTCAGCCACGTCTGTTAGATTTATCCATTTGTATGGGAAAAGCACAGTTCTACAGATGAGATATTAATCTTCATGTTTGCAACTATCTCTTTAACTCATGGGTCTTGTAGCCTGTGGAAAACTCCACTGCATATTCATGATGGAATGAGAGTGAAAAAGGCAAATCATGTCTTGGTATTATTATGAAAATTGTTTTGACCTCATAGACTCCCTGAAAGGATCTTAGGGCCCCCCGAGGCACACAGACCACACTTTGAGAATTGCTAGTCTTCTAGGATGTTCAGTGGCAGAGAAGGGGCTAACCAATGTCAACGAGATTTCTTCACCTAGGAAATCTTTGTGCCAATTAAATCACTGTTCCCATTCCTATCCAGAACTGAAATGAGGCTCCAGGAGATTGATTCTGTGCTGCTGAGTCTTACCATGCAGTGTTTGGTGATTATGCTGAAAGTTTATTATGTCCACTAGAAAGCAGTCCAGCAGAAATTGAGTTTATGTCAATGCCTCTTACACCATATTCTTCAATACAGTCTAAATGGATTCATGAGCTTGACATTAATGATCAGGCTGTGAAAATAGAAGAGAAGCCGATCATCCACTTCTCACAGCTAGATGTAGGAGATGTACTCTTAACCAAACTAGAAATGGAGGCAATTATAAAAGATAAAATAGATTACTTTAATTATTTGACATTGAAAAGCTTCTGCACAATCAAAAGTGAATGTAACAAAACTATAAAGATCCATCAGGACCCAAATGGAGAGATACAAGAAGAGACACCAACCTACCTTTTCCTGGAAGTGGGAGGTCCATGAATGTAACACATCGAACATGTTTTTGAACTTTTTCAATGCTTCATTCAGTTGCACTGATTTTTTTTTCCTTTTAAAAATACTATTTGTTATATTGGATGGCTCTATGGGATGGGGGGGGGATAAGGATACTGGGGGTAAGCATGATGATTTAAGAAATAGAAGACATCAATAGAAACTTACCAAAAGGAAAAAAAGAATATAAAAGCACTAAATAGAAAACAAAATGGAAAACCATAATCAAGAACTCTGTTCCCTTACCAACAGAAAATGAAGACTCAATGAGATAAGAAATGTTTTTCAAAAAAAATCAAAAGATTGAAAAAGTACCATAATGAACCAATATCAATATTACATATACTATATGCCAATATACACATATATTTGTATATATGCAAAAGATACCAAAGGATATTGAATACTTAAAGGAAAAGCTAATCAAATTGTAGGGCAAATGGTCAGTAAAAATGTAATATTGAAGAATCTCAATATACCTATTTCAGACATAGACAAATATAACCAAAATTTAAACAGAAATCAAATTAAGGACCTAAATAGGACTTTAGAAAAATTGGAGATGGTAAATCTCTGATGTTTACTGAATGAGAACAGAGATCCATGTTACCAGACTCACAAAAAAAGAGTAAAATAAAATGATTTTGTCCTTTGTTTTGAAGGATTGGTAGGTGATATTAATTTGTTTTTACAAATTAATGATACCTTTACAAAGCACATAAATCTCACCAAAATTCAGAAAAGCAGAAATATTAAACATGTCTTTGCATTATAAGGCAATAAAATGATATTCAGTTAAGATACTTTGAAGAAATCTCAAAAAGAAATTGTGGAATAAATAATTTACTCCAAAGAATTGGTTGGTCAAAGACAAGTTGTAGAGGCAACAGAAGAATTGGTTGAAGAAAATGAAAATAATGAGACAATATACTGAAACTTATCTGATATAACTAAAGCAGTTCTTCAGGGAAAATTGCATCTATAAGTACTTTCATCAACAAAACAGAGAAAGAAAAAAAATCAATGAATTGATCTTACAACTAAAAAACTGGTTCAATCATTTCAGTTGTGTCTATCTCTTTGTGACCCCATTTGGGGATTTCTTGGCAAAGATAGTGGAGTGGTTTGCCATTTTCTTCTTCAGGTCATTTTGCAGATGAGGAAACTGAAGCAAACAGGAGTGAGTGAGTTTCACAGGATCACATAACTAGTAAGTGTCTGAGGCCAAATTTGAACTCAGGAAGTTGATCTTCCTGACTACTGCACAGCAACTCTATCTGCTTCATTGCCTGGCTGACAAAACTAAAAAACTAGAATCACAATTTAAAAAAACCCTTCAAAACAACAAAGTAGGAATTCTGAAAATCAGTGATAAACAAAATTGATAATAAAAATTCCTTTTGAATAAGTATTGTCTCCACCATTAGAATGCAATCTCCTTTTGAGTTGGGCTTGTTTCATCTTTACACTTTTATCTTTAATTCTTAGAATAATGTTTAGCACCTAGTAGGCATTTAATAAAATGCCTGATGATTTCTTGATCAGTTTATTCAGTGAAGAAATGTCTAAATTATATGCAGGACATGTAACATACAAATATATATAGTACACACACATATAATATACGAACAAATAAATATAACAGCACAAATGCAAAATTAGCAGCAACAATATCAATAAGCCTATGAAAGAACAGACTGTGCAAAGAATTATTACATATGCAGAAACAAACAGATCTGTAGTGGCTGAGCTACAATGTCTACCTTCCTATTCACTACTTCCTTAGGAAACATATTCTGATTTATCCCAGTTTCTTTAACGCCATAGTTGTAAAGTAACTTTTCTTAAAATGTCTCATAAAATGAATTGAAAGTAATGGTCACTTGAGATCCACTGTCTAGGACAGCAGTGCTGCCCACCTCTTTCTTCATCATCATCATCTCTATGTGGGGCTCTCTGAATCTGAGTAGGAATTGAGGATGAAGTCATTTTTGCCCTTTGGGAGGTGAAGTGTGACCTCTTTCCTGTCACCATCTCCTTTTTCTAATGAAGGTCAGTGTCTGCCAAAGTTTCCTTCATGTCCATTTCCTTTGTGACTGCCACAGAAGATAATTCTGTCTTTCCGGTTTTATCCTGATGATGGCATTCTTGTATAATATTGCTGGAGTCTCTGTTCCTTTGACCTTTATCTTTCCAAGTGGCATGGTATTCTTCAAGATTCCCTCCCTCATAAGTTCTACTTTATAAATATCTACATCTGTAGTATGGGGCTCTTGCTTTGCTTTTGTGGTTCATACTCACAAAGATGTGTTGGAAGTAACTGCAAAAGGATGAGAAAAGAAAGGAAAAGATAAGAAAAGAAGTAGCTGAAATTGAGTTCTTTCAGGGTGGGCTTCCTTGTGTACTCTCTACCCATTGCTTGAATACTTTCATTTTTCCTAGCAACACCCTTCCCTGAGCTCTGAAGTCCATTGCTTTTGCAGGTATTCTTGATATGTAATGCTGATGTTTTCTATACTCAAAGAGACCACACAAATTAAAAAACAGGTTCTTAGACACTTTCCATGAAATGGCACATCTCGTTTAGCTCAGATGTCTGCATCTGATGCTTAAGTGAAATTCCTTTTTGATGTAGGGTATGGTATATTCCTTTGGCCCTTTGCACAGGGGAGGTTTCTCTTTCTGACATAGGAGAGCTAGCTTTGACCTTGCCCTCAGGTGATCTTTCGCTGATGCCTTAAATAACATTCACCATGTTTTTGCTGTCTAGCCTCCCTCGTTATAGCTTCTCTTCTCTTAACTAATTTTTACTCTTTGAGAGATAGTCTGACTATCTCTCACTGTCAGTATATTAGGTATTTTTGAATGATTAAAATTATCAGATAATTTTTTTCTTTTTCAAATTTATTTATTTTTAGTTTTCAACATTCTCTTTTATAAGATTTTGAGTTCTAAATTCCCACCCTCCCTCCAGTCTACCCTCCCCAGGACAACAAGCACTCTGATATAGGCTACACATGTATGATCATATTAAATATATTTCTACATTAGTCATGTTATAATGAAGAATCATCTTATAAAGATGAAATAAAGTAAAACAAAGAGAAAGAAAACACAAAAACAACAACAAAGAAAGAGAATAGAGTATACTTCCATCTGCCTTCATACTCCATAGTTCTTTCTCTGGATGTGGATATCATTTTCCACCATGAGTCTTTTGGAATTGTTTTAGATCATTGCATTCCTCAGAAAAGTTAACTCTAACAAAGTCAGTCATTGCCCAATATTGCTGTTCCTGTGTATGATCTTTTGATTACGCTCATTTCACTTAGCATCAGTTCATACAAGTCTTTTCAGGTTTATCTGATGTCTGCCTTCTCACCATTTCTTATGGAACAATAATATTCCATTACATTCATATACCATAACTTGTTGGGCCATTACCCAAATGATGGGCAAACCCTCAATTTCCAATTCTTTGTCACCAAAAAAAGAGCTGCCATAGATATTTTTATACACGTGGGTTCTTTTCCTTTTTATGATGACCCGATAATTTACATAGTGCTTTCTGAGTGGTCTCCTAGGTCTGACCTTCCTATCTATCTTACAATCTCTAAGCACAGTAAAGTGTTTAGAAAGGTAAAACTTTCTTTTTGATGTCTTTTTTTTTTTTTACTCATTGGGTGCACTCCTCATATCAGAAGACCTTAATGAATTTCAATATGTATAACATGATAATCCATTTCAATCAATTCAACTCCAATATTTTCAAAAGTTCACCCCATGATTATGGAGTTCAGAAAGCCAATTGCTATAAATTAACACTAGTCAGGGAATTATGTCACAACAATAGAATGAGACTACTGCAAATAATTGATACTTAGGAAATCTTAAAAAATCATGTATACCAATTGCAGACGTGCCAAAGTTATTTTCTGTATCTAAATGTTAAAGGTGGCACAGATCCCTGGACCTGGAAGCGGAAGTTTGGAGTTCAAATATGACTATCCTGACTAGCTCTGTGATCCTGGGCAAGTCACTGAACACTGCTCAGCCCCAGTCTCCTCACTTGCAAAATGAAGATAATAATACCATGTTATGAGGATAAAATGAGATAATATTTCTAAAGTGCTTTGCAAACCTTGAAATGGTATGTAAATACTAGTTATTACTATTGTTGTTGTTTCTGTGCTTTCCCTAGCCACATAGTACCCATTAAATCAGTATCTGTTGACACTTGCATATAGTCTTATGAAAACCTGCACTTTATTCAGTAATTGGCAGCATTGAAAAAGGTACTTTGCACATGCAACTATTTTATGAATTCACATCATCGCTATCCATGTGAGAGGGTACAACTCATGGGGATGGGAATAAAGCAAAAAAAGAAATTTAAAACATTTGATTGAAAATCTCAAATTTGAAAAATAGAAATAAATGAAAACAATTATAAAAGCAGAAGCTAAATTGTTCTTTTGGAAAGTATTCAAGCCAGAAAAATCAATAAATAACATTTATTTCATAAATTTGATAGAAAGGACAAGATGTGACAAGTTTGTTGGACCTGCAACTCCCATTCTGTGGAAATACGGTAACATTAAGGTAACAAAATTAACCATTTTTAATGGGATAAGTACAGAGTAGAGCAGTGAGGCTGTAAAAGCTGGATGGACAGCTGAGATGAGGGTCAAGTACAGAAGTCTGGTAAGTAATCCTGGAATGGGACTTACATGACCACAGATAGAAGTTTGAGGGTGACAACACTGTGTTTGATCTTGCATGGCCAAAACTAAGCTAACCCTAAATAGGATTGGAGATGATCATCCTCAAAGCTGTCAAAATTGGGTACCCACTTCAGTAAAATTGAATATTTGCCTTCTCTTTGGCTGGTGTTGGGGAATAGAAAGAGTTGAGATGGGACAACCTTGTTCGTGATGATCTCACAGCCATAGAAGCACCACAGTAAATCACTTGATCAAAATAGGCCAATGGGTCATTAAAGCAAGTGTCCTCTATCTTCACAGCCTTTGGGAGCATCCTGACACTATGAAGATAGTCTTATCTGTGCGTCAGAAATTTCTTTAAGCTTGTGAAAAATGATGAGCTTTGCTTTAATCATGGCTTTGAATACCCTTGAGGTCAGAGCAACAGAGGGGAGGGAGAAGTCTGGATGATTTCCTCAGAATGTGAGAAAAGATCCAGAAACTCTGTAGTAAATGAGTTCAAACTGGAGTAGAAAAGAAAGAAATATATAGAAATGATGTACTCCCAGTTTCACTAGTTTCCAAGCCTGTTTAAAATGAGAAAAAACATTACAAAATTAACATGCCCTGATATAGCTGTCACATTGAACCAGCCAAGGCAGTGAGGTCCTAAGTGAGTCTAGGCACTAGCAGTATCACTGTATTGCATCTGCTTTGTATATATTTTTTTATGTATCCATTAATTTACATATTGTTTGAGGACAAAGACCATTTTTGCCTTCATTTGTATACTCACCATTTAGTATATTGCTTGGTGCATAATAAATGCTTAACAGATGTTTATTGATTGACTGACAATATTACTGTGTCCTACCCAAGCTGCTGTGCAAAAGAGGGAGGATTTTGAATTTCCTGGACAGTATGATCACGAAATCTAGCTTTCTAGCCAATGAAGATATTTCCTGGTCAGTGATAGCCTTGGGGTTTCCTAATGGGTAAACCCTAGGTTTGAGAATTCTCGAGTTAGAACTTCAGAGAGAGAAGAGAATTTCTTGAGTATTGCATTTTAGAGGAGGAAGAGAACCTGTCATCCATGTATTCCCCCCTCCCCCAAGGCTTGAGGAGCAGTAAAGAAGTCCTGCAGTTTGGGGAAGGAAGTGAATTGTACCCTGCCATTCTCTTCCCATTCTTGCAGTGAGTTGCTTGGACAATATAGGTCTGGGAAGAAGACTGCTTATTTAGCAGGTCAGAAGTATCAAGCGTGTGGGCCTCAAAAGGGAGCTTATGAATGCATGTGAATGCTTTACATGTTTTAATGTCTGTTTAGGGGTTTCTGTGACTATTTTATTATGTACATTTTCTGTGGAGTGAAATAAAGGTAAATACCTAATTTAGTCATATTACCTTAAATGCTAGTGTGGGAGTGAGGGACTCTGGTTTTTCACATTTGAATATTATATGAGGTATAACTCATATGTATGAGCTATACCTAAAAGGTCATTAGCAAGATCTTGGAGCAAACTGTATAGAGAGAAAGTGTTCAGGATTTGACCTGGTTTTTGGGAGAGGGACCTGAGCTATGAGTCACATCTATTTGTGTAGATAATCATTCATCTACCCTTTTCTTTTTCATTATTTTTATTTTTCTGTTCAATTTGAATTTTTTTCATCTTTTTACTTCTGGTAATTTGATTGTCTTCTTCCTCCCCCCCCCCCCACTGTATTAGCCAATGGCTAGATCAGATTTACTGATCTTTTAAAACTCGGTTAGTTTTGTATAACAGTCATTTGTTTTAAAATTTATTTTCCAATTTTAAGATTTTTGGGGGGTTTACTTTCTGTTTTGATTTTTTCCTTTTTCTATCCTGTTCATTTATTATTTATTTCTTTGGTGTGGTTGGTGGAGGCAATCAGTATTAAATGACTTGCCCAGGGTCACACAACTAGTAAGTGTCTGAGGCTGGATTTGAATTCGGGTCTTCCTGACTCTGGGGGCTGGTGCTTTATCCACTGTGCCAACTACCTACTGCTTTTTCATGTTTTTTACATGAACAGTGGACCCCTACCTTGTATATTTCAGCTAGAATAAACTTAGCAACAGATGCTTTGCCACATGAGAAGAGCCTAATGTCATTTACTTCAACCTGAGGTCAATGGCTTCAGCCTTGATGGATGAGAGTCTGTTGAGAACACTATGAAAGTGTTCCTCCCATCTCTCCAGGATCATGACTTTATCACTAATCAGTGTGGCTCCATGAGCACCCAGTGGTTGAGATGCATCATACATAACATTCAGGGAATCAGAGAAATGCTTTGCATTGTTATTAACAGTTTGAAAACTGCACTTCATCTGCCTGCTTGCTGAGCCAAGAATTCTGCGTCTTTCTAAGCTTCATTTGCCCTTTACTTTTGATGGAGTTAAACACTGCCTTCTTAGAGATGGATGAATGATTATGCTGGTAAACCTTGTGGTTCTCATCTTTTGTTTAGAAGCTTATGAATTTCCTCACCATTTGCATCAAAGCAATACTGATGTTTATCAGTGTTCTGAGTAAATGCAGTGCTGTACACCCAATATCTGAAAGCTGCCCACTCCATTTTGCTCCATTGCTGCCAACTGTGTGTTGGCTCAGTTTTCCCTCCGAGTTAGCAAGAAACTGTTCAGCCATGGAGTAGGGCTCTAATCTGTTGACATTATGTCTTCTGGTAGTTGTCTTGCCTTGGGGCTGCCACTTTTGTGGAATGCAAATATTTACCTTGGAGAGGAAAAACTTATTGTCAGTCCAGCACTCTGTGCCACACATCACCTTTGTCACTCTCATATTCTCTCTGTCTCTTCTCCTTACAATGACAAAGTCTATTAAATGCCAGTGTTTGCCACGAGGGTGCATCCAGGAAGTTTAGTTGTATTTAAGTAAATCAAAGACAGTGCTGGTGATGAGGTCATGAGATGTAGAAGTCTTCAGAAGTAAGTGACCATTGTTGCTGTTTCCTGCTCCGTTCCTCCCAGGGACTCCTTCTATGTCTGATGGTCTGTGCCTACTCTGGCATTAAAATCATCCAGAATTACAAGCTAGTCCTCTTTTGGCACATTGATGATGAGGGTCTCCAGGTCTCCATCAAATTTTTCTTTGACTTCATCAGGGTTCATCATGGTGGAAGTATTTGCACTGATGATGGTGGCATAGCACTTTCTTGCAAGTGGAAATCAAACTTTCATAAGTCTGTTGTTCACTCTCTTTGTTAGACATACAAGCTTCTTGACTAAATTAGTTTTTGTTGCAAAACCTATGCCAACTTCATGGGGCTCCTCATCATGTCCACTACTCCAGAAAAATGCATATCCAGGTTTGCCTTTCATAAGCTGGCTTTACTTTGCCAGGCGTGTTTCACTCAGGGATGCTATTTAGGTGTGATACCTGCTGAGTTTTCTCACAAGAGGTGTTCATCCCTCAAGTGTACTGGAATTCATATTGTCCATAAACATGCACTGTCTTTACTGAAGTTTCTGTACAATCTTTGTGTATTTTTACCAGATGTTGGAATCCCCACTTGCCACTATAAGCAAGCCAAGGTTGGCTGAAGCAGAAAATTTTAGGGCATATTTTCTAGCCCCTTACTCACCCCACTTGGTGTATTTGTTGTCTAACCAAGCTCTAATCACTCCACAGTGCCTGCTTCAGCTGCCTTCATGGCCATTGGAACAAATTGTTCTCATCACTAGAAGTCTTCACATGGTTGGGATAGAAAACCTTCTAACTCACTAAAGTGTTTGAGATTCCTCAGTTACCATCAACCCGGTTTAGCCCATCTGCTGAGATGGTTCACTGTGGTATGGCCAGTGTACATGCTATAGCTACTTGGAGCCACAGGTCAAAGTTGGGTGACTCAGGCAGATACCAAATGTGGCTAGGAGCCCTAAAAAGGAATCAGTAGCCCTCACTTCAGAGGTACCAGTGTTCCCTGGACACACACTATTTCCTAGATATTGCAATAATCTAGATGATGAAGACCTACACTCAGGTGGTGTTAGTATCAAAGGAGGGAAGGGATGTATAGGAAAAATGTTGTGAAGGTAGATAGGACAGGATTTAGCAACAGGTTAGATAGGTGAGACAGAGAGAGAGAGAGGGTGAGGCCATGAGGATGAAATCTGCGTTGTGAGCCTGGGTGACTGGGAGAATGACAGTGCCTTTAGCAGTAATAGGGAAGTTAGGAAGAGGGGAAAGTTGTTGGGAACAGTAATAAAATCAATTTTGGATATACCAAATTTAAAATATCTGCAAGAAATCTAGTCATGAGAATGGAGGTCAGGAGAGAAGTTAGGATTGAATAAATCACTTGCATAGAGATGATCATTGAATTTATGCCTACTTTCCAGTTTCCTTTTTCAAAATTATCACCCGAATCTTGTCCTTGATGCCTAGGTGCATCCCATAGTTCTTTCCTAGAGTCTCTTCTTTCTTACTACTATGCTATGTGTTCTAATGATCTCATCAGCTAGCGCGTGTTCAAGTATCAATCTATATGCAACTGATTTCCAAATTCTCACCCCCCCACATGCAACCATTATGTTTCACTTGCCCTTGAATTCCACATCTCCAACTGCATATGGCACATCTCCAAATGGATGTCCCATAGACACTACAAACTCCAAAGCAGACTTTATTAATTATCATTACAAAGCCACCTCCTCCCAACTTCTCTGCTTTTGGCAAAGGCCATCATCTTTCTCCTACTCACCCAGCTTTATAATCTTTGAGGTATCCTCAACTCTTCACTTTCTGTCGTTCCTCATGTTGACTCAGTTGCCAATTCTTGTCAGTTTTTACTTGATGACATATTTTCCCTCCCTCTTTTTCTGTAAACTTACATCACAATTATGAACATGGTAGGTCCTCATTACCTCTCATCTCATCTACTTCAATAGTCACTTAACTGGTCTCCTTATATGCTGTGTCCTTACTCTCCAATCCATTATATACATAGCTGGCAAATTGACATTCCATGGGTCTGACCATATCATTTCCTTAATTCAGAAAATTCAGTGTCTCCCTACTATTGCCAAGATAAAAACAAAAACAAACTTCTCTTTTTGGCATCTGAAATGTTTTATAATCTGGCTCCAATAATTTAGCATAAGTCCACATGATTTGTTTCCATTTACTCTGTGTCACAGCCAAATTGACCTGCTTTTTCTGCTCTATACATAACATTCTATCTTCCAACTTTACATCTTTACACAAACTGATACTGATGCAATTTAGAGAAGCTGGGACCCCCAAGTGTCAGAGTACAGGGGCAGTGTCACTTGGAATGAATTCACGCACTCAAACAATCTTCCACTCAAGTGGTAAAATTTATCATTATGCCAATAAGGTGGGTGAAATTCCTCATGGAACTTGCAACCTGACGGGAGTGATACCAAAGCTTCTATGGAAAAGTGACAAGGAAAGAATGCATGGGAAAATTCAGAGAGTCAACAAAGGTAGCTTTGTTGAGGGGACAAGATAGTTGTGTTTCCACAAAGACTTGCCAGAGGCATGGTCATTGGACAATTACAAGAGACAGTCATTGGGCTAGCATCCCTGGGTCTTGCACTGATAGTGGCTATCAAAGGAATTGCAGAGTTAGGCCTGCATGTGTTTGCAACAGGGAAGGATTTTCTCATGGGGATGAGGTGGTCAGTTGGGTGGGTGGCTCATGGCTGGGCTATTTTCAGAGACACGGTCTTAGTGCTGGGGCCTGAGTACAAACACCCCATCAATACCTATGCCTGGAATGCTTTCCTGTTTCATGTCTGACTTCTGGGTCCCCAGACTCCATTGAAGGCTCATCTATAGCTCACCTCCCTGGAACAGGCCTTTCATGTTTCCCTCAGTTGTTAGTACACCCTACATCCCACCAAATTATATTTATTTTAGATATATTTTGCATTTGTCTCTGTGAAAATGTTTTTTGCCCCTGTAGAATGTCAGCTCCTTGAGGATAGGGCCTGTTTCATTTTTGTTTCTGCGTCCCCAGAACCTCCTGTTCTACCTGGTATGTGGTAATTGATTAACAAATAGCTGTTGAATTCAATAAATGCTCACTGAGTGATTGATTTGTGAACTTCATTTTCTTTTGAGATCCAGTTTAGTTACTTCCCCAATTTTTGGTTTGCTTTCTTATTGTTATAATACTTTTAATAAAAGCATAGTGAATTTTGTTTCTATGATCCATTCATTATTCACGATATCGTGACATCTTTATTATTTATGTTGCCTGAACTCATTATTATCTTTAATGGTCTTTGGTATGTAAAATATATTCTATCTTTTTATAGGAATAATTTTTAGTATGATGAATTTTCATATGTGATACTCACTAATAGGTATCATCTTTAATATTCTTATTCAGAAAACAACATGAGTGTTTCAAGTATATTTTTTATTTAGCTATTTTCTTCTTTCTTTTAGAGTTACCAAGTTCTAAAGAAAAATATTGAAGTCTTACAATTATTGTGTTGCAATACATATCTTTTTATTATTCAGTTATCTTTTAGTTCATGAAATGCCAGTATGCAATGCCATGCCACTTGATGCATATGTATTTAACCAAATTATTTTATTGTGATGACATTAAAAAATGCTTTAGTTTTCCTGTTTATTTCTCTTGACCTTGTGAATTTTTATTGTTGTCTAATCTGAAGTCATAAATGCAACTGCTGCAATTTTGGAATTGCATTATGTTGAGAAAACATTTCTTTCCCTCAGTACTCATTTTCATTTATTTTTATATTTCTTCTATGCAGCAAATTGCTTGGCTTTATTACCTTATACCATTTTTCATTAGTTTTGCAAGTATAATTTTCTCACATATAACGTTAAAATTGTCCAGTTTGTCTTTTTCACAATATAACACTTTTGCATTAAGCCCTCTCTCTGTTTATTTTCCTTTAAGCCAGAACTTTGTTTTATGTACCTGAAGCTTGGATAAGTACTAGTGGTGATTTAAATTCTCTCACTGAGTTGCACTCACTGGTTTCTTTGTCTAGAATCAGCTCCCGCATACTACTTTTTTTCATTCAGTCTTTCTTATGGTCTAAATGTCTTGTATTCCTATCCTACCATGAAAATTATCTTTCCTCTCCCTGACCAATGAAATTCAACAAAATGTATTAACTGCTTACTACATTCAAAGCAGTGTGTAACAGATGAATAATATCAAGTCCTTGCCCTCTATTAGTTCCAATCAAGTTGGGGAGAAATGGGCAGGAACAAAAATTATTGTAGTACAAACAAGAACAAAGTGAGTGCTTCACTGCATCACAAAGGTACAACTATGGTGTTACAGGATATCTGAAGAGAAGCAGCTGGTTTCTAATTAGTTAGGCATCAGTGACCATTTTGAAAAATCATGTTGGTCTCCCTCCTGACTAGAAATTTGGTTAGATGTGATCAGGAAGAAGGAATGAGGAATCTATGTACAGAGAATGAGAAACATGGAATTAAGTTTTGGGGCAAGGAAAGTGAAGAAAAAGAAGAGAGGTAAGGAATATTGGCAACAGGTATGCATATCAGCAAGCAGAATGAATGTAGTACCAAAGAGATTGGACTAGATGACTGCTAAGGAGACATTGGTGGGTGGTAGAACTGATGATTTCACAATTGTACTAAATAAGAACTCCCTGTATATGATCTTGGAAGAGGAAAAGCATTCATTTCAGTGCCTTCATATCAGGGCATGATGGTTTTTCAGGCTGGAGTAGAGAGTGAGGTTCTATGTCAGGGCAGAAACTGATAATGGGGAATGAAGGTAAAAAAAAAACCACCTTTATTATTTGGTGGTTGGTAGGATTTTCAATTGAAGAGAAAGGAAGTGTGAGAGGGCTATAGTTATTGAACTGCAGTTAAGGGTGATTGGCAAGGGAATTGAAAAAGGGAAATGGAATCCAGGACAGTTGGTTAAAGGTTATTTGATTTTCTCTTGTCATTTGTCATCTTTAAGTTAATAGTTTATTGCTTTGAAAGGAAGAAAATCTTCTTGGCTAAGTCCTTAAAAGCTTGTATCACTTGCTTGTTTCTTAGGGCATAAATTAAAGGGTTCATAACAGGGGCAACTGAAGTCACAAGCACTGACACCACCTTATTCAAAGCCACTCCTTCTTTAGCAGATGGCTTGATATAGATGAAGATGCAGCTGCCATAGGTAATGGAGACAACAATCATGTGGGAGGAACAAGTGGAAAAGGCCTTTTTCCTTTGCTGGGCTGAGGGGAATCTGAGAACTGTCCTGATGATGTGTGCATAGGACAGAAACACTAAGAACAAGGTGATAATGAGCGTCAACACAGCAAAGATCAAAACCATCTTCTCTATGAATTGTGTGTCTGAGCATGCAATCTTTATCAGGGGAAATGCCTCACAACCAAAATGATCGATAACATTGGAATCACAGAATTCCATCTGGAAGCCCAGACTAATTGGTGGGAGGATGATCATCAGACCAGCTAGCCAAGAACTCAGGAGGAGCTGGTTGCAGACTCTGCTGTTCATGATGGTTGTGTAGTGCAGAGGTTTGCAGATGGCCACATAGCGATCATAGGACATGGTGGCCAGAAGAAAAAATTCTGTTAGTCCAAGAAGAACGACAAAAAATATTTGAGCAAAGCAAGCATTATAGGTAATGGTATTGTCCCCAGTTGACAAGCTGTAGAGATATCTGGGAATATAGGCAGTTGTGAAAGCCACTTCTACAAAGGAAAAGTTTTGGAGAAAAAAATACATGGGTGTCTTAAGTTGTGCATCCATCAAGGTGAGGGTGATGATGGTCAGGTTCCCAATGATAGTCAAAACATATGTGAAAAAGAGAAAGAGGAAAATCAGAACCTTTAGCTGTGGATCATCTGTTAGTCCTTGAAGGAAAAATAACATTATCCCTGTATGGTTTCTCATCCCTGACTTCTGAAGTATCTGCATGTAAAAGAATAAGATATTGATAAAATGTGTTAACCCTGGGAATTGAAGGAAAAGGCATGCAAGTTATCACTGAACCTTCATTTTACTTGAGAAAAAATGACTTTAGTGTTTACCTGAACATATCTTATCTATCAATTAAGGAGAACAAATATTTTTTAAAAATATTATTATTATTTAACAATATTCTGTCCTACTTTTGTCTAGACTATCTACACCCATTCATTCTAAATGTCTTCATATTTAACACCACTTGCATTTCAATCCCTTAAAAATCTTTTTAATTAATTTTCATTCAAAATCTAACCATGGAATATTTAAATAACTCTTTCTTAGGAAAAGAAATTGAATGGGTAAGAAAAGGGCTTCACAAGAAAAGTGCCCACAGATGGATTTACAAGTGAATTTTTTCACACATGTAAAGAGCAATTAATTCCAGTACTACATAGTCTATTTAGAAAAATAGGCAAAGAAGGAGTCCTAAGAAATTCCTTCTATGACACAAATATGGATTTGATATCTGCATCATGAAAAGCAAAAATATAAAGAAAAGTATAGAACAATTTCCATAATGAACATTGACACAAAAATGTTAAATAAAATACTAGCAAAGAGATTCCAGCAATACATCAGAAGGATCATATGCTAGGACAAGGTAGAATTTATACCAGGAATAGAGGGCTAGTTTTATATTCAAAAAACTGTCAGTATTAACCAGATCAATAACCAAAAAAAAAAAATAACAAATATCACATGATCATCTCAGTAGATGCAGAAAAGGCTTGTGACAAAATACAACACCCATTACTACTAAAAACATTAGCAGGCTTAGGAATACATGGAGCTCTCCTTAAAATGGTATGTAATATCCATCTAAAGCCATCATCAAATATTATCTGTAATTGGGAAAACCAGAAGCTTTTCCCAAAATTAGTTGAAACAATGAACAACTTTGGAAAAGTTTCAGGACATACAATAAACCCACATAAATCATCAGTATTTCTATATATTCTGAGCAGAGTCCAGCAGGAAGAGACAGAAAGAAAAATTCCATTTAAAATACCTACAGACAATAAAAAATGCTTGGAAGTCTACGTACCAAGACAAACTTGTGAAGTATATGAACACAATTACAAAACACTTTTCACACAAATAGAGATCTAAACAACTGGAGAAATATAAATTGCTCCTGGGTATATTAAGCCAACATAATTAAAATGACAATCCTACCTAAATTAATTGACTTAATCAGTGCCATGTGAATTTAGCATCAAAGATATTAGTTTGTAGAGTTAGAGAAAATCACAGTAAAATAAATCTGGAAAAATCAATGGTGAAGAATATCTAAGGAATTAATTGGAAGAAATGTGAAGAAAGGGAGCCTAGCAGTAACAAATTTCAAGCTGTTTACAAAGTGATCATCATCAAAAACAATCTGTTACTGGTTTATAAATAAAGTGGTGGATCAGCGAAATAGATTATGAACAAAATGCATAGTAACAAGTGACCATGGCGATTCAGTATTTGATAAACCCCAAAATCCAAAAATTTGGGCAAGAACTCCCCATTTGACAAAAATTGCTGGGGAGACTGGAAAGCAGTTTGGCAGAAACTAGACCAACATTCCACACTGATTACCAAGATAAGGTCAAAATGGGCATAAGATCTGGACATAAATGATGATATGATAAGCAAATTATGACAGCATGGAAAATTTTAGATGTCAGGTTTAGGGAAGAATTTACGACCAAAATATGGATAGAAAGGATCATGGGGAGTAATGTGGATAATTTTAATTTTTATGTAATTGAACAATTTTTGCACAAACAAAACCAATGCAGCCAAGATTAAAAGAAAAGCAGAAAACTGGGGGGAAATTTTACAGCAAGTGTTTCTGATAAAGTTCTCATTTCTCAAACATATAGTTAACTGAATCAAGTTTATAAAAATAAGAGTCATTCCTTAGTTGATAAATGGTCAAAGGATATGAACTGACAGTTTTCAGAATAAGAGATCAAAGCTATTGTAGTCACATGAATATGCTTAAATCACTATTGATTAGAGAAATTCAAATGAACACAAGTCGAGGACCCACATTATGCCTCTCAGATTGGCTAATATGACAGAAATGAAAATGACAAATGTTGAAGCAATGTGGGAAAATTGGGACACTGATACACTGTTGATGGAGTTGTGAACTGGCCCAAAAAATCTGGAGAGCAATTTAGAACTATGCCCACTGGGCATTAAAATGTCTGTATCTGTAGCAGATCTGTTTCTCAAAGAGACGAAAGAAGAAGGAAAAGGACACATATATATATACAAAAATATTTATAGAAGGTTTTTCTTTTTTTGGTAGTGGCAAAGCATTAGAAATTGAGGAGATGCCCATCAGTTGGTGAATGTCTGAACAAGTTATGGTAAATCATTGCAATGGAATCCTAGTTTGCGTTAAGAAATGATGAGTACAGTGGTTTCAGAAAAACCTGGGAAGACATATGAAGTGATGGAAAGTGAGGTGAGCAGAACCAGGAGGATGTTGTACCCTATGCCAGTTGTAGTGATGATCAACTGTGATAGACTTAGCTACTCTGATCAATACAATGATCAAAGACAATTTCAAAGGACTTGTGATAAAAAATACTATCCATCTTCAGCTAAAGAACTGATGAACTCTAAGTGTAGATTGAAGTACAATTTTCTTCACTTAATTTTCTTGTTTTGTTTTTATTTTTTTTTAGGGCAACATGGCTATTATAAAAACAGGCTTTACATTATTTCACCTGTGTAAATGATATCATTTTGCTTCCCTTCTCAATGAGTTTGGGAAAGAACTAGAAGGCGGAAGCAAATTTGGAAGTCTAAATTTTTTTAAAAAGTTAAATATAAATTATTAATGTATTAAAGGAAAAATATTTCAGATGATCTCTAAAAAAATTACCTTTTGTTTTGCACTATACTCATCTTCCTTTCAGATACAAAGAATACAGCAAAATATGGCTCAATTTTACCTATTCATCTTCCTTTTCCTTAATCACACATCAGAGGGTCAGGGGACTTTGCTTTAAATTCCTGGCTCTTATACATGTTAGTTGTGATTTTGAGGAATCTTTGAGCTTACATTTTCTCATCTGTGCAATGAATTTGATAATATTTACATTCTTTACCTCACAGAGTAATTGTGAGCAAAGTGATTTTTAAAATTTAAGGGCTATATTAAATAAGTACAGTTAGTGCAACACTTGGAAGAAGGGTTCTCCATATTCTCTCAAGAAATTTTAAAAGGAGGAGACATGATCAGTTTGTCTTACCAATTTCATTTCCTAATTTTAGTGGCAAATATTCCAAATGAAGGACTGTGTGGTAACCAAGCTTTTACACTAGAGAAGGGAGAGGGAGGTGGATGCCAGTGCACAAGACTTACTCATTTAAAGAATATCCAATAAACTGGGCATTTTCAGTGCCATTTGGGAATTGGAATTAGAGGGAGCAGATATTACTTGTTGCCACTCTCCTGGAGCAAATCTAACACAAGTTAGAGATGGGACTTTTCCTATACAAAAAGGAAATGATATGAAGCTTTCATTAGTAAAACTCACAACACCACTACATTGCCCCAGTCTGGACACAACCTAGGGCCCTCCCTAAATCTGTGAAAAAGCTGATGCTCCCACTCTCTGTTCTCTCATTTAACTCTTTCCTGCAACCTGGTTTCCAAGCCTGCCAGAAAATTCCTTTCTCTGAAGTTACCAGTGATCTTCTAATTGCCACATCTAATCATCTTTTCTCAATCCCAATCCTTCTTGATCTATCTGTAGACTGTTACATTGTCAATCACACTCTCCTTCTGGACACTCTCTTTTCTCTAGCTTTTTATATCACAGATATATCCTGGTTCTTCTCCTACCTATTTTAACCCATTTTTCTCAGTTTCCTTTGTTGTGAAGGGTCACAGCAGTCTGGTGATGTCTATGAACCAATTCTCTGAATAATTTTAATGCATAAAATAAAATGGATGTGATTACTATACATCTAAGTCCAGAGACTCCCTTAAATTCATCCATAAGCCTGTTGGGGGTCTTCGAACACCAACTTAAGAACTTGTATCTATATCATCTCTTTTAATGATCACATCACATCCCATGGGCTCAACTATCCTGTCTAGGCAGATGATTTTCAGATCTATATATTAAGATTTAATCTTTCTCCCGATCTTCGGTTCCACATCACCTCCTTTTGGACATCACAAACTGAATGTCCTATAGACATTTCAAGCTTAACATGTCCAAGTCAAGACTCATTATCTTTCCCCTCAAACTCTCCCTTCTTCCCAGCTTTCCCCAAACTGTCAATGATGTCACTATTCTCCCAATAAGCCAGTCTTGCAACCTTGGTTTCAGCCTCAGCTTCTCATGAGCACTCACCTTATGTATCCAACTGTTATCAAGTCTCATTCACATCTCTCACATTTGCCTCCATCTCTCCTCTGACACTGCCATCACCTTGATACAAGTGTTCATTTGGTCACACTTGGGCACTGCCATAACTTTCAGGTTGGTCTTTTTTCCTCAAGTCTCACCCCACTCCAATATATCTTTCACTCAACTACCAAATGATTTTGCCAAAGCACAGGTTCCTTCATTTCCTTCTCCCTCTCCCACTCAATAAACTCAAGTGGCTCCCTATTGCCTCAGAGATCAACTAGAAAATCCTCTCTTTGACTTTGGAAGACCTTCATAACCCAGCCCCTTATTTTATTTTTAGTCTTCTTACTCCCATCCTGCATATTTTCCAGTCCAGCTATACTACTGCACTTGCTGTTCCTTTCAAATAACAAGCCTCCTGTGTTGCTATTCCATGGTTGGTCCCCATTCCTGGAATATATTGTCTCCTTACATTATACCCTTTGGATCCCTCATTTTAATAGGAATAAACTCTCATTATGCTAATCCTGTTCTTCTCAAGTTACCCCTCTATCTTTACAGTTAGGGAAACCTGACTTCTCCCAAAATACTTTGCATTCATGGTCACTGTCTTCAGCTTTTGATATACCTTTATCAATGTCTCCCAATACACTTATATTAGAGGTGTTAACATGCTTCTTTCTCCTCACTCCTACTTTCCTACTGTTCCCCTACCACAATCGCTCAGTGGCATCTACTCTTCTGAAGTTAACTCTATCCAAATATATCTAAATCCTGTTGGCCCTTACCTTCTACTCCCTAAGAGATTCTTCCCCCTTTTTCCAGTAGTTTAGTATCTCATACAAAGTCCTTCGTGGGAACTAAAATTTACCTTTAATACTTCCTCAGATGCTCTTAATCTTAGCTCATCAACCTCTTTACCCCAATTAAGTAACATAAACATGGTCATGCCTTAAATCTCATAGTCACCCACAAATGTTCAGCCTCCATTCCCCAACATATCCAGCCCACTCTTTCCTGAGTATTGAAGACATTTCTGAATGGATGTATTTTAGACTTCAGAAACTCTCTCTCTCTATGGAAGTCATCATCATTCTGCCCAAATCCTCCTCTCTATTAAGCTTTCCTACTTCCCTTAATGCCACCACCTTCCTTCAAGTCATTCAGTTTTGCTACATAGGATTCATCCTCAACTCTATTTTCCTTCATTCCTCTATCTTATTGATTTTACCTCTACCACAAATCTCTCATTCATCTGATTGTTTTACCCACAAAGCCATTATGCAAATTAAGCTCTTATCTCTTGCTTTGAATATTACAATGGCTTATTTGGGCTTCATCAGTATATCTGCCTTCCCCTTCCCACTTCATTTCTATACAGCTAAGTGATATTTGTCCAGCAAATGTTGGACCCATGTCACTTCCCTGCTTAAGAAGCTACAGTGCCTCTCTCTTGCCTTTAGGACAAAATACTATCTTCTGTATTTGGCTTTTAAAACCCTTCCCAATCTGGCTTCAGCCTACCTTTCCAAGCTTACTGTATATTATTCTCCTTCCTGTTCTCTACATTCCAGAAAAACAAGTCTACTTGCTCTAACCTATGTGTGACTTTCAAGCTTCCATCTTTCAATGGACTGTTTCCTATGCTTGTACTTTCTTTCCTCCTCTCCTTCAACCTGTGTTATCCACAGCTTCCTTCAAACTCAGCTCCAGTGCTGCCTCCTATGGGAGGCTTCTCTTCATCCCTCACTTGCTAGTGTCCTGTCCCCAGAAGTTACTTTGGATATATATTGTATTTAAATTTCTACCTATGTGTTGTTTCCTTTTTATAGGATATCAGTTCTTTGAGGACAGGGACTATTTTGTCTTTGTCTTTGAATCCCCAGCACTTGTATAGCACCTGTTAGTTAGGAGGTACTTAAGAAAATGTTTGTTGAAGGAATAAAGGGGTATCTTTTTATGAACAGTCGGGTGAATTGGTATTGTTTGAGGGTGAGGCAGCTATACTGGTTTACACGGTACTCCTAAAATGGTGAAATTATGGCTATTGGCTTTTTTTTTATGTGAAAGTTAGATATGACTGTGATGGAAGTCCAAATCAAAATGATTTCTCCTCCTTCTCCTCAATGTCTTTGTTGTTTTTTTTTTAAAGATAATGAATTATGCTTAATTTTTTTTCTAGTGGAAAAAGAAGCCTAACAAAAAAGCACTAAAATTAAGTGATTTTGCCTTTCCTTTTGCAGAAGTGGGTAGGTGATATTAATTCGTTTGTGCGAAAGCCTTGTATATCTGAAAGTATGCATAGCTGGAAGCAGATCCCTCTACAGTAAAGTAGTGGCACACTGACAGTACCAAGGTTATCTAGTTCCTTGTTCTTATAATAGTTATGTGCTCTCTCCGGTGGGGTTAAATGAGCTGTTTGAGAAAGAAAGATTCTTGAACAATTTGTATTATTTTGTTATTGCCTGCAAACCACTATGTCATATAAGGGTTGATACATTTTTAAATATGAGAGCTGGGTAGTTCAAAAGAGTCACCATCAGCTGCTTAATTTCAGGAAGTGCACAGTAGGAGAACAGAAGCTTCAAAGCACAGAAATAAGCATTTAATTCACTATCCCTAAAGCTGACTCACTTTCCCCTAATTAGAGGATAAAATTAAAAGGTTTTATCATGTAGTAGAAAAGCAACATCTCAAAAATGACTATAAATTCTTTTCCTGAATCATTTGTAATATTTGTCTTTTTCTTCGATTTTTGCAGAGTCGTATACTTTCCATTCTTATTAATCTAAAATGAAAATTTATGGCATGGAAAACTATTCCCATACTTACTTTTCTGAGAGTCTTTGGATTTCATCAGATGGAGTATTTCCAAAAGTTCCTGGCATGACTTAATGTTGAGCAACAGTGTGTGAGTAGAGGCGCCATGTCTTCATGAAAGAATTAGTATATTTGAGATCCTTGTGTCTCAGCTCTGCTCCTTATCATGTATTACCTTGGGTATATTGCTTTTCTTCAATGAGCCTCAGTTTCCTTTTTTGTAAATAAAGGGTTTGTATGAGATAATCTCTGAGTTATTTTCTAGTTTTAATTCTAAAATCTTAACTGTATGGGCATTTCTGGTCATGCTTTGTTTCTAGAACCCAGAGTATTATACTTACAGGCTGTTTTTTTTACTATTCCCCATTTTTTAGGCATATTCCTCTGTACTCTTTGTACCTAAAAGGAAGACAGGTTTAGTGTAAAAAAAAAGGTAGTATTAGAATCTGTTTCTTTGTGCTTCAGAATAGAAGTTCTGCTCTATCTGGATAATAAAACAGATTTCCTTATAAATTTACCATGAATGACAAGAAAAAAAGCCATTTGTTTTATCTGCTTAATCTGCTGTAGGGGCTTTAGGAGGACCTGAGTGCACAAAGAAAACAATCCTTAGGGACTCAGGTTTAAGCAGCACTAATGAATCTCCTAGGTAACCAACTTTGTCTAGTGCCCACAGAGACCAGAAAATGGCATAATAGCATCAGATACAGTGCTCAACAATGAAACAGGCTTTTGATCCTATCACTCTTGTTCATATTATCGGAGGAGTTCTTGGTCCAAAGACATGGGAGAAGGTGTTGGGGATTCCCAGGAGCAGGACAGATTTCAGAGGAATCCCAATCACTCTTTAACCCATGGGGTTCTGAGATATGTCATCATCTGTTGCAGATTGTTTTTTCTCCTGACACCGTGGTGCAATATGTGCTGTACAATGGATCTCTAAGTTATTGATGAGGATGGTGCCTCCTCACAGTGCCCATAGATTGTGATGCTTCCATTCCCTATATATTCTTTATAACTCTATATGGGAGAGATTACAATCCTTCCATGTGCTGTCATCTTTTGTGATTCTCCCACACATCCTAAATGAAAGATTTACCAAAATGAAGTGGAGGTCACTTCCTAGGTCTTTCAACATTTTATATGTCCACTACAACATTTGGACTGTCTATCTGTTTACCTCCCACTTTTGCTCTATGACCCTCTGAATTCCATTTGTGATCATACATTTCTGATATGAGATCTTTACATTACTTTCGGAATTGAAAGTTTTAATGATGCCTTTGAAAAACATCACAATAATTTCCCATAGGATCCTAATCCATAACATAGAAAAAGGTATTTAAAAGAGAAACAACAAAATTATCATATCTGATATTATATTCCCATAATACCAAGGAGATTAAGAAAAACTAAAAGTTAAAACAATTCTTAGATTAAGAAAAATTAAATTTAAGAAAAAAATTAAGAATTAATTAATATTCTTAGATTAAGAAAAAAAACAACTCTTGACCACAAGGACTTAAAAAAATACTTTGAAGAGATGAATCAAGAAATACCACATGAAATATCAGGGGAGGAAAGAATGACAAGAAGAATTACTGCTTTAGCAAATGAAAGCATCAAATAGAAAATAAACTGGGAAACCACACTCAAGAACTCAGTTCCTTTACTATTAGAATAAGCCAAACAGAAAATGAAGACTCAATAGGAAAAGAAATGTTTCTCAATAAATTAAAAGATTGAAAAAGGAGGACCACAGATAATCACTCATTACCAGCATCACATATAGTATATGCCAATATACACATACATATTTATATATGCACAAAATACCATAGTATTTGAATCCTTATAGGAAAAGCTAGTCAATTGCAGGACAAATGGACAATAAAAAATTGATAATGAGAAATCTCAATGTACCTATTTCAGACATAGACAGATATAACCCAAATTCAAACAGATATGAAACTAAGGACCAGAAAGGACTTTAGAAAAATTAGTGAAGGCAGATCTCTGATGATTACTGAATGGGAACAGAGATCAATGTCTCTGTAACCAGAGACAGAAGAAATGAGTAAAATAAAATGATTTTTTCCTTTGTTTTGAGGGATGGCTAGGTGATATTAATTTGTTTCTGCAAATTAATAGCACCTTTACAAAACATATAAATCTCACTGAAATTCAGAAAAGCAAAAATAGTAAACACGTTTATGCATCATGATGCAATAAAATTATATTCAATCAAGAGACTTTGAAGAAAGTCTTAAAAAATAAATTGTGGAAAAAATAATTTTCTCCAAACAATTGATAGGTCAAAGAATAAGTTATGGAGACAATAGAAGAATTTTTTGAAGAAAATGGAAATAGTGAGACATTATACGGAAACTTATGGCATGTAACTAAAGCAATTCTTTAGCAAAAATTACATCTATAAGTACTTTCATCAACAAAATAGAGAAAGGAAAAAATTAATGAATTAATTTTACAACTAAAAAACTTATTGTTCAATCATTTCAGTTGTGTCTATCTCATTGTGATTTATTTGGTGTTTTCTTGGCAAAGATAGTGGAGTGCTTTGCCATTTTCTTCTTCAGGTCAGTTTACAGATGAGGACACTGAGGCACACAGGGGTGAGCGACTTTCACAGGGTCACATAGCTAGTAAGTGTCTGAGGCTAAATTGAACTCAGGAAGCTGAGTCTTCCTGACTACTGCACTGCAATTCTATCTGTTGCATCTTGGCTGACAACGAAAAATAGAATAATAATTTTAAAAAAACCCTCCTAAACAACAAAGTAGGAATTCTGAAAATCAGAGATAAACAAAATTGAAAATAACAACTCCTTTTGAATAAGCGCTTGTCTCTACCTATAGAATGTAATCTCCTTTTAATTCAGCATTGTTTCAGTCTTTACACTTGTATCTTTAATTTTAGAACAGTGTCTAGCACCTAGTGGGCACTTAATGAGATACCTAATGATTTCTTCATCAGCTTATTCAGTGACTAAATGTCTAAATTGTATGTAGGACATGTAACATACAAATATCTATAGTACACACATATATAATATACAAGCAAATAAACATAGCAGCAAAATGCAAAATTAACATTAATAATATCAATAAGCCTTTATTTTATAAAAGAACAGAACATAGGAAGCATTATTTTATATGTGGATTAAAAAAAATGGAACTACAACGGCTGAAGCCCAGTGTCTACCAATGTCACTACTTCCTTAGGAAACCTAATCTGATGTATCCCAGTTTCTTTAAAACCATAAAGTAACTTTTCTTAAAATGTCTCCTAAGATGACTAAGCTTCACTTCTGTCCATTTCCTTTGTGATTTGCCACAGAAGATAATTCTCTCTTTCTGGTTTTATCCTGATGGTGACATTCTTCTATGGGATTGTTGGAGTCTCTGTTCCCTTGCCCTTTTATCTTTCCAATTGGCATGTTATTTTTCAAGATTCCCTCTCTTATAAGGTCTACTGTCTGCATATCTACATCTGTAGTATGGGGTTCTTGCTTTGCTTCTGTGGCCCATACACATGAGGATATTTTAGAAGAAGCTGCAGAAAGGCTGAGAAAAGAAAAGAAAACATAATAAAAGAGGTAGCTGCAATTGACTTCTTTTAGGGTGGGCTTCCTTGTGTACTCTCTACCCATTGCTTGAATACTTTCATTTTTCCTAGCAACACCCTTCGCTGAGCTCCTAAGTCTGTTGCTTTTGCAGGTATGCCTGGTATATAATGCTGGTGTTTCCTATGCTCAAAGAGACTACACAAATTCAAAAGCAGATTCTTTGACACTTTCCATCAAATGGCACACCTCGTTTAGCTGAGATGTCTGCACCTGGTGCTTAGGTGATATTCCTCTTTTTGCTGTAGGATAAGTTCCTTTGGCCCTTTGCACAGGTGAGTTTTCTCTTTCTGCCATGGGAGAGCTAGCTTTGACCTTGCCTTCGGGTAATCTTTCTATTGATGCCTTAAGTAACATCGTCTATCTTTTTTGCTGTCCAGCCTCCCCCATTACAGCTTCTCTTCTTTTAACTCATTTTTATTCCTTAGAAAGAAGCCTGGCTATCTCTCACAGTCAGTATATTAGATATTTTTGAGTGATTAAAAGGATCAGGTAATTTACACAGTGCTTTCTGAGTGGGCCCCTAGGTCTGACCTTATTGTCTACTTTGCAATCTCTAAACACAGTAAAGTGTTTAACTTAGGTAAAATTTTCTTTTTGATGTCCTTTTTACTCATTGGGTGCACTCCTCATGTCAGAAGACCTCTATGAATTTCAGTATGCATAACATGATGGTCCATTTCAACCAATTCAATCTTTTTAAGAATTCACTCCATGATTATGTGGTTCAGAAAGGCAATGGTTCTAAATAAACACTAGTCAGGGAATTTTATGTCACAATAGTGGAACCTGCAAACAACTGATAATTATCAAATAAAAAACCAAGTATACCAATTGCAGACATGCCACAGTTATTAGTTGTATCCAAATAATAAAAGTAGCACAGAGCCCTGGACCTGGAGGCAGAAGTTTGGAGTTCAAATGTGGGCATTCTGACTAGCTCTGTGACCCTGGGTAAGTCACTTAACACCTCTCAGTTCCAGTCTCCTTACTTGCAAAATGAAGATAATAATACCATCTTCCTCTCAGAGTTATTATGAGGATAAAATGAGATAATATTTTAAAGTACTTTGAAAACCCTGAAATGCAATATAAAAATCAGCTATTTTTATTCTTGGGTTTTTTGGCTATTTCTTAAGTGATATAGTACGTATTAAATCATTATCTCATAGCTCTTGCACATAGCTTTATAAAAACATGTACTTAATTCAATTATTGGCAGCATTGAAAAAGGTACTTTGCAGATATAACCATTTTATGCATTCAAATAATCACTATTCATGTGAGAGGAAATGAGTCATAGCGAAAACTAAAGCAAAACAAAGAAATATAAAACATTTCATTGAAAATCTCTAATTTGAAAAAAGAGAAATAAAAACAATTACAAAAACACAAACTTAATTGCTCTTTTGGAAAGTATTCAATCTAGAAAAAATGAATAAATAACATTTATTTCATAAAACTAATAAAAAGGATAGGATGTGACAAATTTGTTGGACCTGCAAGTCCCGTTATATGGGGATAAGGTAACCTTGAATTTTATTTAATCAGTTTTGATGTGATAGGTACAGGCAGAGCACTGAGGCAGTAAAAGCTGGTTGGACAGCTGATATGAGAATCAAGTAAAGTACAGAAACAAGGAAAAAAGTTTTGGTATGGGATTTACATGAGCCCAGCTAGAAGGCTAAGCATGACCACACTGTGTTTCTCTTTCCATTGCTAGAACCACCCTGAATGGAATTGGATGTGATGCTCCTCAAGGACGTCAAAATTAGCTATATACTCCAGTAAAATTGAGGATTTGCATCCTGTTTGACTGATATTGAGGACGAGAAAGTATCAAGACAGGGCAATCTTGTATATGATGATCTCACTGCCATGGAAGCACCACAATAAATCACTTGATCAAAAAAGGCCAATGTGCTCATTAAAGCAAGTGTCCTCTATCTTCACAGCCTTTGGGAACATTCTCACACTATGAAGGTAGCCTTATCTATGGGTCAGAAATTTCTTTAAGCTTGTGAAAAATGGAGAGTTTTGCTCTAAGTATGGGTTTGAACAGCTTTAAGGGGAGAACAACAGAGGTGAAGGACAAGTCTGGACGATTTCCTCAGATTGTGGGGAAAAAAATCCAGGAACTCTACAGTAAATGAGTTCAAACTGGAGCAGAAAAGAGAGAAATATATAGAAATGATGTACTCCCAGTTTCACTAGTTCTGAAGCCTGGTTAAAAGGAGAAAAAAAAATTACAAAATTAATGTGTCCTGATATAGCTGCCACATTGATCCAACCAAGGGAGTGAGGTCATAAGTGAGTTTAGGTACTGGTAATATCACTGTGTTGCATCTAGTATGTATATATCTTATATGCACCCATTTATTTATATGTTATTTCTCCCTTGGAATGTTGCTTGAGGACAAGGCTCCTTTTTGCCTTCATTTGTACCCTCACCATTTAGTATGATGCTTGGTATATAGTAAATGTTGCTTATTGATTAACTCACTGACAACATTAATGAGTCCTACCCAACTTGCTGTGCAAAAGAGGGAGGATTTTGAATTTCCTTGACAGCATGATCACAGAATCTAGCTTTCTAGCCAATGAAGATATTTCCTGGGCAGTGATAGCCTTGGGATTTCCTAATGGGTAACCCTAGGTTTGAGAATTCTTGAGTTAGAACTTCAGAGAGAGAAGAGAATTTCTTGAGTATTGCGTTTTAGAATAGGAAGAGAACAAATGATCCATATATTCTCCCACAACTTGAGGAGTTCTGTGGTTATAGGGGGCAGAAAGAGATCTGTACCTTACCAACCTCTTCTGATTCTTAGAGTGAGTTGCTTGGAGAATATGAGTCTGGGAAGGAGATCGCTTGTTTAGAAGGCCAGAAGTATCAAGTGAAACCCTGAGGGACTCTGATTTCTCATATTTGAGTACTATATGAGGTATAGCTCATATATGTGAATTTTACCTAAGGTCGTTAGCAAGGTTTTTGAGCAAACTATACATTGTAGTTTCATGAGCTAAGGAGAGGATTTGACCCAGATTTTTGGAGAGGGCCCTGAGCTATGAGTCACATCTACTTTTGTAGATAATCACTCACTTACTTTTTTTTGTTGTTCCAAATTTTATTTCCTGTGTTTATTTTGAATTTTTAAAATATTTTTAATTCTGGTAGTTTGATTTTCCTCTTTATTCCCCCTATCGTATTAGCCAATGGTCACTCAGATGTATTGATCTTTTAACAATCTATTAGTTCTGTGTATCAGTCTTTTGTTTTAAATTTTACTTTCCAATTTTAACATTTTTTGTTATTTTTTGTGTTCTATTTTAATTTTTTTCTTTTGCTATTATATTTCTTTAGTATTATCATTTTGTGGTTTGTGGAGGCAGTTGGGATTAAGTGACTTGCCCAGTGTCTCACAACTAGTAAGTGTCTGAGGCTGGATTTGAACCCAAGTCCTCCTAACTATGGTCCCAGTTCTCTATCCACTGTGCCAACTTATTGCCCCTTTTTCATGTGTCTTCAAAAACATAATTTCCTTTCCTCCTTGGGATTTTAAAACATATTTTTCTTTTCCGGTCTCCTACTTGCCTGACCCATTCTATTCAACTGAACATGTACTTATTAAGCACTCGCTATGTGCCAGGCTCTGTAATAAGTGCTGGAGTTAAAAAGAAAGACAAAAAGTGTCTCTGCTGTCAAGGACCTCACAGTCTAATAGAAGAGATTACATGCAAAGAACTGTATAAACAAGACATATCCAGGATAAAGTGGAGATAACCTGAGAGGGATACTAGTAACAGCAAAAAGAACTGGGAAATGATTCTTGCAGAAGGAAGATGAAACCTGAAGGATGTTAGGAGGTGGATGTGAGGATGGAAGGGTGTTCTAGGCATGGTGGAGTGTTGGTGAAATGAAGTTGTTAGATGAAGTATTTTGTGGGAGAAACAGTAGGGAAGTCAGGTTCACTTGATCTCAGAGTCAGTGGAAGGGAGTATGCTGTAAAAGGAATAGCAAGTTAGAATGGTCCGGCTTATGAAGAGCTTTAAAAATCAGATTGAGGATTTATATTTGATGCAGGGGTTGAGAGGGAGCCATTGGAATTTAATGAATGGGGGAAGGTGACTTGGTCACACTTGTGCTTTGGGAAAATCAATTTGAAAGCTGTGTGGTAGATGAATTAGAGTGGGCAGAGCCTTGAAGTAGGGAGCACAGCCATAAGGGTATTGCAATAGTTGGTTGGTTCCAGTTCTCCATTCTCAAAGAAGACCAAAATGACATTATTATGTTGGGGTCAAGATATGTGTCTAACTGTGGCTGATCAGAACAGTATGAGCTCAGAAGGCTCTACCACAGGTTGGACACAAATAATCCATATGAACATCTGGAGTAAATATGTCTCTGAATTGGTTCATCTTGAATTTCTTTTGGACTTCTGCAATTCTGCTTCTCTTATAAAGCACAGTACTTTCTTTGATGCAGGTATGCCATGTTGGGTGGTCTTTTGCCAATGTCTCCCATGTCATGCAATTGATTCTGAAGTTCTTCATTGAAACCTTGACAGTGTCCTTGCATCACTTCTTGTGACCATCCTGTGAGTTCCTGCCTTGCAGAAGTTCTCCATAAAATAGCCTTATAGGCAAAAGTACATTTGGCATGCAAACAACACGGTCAGCCCATCAGAATTGCACTCTCTGCAGTAGAGTTTGAATGCTTGGCATTTTAGAGAGGACCTCCGTGTTCAGTATCTTATCTTACTGGATGATCTTCAGAATCTTCCTAAGAAAATTCAGATGGAAGCAATTACATTTTCTGGTGTGGCTCTGGTATACTGTCCAAGTTTCATAGGCATACAACAATGAGGTCAGCAAAATGGCTCTGCAGGTCTTCAGTTTGGTAGTCTGTTCTCTCCCATACTTTCCACTGGAGCCTCCCAAGCACTGACCTGGCTCTGGTATTGTGTGTGTTTGTCAACCTCAATATCTATGTGAACATCCCTGAAAAGTATACTGCCAAAGTAAGTGAACTTATCAATGGTATTCAAAATTTCTGCATTTTCAGTAACCAATGGTACCACCTATGGGTGGTGTAGTGCTGGCTGGGTAAACATCCTGTATTTTCTTGGTGTTAATTATTAAGTCAAAATTATCAAAAGCAGCAGAGAATCTATCCATACTTTGTCGCATCTCAATTTCAGAGACTGCATTGAGTGCACAGTCATCTGTGAACAAAAAATCATGCACCAATTCTTTCTCTCTTTAATCTTGGCATGTAGCTTGTCCAAGTTGAATAATTTACCATCAATGCCGCAGCTGGCCTTGCTGCTCTTTTCATCATGTTTCACCTCATTAAAGGTGTCTGATATGATGGTAAAAACATCATGCTAAAAAGCATGCGAGCAAGCAGACAGCCTTGCTTCACTCCTTTGGTGACTGAGAAAGCATAGGAGCATTTTTCAGTATCCAGGACTTGGGGAAACATGCTACCAGGTACAATACTGAGGAACTTTAGTGGGCAAACAAATTTTGATATAATTTTCCATAAGCCCTCATGACTGACAGTATCAAAGGCTTTCATTGATTAATGCATGTTGTATACAGACCTCTGTTCTGGGCCTTTCTTTTCTTCTGGAGTTCTTGGACAGCAAACACCATATCAACTTTTCCTTTGCCCTTTCTGAAGCTACCCTGGAAGATGATCAGCTTCAGGTGAAAGATCAGGCTATTAAGGAGGACTGTGGCAAGAATCTTGCCAGGAATGACTAAGAAATTGTAATTGTCATGGGACAATATATTTCCTTTACCTTTATAGAGATGGACAATGGAGGCATCCTTGAACTTTTGGGGGATAAGCTCCTCTTGCTATTTAACCCGGAAAATTTTGGTTAGCTTTTGCATGAACAGTCGACTCCTGCCTCATATATATACTTCAACTTGAATAGAATTAGCAACAAATGCTTTGCCACATGAGAAGAGCCCAATAGCATTGCCTTCAACCTAAGGTCAATGGCTTCAGCATTGTTTGATAATGGTCTGTTGAGAACACTATGAAAATGGTCCTCCCATCTCTCCATGATCATGTCTTTATCACTAATCAGTGTGGCTCCATCAGCACTGAGTGGTCGAGATGCATCAGAAATAGCCTTCAGGGCATCATAAAAATGCTTTGGATTGTTACTACCAGTGCAAAACTGAATTTCATTTGCCTGCTTGCTGAGCCAAGAATTCTGCATCTTTCTAAGCTTCATTTGCCATTTACTTTTGATGGAGTTTAACACTGCCTTCTTAGAGATGGATGAACTACTCTGCTGGTAAGCCTTGTGGAGTTCTCATTTTTTTTAGAAGCTTATGAATTTCCCCATCATTTTTCACTGAAGCAATGATGATGTTTGTCAGTGTTCTGAGGCAAATGAGTAAATGCAGTGCTGTACACCCAATCTCTGAAAGTTGCCCACTCAACTTTGCTCCATTGTTGCCAACTTGTGTTGGCTCAGTTTTCCCTCTGAGTTAGCAAGAAACTATTCACTCATGGAATAGGGCTCTAATCTGCTGATATTTAGTCTTCTGGTAGTTGTCTTGCCTTGGTGCTGACATTTAGTGGAATGCAAATATTTACCTTGGAGAGGAAGTCTATGGTCAGTCCAGCACTCTGTGCCGCACATCACCTTTGTGACTCTCATATCCTGTCTGCCTGTTCTCCTTACAATGACATAGTCTATTAAATGCCAGTGTTTGCCATGAGGGTGCAATCAGGAAGTTTTATTGCATTTAGGTAAATCAAAGACAGAATTGGTGATGAGGTCATGAGATGTACAAGCCTTCAGTAGTAAGTGACCATTGTTGCTGTTTCCTGCTCCATTCCTCCCAGGGACTCCTTCTATGTCTGATGGTCTGTGCCTACTCTGGCATTAAAATCACCCAGAATTACAAGCTAGTCCTCTTTTGGCATATTGATGATGAGGCTCTCAAGGTCTTCATCAAATTTTTCTTTGACTTCATCAGGGTTCATTATGGTGGAAGTATTTGCACTGATGATGGTGGCATAGTACTTTCTTGCAAGTGGAAATCAAATTTTCATGAGTCTGTTGTTCACTCTCTTTGTTAGACATACAAGCTTCTTGACTAAATTAGTTTTTGTTGCAAAACCTATGCCAACTTCATGGGGCTCCTCATCCTGTCTACTACTCCAGAAAAATGCATATACAGGTTTGCCTTTCATAAGCTGACTTTACTTTGCCAGGCGTGTTTCACTCAGGGATGCTATTTAGGTGTGATACCCGCTGAGTTCTCTCATGACAAGAGCTGTTCATCCCTCAAGTCTAATGGATTTCATGTTGTCCATAAACATGCACCATTTTTGCAAAGTTCTTGTACAGTTTTTGTGTATTTTGACCAGAGGTTGGAATCCCCACTTGCCACTGTCAGCAAGCCAAGGTTGGCTGAAGCAGAAAATTTTAGGGCACGTTTTCTAGCCCTTCCTCACAACACTTGGTGTATTTATTGTCTAACCAAACTCTAATCACTCCACAGTGCCTGCTTCTGCTGCCTTTATGGCCATTGGAACAAATTGTTCTCATCACCAGAAGTCTTCACATGCTTGGGGTAGAAACCCTTCTAACTCACTGAAGGGTTTGAGATTCCTCAGTTACCATCAAAGCGGTTTAGGCCATCTGCTGAGATGGTTTACTGTGGTATAGCCATTGCACATGCTACAGCTTTTTGGAGCCACAGGTGAAAATTGGGTGACTTTGGCAGACACCAAATGTGGCTAGCAGCCCTAAAAAGGGCTCAGTGGCTCTCACAACAGAGGTATTAATGTTTCCTGGACACACACTATACCCCAGCTATTGCAATAATCTAGATGATGAACACCTGCACTAGATAGGACAGGATTTAGCAACGAGTTAGATAGGGGAGAGAGAGAGAGAGAGAGAGAGAGAGAGAGAAGCTATGAGGATGCAATATGGGTTGTAAGCCGGGGTGATTGGGAGGATGACAGTGCCTTTAGCAGTAATAGGGAAGTTAGGAAGAGGGAAAGGTTTGTTGGGAGTAGTGATAAATTAGTTTTGGAAATACTGAGTTAAGATATCTGTGAGACATGTACTCATATGAGAATGGAGGTGAGGAGAGAAGTTAGGACTGAATAAATCAATTGCATAGAGATGATCATTGAATTTATGTCTAATTTTCAGTTTCCTCTTTGAAAATTACCACCCAAATCTTGTCCTTGTTGCTTAAGTTCATCTCATAGTATTTTCCTAGGTTCTCTTCTTTTTTACTACTATGCTATGTCTTCTGATGATATCATGAGCTAGCATGTGTTGAAGTATCAATCCATATGCATCTGATTTCCAATGCTCACCCCCCCACCAAGCCATTATGTTTCATTTGTCATTGAATCCCACATCTGCAACTGAATGTGGCACATCTCCAACTGGATGTCCCATAGACACCACAAACTCCAAAACAGACTTCATTAATTTTTGTTACAAAGCCACCTCCTCCCAACTTCTCTGCTTTTGTCTAAGGCCATCACCTTTCTTCTACTCACCCAGCTTTATAATCTGAGGCATCCTCAACTCTTCACTTTCACTCATTCCTTATATTGACTCAGTTGCCAATTCTTGTCAGTTTTTATTTTTATAACATATTTTCCCTCCCTGCTTTTCTGTAAATTTGCATCCCAGTTATGAATATGACAGGTCCTCATTACCTCTCATCTGATCTACTTCAATAGTCATCTAACTGGTCTCCTTATATGCTGTGTCCTTACTCTCCAATCCATTGTATACATAGCTGCCAAATTGACATTCCACAGGTCTGACCATATAATTTCCTTGATGCAGAAAATTCAGTGTCTACTTACTATTGCCAAGACAAAAAAAAAACCAAGACAAATTTCTCTTTTTGGCATCTGAAATTTTTTGTAATCTGGCTCCAACAATCTAGCATAAGTATACATGATTTGTATTCATTTACTCTGTGTCACAGCCAAACTGACCTGCTTTTTGTATTGTATGCATGACATTCCATCTTCCAACTTTACATCTTTACCCAAACTGATACTGATGAAATTTAGGGGTACTGGGACCCCCAAAATGTGGGGAACACATCAGTGTCATGTGGAATGAATTCACACACTCAAACAATCTTCCATTCAAGTGGTAAAGTTCATCATTATGCCAATAAGGTAGGCAAAATTCCTTATGGAACTTGCAACCTGACAGGAGTGATGCCAAAACTTCTGTGGAAAATGGACAAGGAAAGGAATGTTTGGGAAAATTCAGGGAGTCTACAGAGGTAGCTTTGTTGATGGGACAAGATAGTCCCACAGGGGACTTCATAAACATGATCCTGAGCAAGCTGAAAGCCTCACCTCTAGGCCAGAGGGAAAGGGGGAGGAAGGGAACTCTCTAGAATCTCTTAAGCCAAAGCGAACTCCAAGAGAGGAGCCACTCCCAAAGATTGGAGGGTGGGCTACCTCTGGGACTGCCAAGCCAGGGCAAGGAATAAGGAAGAAGAAGGAATTGTTTCCAAAGGAAAAAACTGGCAGCCATGGAGGCATGTTGAGGGGTGGGCATAAGGCCAATCTGAAGCCCTCCAATCTACTAGTTTAAAATTAAGCACTTTGGGCCTTCCTTTTTCAGGGGAAAGGGGAGACTAGAAAGAGAGAAAGGAGTAAAGTGGAAGAGGATGCTCCTTCCATTCTTACCCCTATTTAAAACAACAGAAGTGAAGGAATGGAGGGCCCTACTTTGGTGGCTACCTGGAAAGGTCTTCCCCAGCCCAGGGGCCATTTTTCTTGCCACATTCTGAAGATAAGGCATGTCTTTCCACCTCCCTTTGGGACAAAGTCCTGTTGATTTTCCTAGTGGGGAGTGTGTGTGTGTGTGTGTGTGTGTGTGTATGTTATCTGTGTGTGTTTGGAGGGAGGGAGGGCTGGCAACAGTCCCATACAAAGAGTTGACTCACCCAGTCCTCTGACCCACATACCTCTCCTGGGAGTCATACTGGGACTCATCACCCACTCTATGCCCTCTCTTGGCCAGGCTCATCCTCCTAGTGCCAGAGCCCAGCTGCCCTGTAGCTCACCCTCTAAAGTGGGACAGCCCCAGCCTAAGGATGATCCTCTCAGGATGAAGGCCCAGATGCTCTTGGCCCCAATGCTGTTTTCCACCAGAATTACCTAGGTAGCTGCCAAAGGGCAGGGACGCAGACGCGGATGGGGACAAGGCAGTCAGGGGAGAGATTGAGCCATCTCCACAAGTACCAGGACAGGCCCAGGCCAGGGCTGGGCAGGGAGAGGAGAATTGGGGAGGTGGAGGGTCTGGAGCACTAGGGAAGGCCAAGCACATTCCTCTGCGCCAGGGCACAGTGGCTGCCCCTTCTCTTATCTTCCCCTTACTCTGCACCAACACAGAGCTGCTCATGCCCAAGAGTTGCCACTAGGCTCAGCTGCATCTGCTCCATCCCCTAACCTCTCCCCTCAAAGTTCCCAGCATACCAGGGTGTGCATGACTGAGTTGAATTGCTCAATGCCATGCCTGGTTGCCTGCCTGCTTCATCTACCTCTCCCACAAACAACCCAAAAACAGAGTTGCCCAGGCCAGGCTACTTCCCAAAGCCAAGACCTGGCATGCATTTCCACCTCACTTTGGGACAAAGTCGGGTTGATTTTACTAGTGGGGTGTGTGTGTGTGTGTGTGTGTGTGTGTGTGTGTGTGTGTGTGTGTGTGATCCCTGAGTAGATGAGGGAAAGCCAAGCTGCTTCAGGCTGGAGCTCTTTAACTGGGTCAGTGTTTGTGGCTGGAACCATACCTCTGGGCAGCCTGGAGGATTCTGTCCATCTCTTCCCCTCTGAACTCTGTTGACAGCTGGGGGCAGGACTGGTGCTCTCACCAGCCTGACCCAACAGGGATTCATCAAAATCCTGTGGGTCAGTGACTGCCAGAGCAGGGCAGTACATGGCCTTTAGATAAAAATCACTTGGCAGGGTTGGCATGTGAAGTTTACAGGGAGAAGGAGGGAGTGGGGTGGTGCCATCTTGGCTGCATGTTCCCCAAGGAGCTGTGTGGTACAGGAGATTCTCGGCAAAGTCAACTCTCATTTGCAGAGTTGGAGGAGCAGGATGGAGTGATGAGCAAGTGGAGAAGGAGTGGAGGGAGTTCCCCAGTGGCTAGCCAGCACACCAACTTCAAGGAGAGTTCCCTCAGGTAAGAGGAGCCAGAGCGAGCCTGAGCTGCCTTCTCCATCACAACTGCCCAGGGTAGCCAAGGGCCTCGGCTGCTGCCATGCACACATTTTTTTCCTGCCCCCATTTTTCATGGAGACATAACTCTATTGCTTTCTTTCCTCACAAAGGTGAGAATTTCATGTCCCCAGCACCATCTCTCCCTCTTCTACCCCCAATCTAGGCTACTGATGCCTTCACTCTTTGAGAACAGGAACTAGACAGGGGCAACTTTGAGCATGGGGAAGGCCAGGAACCCTGAGGCCTGCAGCTGGGCAGGGAACAACCCCTCTCACCCATGGACCTCTTTTTCCTAGCTCCAATACACATGGTTCTTAGGGTGAGCGGCAGGGCCCAGCAACAGCACAGGAACACACGGGTGAAGGGTCTGTGGGTGAGGAGACAGGTTCAGGTGGCTCTTAGCTTTTCACATACCTCATCATGGCAGTTTAATTTGGAAAGACGATCTCCCTGGCCCATGGGAGCTGTGGCTTTGTTCAATCCTGCCTTCCCCGGGAAAAATTATTCATCTGTTTAAGGAATAAGAACAGGAACAGAAGGCTTTGGGTATCATTTCTTTTCATCCTGGAAGTCTCTAGGAAAGTCTCATTCCCCTCCTGGCCTTTCCCCCTCCATTTCTTTCTGACCCTTCATTTTTTCCATCCCTCTATTTTTGCTCTTCATGCTTGCTGTCCCCCAGGACTCTGAGGAAGAAGTCCAGTAGGGTCAAAGGCCTCTCACCATCCCCTCTCCTGGCCAAAATCACCAGCAACACCCTGGATCCTCCTCAGGATATATCTCTGAGGTTGAGGCATCACTTCCTCCACCCTGGAGCCCCATCCCCCAGGCACTGGCCCACTCACTTCAAAGGGTACCCCATAGCTGGAGGTGGGGAAGAGAGCTCTGCAGTCTGGCTCTAGATGGGTCTTTGGAGGGTGGGAGTGCTCAAACCCTCAAGCCAGGTAATGGGGGATGCTTGAGGTCCTCTTGTCTCTCCTTCTGGGTAGAAGCTCATTTCTTCCCTTCACTGCAGGGCACTCTCTTTTGGACCAGCCTCGCTCTGCATCCACTGTAAAGAATGGTGCCTCCCAAGTTGACCCTTCCTTGTGAATGGCCATCTATTTTTCAGGTGGGTTCTGCCAGTGGGTGGACACAGTGTCCAGGGTAGTCCCTGCAGTGCACCTATAACAGCTTCCTCATTCCTATACAGGGACATGCTGGGCCCATGTAGAGTAACTCTAGGACAGTGTGTGGAGATGGGCTTAATACAGAAAGATCCCCAAGCACAGCTAGAGAGCTTTGGGAAGATGTGAGACCAGAATAGCAAGAAGTGGCTGCAGAGCTGGCAGGCTGAGAAAGGGCTAGCTCTGAGATATAACAGGCTTGCAGGGTGAAGCCTTTGAATCCCCCTGCTGGGACTTTTACAGGTTGGCTCTTTGGCCTGCTCTGCTGCTGCTTTGATAACACCTGGTACTGCCTGCCCTCAGCTGTCTGCCTGCAGGACATCTCTGTGTTAACCAGGTCGGTTGAGGCCTCCCTGGGGACTGCCAGAATCAAAGATCCACAGCTCCAACAGACTTCAAAGTCCTTGAGATCAATTTCCCTTTGAACTTTGCCCTGTTCATTTTCAGCTTTTTCAGACTTTTATGCAGTGAATCTTATGACAGAGTCAGGTAGGGTTAGGGGTGTGCTGGAACCAGCTGGAAACTGCTTGTGAAAGTCAGCTACCATTCAGGGCTTGAGTGAGTGTCTCCACTGAAGAAGATGCTGGGAAAAGTGGATTGTGTGTGCCTTGACCTTCTTCAGAGCTGATTCTTCAACATTGCCCAGCACAGGCCAGCCCCCATTACTCTTGACTCTTCAGGGAAGTGGGTTGGCTCTGACTCCAGGTGGGATTCTGTTCCCGAGTATCTTTTAGGAGCTCTCCCCTCAGCAGTTCCTGCCTCTGATCTCCACTGACTCTTGTGAGTTCACCTTTGCTAGTTTGAGGGTCCTGAGTTTCCAGGGACACTCCCTACTTTGGGGTTTGAATCCAGAATTTTCTTCCCAGACCTCCAGGTTGCCAGCCCATACTTTCAGTTTCTCTGTGGAGGAGCATACCCAGGATTCTAAGCTGCCTCCAGGTCTGAGTCCAGGAATCTCTAGAGCAGGGGTGGGGAACCTGTGGCCTCAAGGCCACATGTGGCCTTCTAGGTCCTTGGGTGTGGGCTTTTGACTGAGTCCAAGTTTTACAGAATAAATCCTTTTCTGAAGGGGAATGATTCTGTGAACTCTGGCCACACTGGAGGACCTAGATCACCACATGTATCCTCAAGGCCAGCAGATTCCCCACCCCTGCCCTGGATTCTTGGGGCCACAGGCTGGGCCAATGGTGACCAGCCTACCTTAGCAGGGGTTCCTCCTGCAGCTTTTCCAAGTCCAAATTGACAAGCACTGTAAGGATTTAGAAAAAAGAAGACTGCCTGATTCAAAGGCAGTATATTAACACAGTTCTGATGGAGGCCTGATAAGGAGACATCTTCCACCTGACCTCCCAAAGGGCACCATGTCGCCTATCATAACAACATGGACACATTTCACAAAAGCCAAGTTTCCTCCTCCCACTTTACCCTGAGGGCTGTCCATAAAACCCCAGCTCTCCACATGTTAGGTGCCCAGTGGCAGGGGGTGGGTGGGAGGGGGGACACACTCTTTTGGGTGTTTCATTTGCCACTCAGGGAGGGTCTCACAGGAGTTTGTGGTGGGAAAGGGCAGGCACTAACTCCTTCATCCCAATGAAATCCAGGAGCTTTTCCACTGAGAAGTTTCATCCTCTTTGTCTTGGGGAAGCTATTGCTTGTGGCTTTGCTGGCTTGTGGTGAGCCTTGTTCGGTTCCCAGTGTAGCAGGGGCTGGGTGTTTGGAGTAGGGGGGAAAGATAAGGGCTTGGGGACAGGGAAGCCATAGGGAAAGTTTGGAAGACAGAGCTTTGAAGGGGAGCTTTTAGGGAGCCAAAGGAATAAAAGCCCTGACAAAAGGGAACCAGGCCACCTAGGGTCAAGTTCTTATGCCTAAAATGTGAGAGTTATGCCTTGTCTCTCATTCTCCTCTCCATCCAATCCAACAAATTTTATTGTGCATTTTCTATATGCAGGCCTCACAGCCTCAGACTGCAGGATAGGGGTGGCTGTCCTGCCCACCTTGAGCATGTCTGCTGCAAGGAGGTGTTTTATCTGTGCCCTCCTTGGTCATTGACAAGGCACTGGAGGGTGGGGGATTGGTAGAGGAGCTGAGTCCAGAAGGAATCGGTTATCAGGGCAGGACATAGCCAATGCCAGGTCTGGAGGGCTTTGTCCCCTTTCAATGGTGAGAACAGACAGGATGGTCCTCCCTAGATGATCCCAGAAGGGCTGGACTCTTGGTCAGGAGCCATGACTTCACTCAGCCCATACGTGAGATAAAGTCCAGCTCAGAAATGATATGCACATGGCCTTCAAGTCTTCCCAGCTCGGTAAAGCCTGATAGTTTTGACTCTGCTGACCAATTTTTTGGAGTCCCTCTGGGTTCTCAGGGTCACCCCCCTGTGTGACAAGGTGCTAAGGAGGGCCTTTTGCGTGAGGCAACTATGATTTCAATTTAATAGTGAAAAATGTTGAAACTGAGTCTTAGAGAGGCTGACATTGTGCATCTGTGTGGCAACACAGAGAGGAATAGAGGGCACCTGGCCAGATAGATGTGGCTCCAATTGTGGACACTTGTCTGCTGCTATAGCATCTCAGTTGCCCTGAGGAGGGTAGCCCCCTGTAGACTGTCTGCCCACCCCACCCATGTTCCGAGTCCTGGGGCTTACTGGGTGACTAGTTTGGATGGAGACATGGTCTAGCTAGTCGTGACTTTGTGATATTTAGGTGTTAAGTGTGTGTCTTTTTTTTTTTTTGCTTAGGTAATTGGGATTAAGTGATTTGCCCAAGGTCACAGAGCTAGTAAGTGTCAAGTGTCTCAAGTGTCTGAGGCCAGATTTAAACTCAAGTCCCCCTGATTCCAGCGCCAGAGGTCTATCTACTGCGCCACCTAGCTTTCCCATGTAAAATTGCTTTTGTCCTTGTTGGACTAGCAGACTAAGAAAGTGTTCCTGTAAAACCTGTGGTGTTTGAATGCCAAGTGTGTGTCTTCCAGAAGACATGTCATTCATCTCAGTGGTGACAGTCCCTTCTCAATTATCTGTGCTATGGGGCAAGAGAGTAGACTAGAAATCCAGGCTATAATGAAGCCTTCATTTAGTAACCTCGGTTTGTGCATGGATTTGAGTCTCCAGCCTCATCAAATGTTGCACCAGGACTGCTCGTGGGCAGGGAAATCAACCTAAGGAGACTCTCACCTTGGAAGTGCAGAAGCCTGGGGAGCCAGGATCAAAGTTTGAGCTTTGCCACTTGCTAGCTTTCGGATCTTGGGCAATTCATTGTCAGCTTTTCTAAGACTCAGTTTCAACATTTTTCACTATTAAATTGAAATCATAGTTGCCTCTCACAAAAGGCCTTCCTTAACACCTTGTCACACAGTAGGATGACCCTGAGAACCCTGGGGGGTTTCCAAAAATTGGCCAGCAGAGCCCAGACTATCAGAGTTTACCAAGCTGAGGAGACTTGAAGGCCATGTGCAGATCATGTTGGAAGCTTGTCCACCAGGTGATTTGATTTTTGGAGCTGTAATGACCTTGCAAGCAGGTAAAAAGACCAAACAATACCAAAAAACTCCCAAATAATACCAAACGCCCTCTGCAGCCATATTCTGCTTCGTGGAGAGGGGTAAGGGCCCTGAGGGAGGGACAGAGGGGGCTCAGTCCTCAGACCCTTGATTCCTCAGAAACTTGAGTGCTTGGCATTCTTCCTGTGTAATCTAAGGGGCAAAGTGGAGTGGTGGGATAAAGGATCCGGCTCTGGAGAGCAGCAACAATCAGGTGCTGAGGGTCAGATGCAGAACAAGGCCCATGATTTTGGATGTAGCCAGCGTCAGTATTTGATTTCCCTGACTTCTCACATTGGCTGCAAAGATTTTATTTTTTCAACTGGGAGAGGGGGAAAAAAAATCAGTGGAACAAGGGCTCACAAGCTCTCCTTGGAGAAGGCAAATCAGCCTTAAGAATTTGATTTCATCCCATTCTTAGAGGCAACAAGAAAGCTCCAAAGTTATACTAACAATAAGCATAAACAAACAAGTCACAATTTTTACAGAGGGCAAAGAAAGTCCATGAGGAACCTGATAAGGTCATTTTGTTCTTGTGACCCCAACACCTGGCACAGCATTTTATGCTTAGTAGAAGTTTATCAGTGTTTGTTGATTGGAATTGTACTAACTCCATAAAACAACGTGCAAAGGAAGATGACACAAATACTATTTGTCAGTAAGAGAGTCTCCAGACACAAGATACATGGTCAGCACCAGACGACATCACCAAAAGACAAAAGGGACCATCTTCCCAGGACAAAAAAATGCTGGTTACATCAGTCATTTCAGCATAAAAAATCAGACCAGTGACTAGGCATAACAAAGGTTGAAATCCATAGCAAATCAGAAGAAAGGGAGAGAAAAGGGGGGAAAAAGACACTGTACTGTTCCAACAGCCCCAGTCCTTCCTGTTCAGATTTGTTAACTCAGGCATGGAGAAAAGTAACACTGACTGATAGCATCATTTCCTAAGGTTGTTTGACTGCTGCCCCCAAACGCCACATTCCAGTGAGAAAGCCAACAAGCCTGGAAGCTGCCTCTGTCAGAGACCAGTGGTTCTTGGCCAAGCAAAAAAGTCATGGCAACCAAAGGCAACACTGGGTCTGAAGGCAGGCCACTGGCAAAAGAGAAGAGGGTGGCCACTAAAGAATGCAGTGACCTTGTGAAACAGCAAACAGCAGGAAGAGACCTAAGCCTCCCTCTTCAACCTAGACCTGAGGATGGAAGCCTCAACCTCCCAAGGCAGCCACTTCCCCTTTCAGCAACTCGCCTTGTTAGGAAGTTGTCCTAGCCTCTGAAACCTGCCACAACTTCTGCCCAGCTGGCAAAAGCAAAACAAATCAAACCCCTTGTCCACAGAAGTCTGAAAAGAGTTTTCATGCCCTCTCATTGTTTTTGTCTATTTGTTGTTTTATTTCCAAAAATTATCTTGATATCTTTTATTTTTACATAACCTGCCTTTCCCAGTGTATCTTCTCTCCTCTGAAAGAGATGCAAGCAATTTGGATAAACCCTGCAAAGCTTGTAAGATTTATTAGTGAAAATAATGAAGAATTAGAAATATGTTTATACATATACAAATATATTCATATACATGTATACATATGTTTATCACTGGCTTTATAGACTGGTTTATACTTTTGCTTTCATGTCATCCACCTTTCTCAATTACAGCCTTTCCATCTCCCTGTACTGAAGAGCCATTTTATTCTTAAACAAAAGAATAAAACAAAAGGGGAAGAAAACAGTTCAGGAAAACCAACGAACTCAACAATGGAGTCCAGCATTATATGCATTTTGCATCCCAGTAGACTCCCACCCCAGCATTGAAGGGAAGGGAAGAATGTCCTCATTGATCCTCTTTGGGGCCACGCTTGGGCATGATCTTTTCACAACATTCACTTTCAGTTGTTGGTTGTTCTTTCCATTTACATGGTTGTCTCTGGTGCTCATTCATGTTGTAGTCCTTATTCATTTATTTCGCTTTGCCCCAGTTCCTGTAAGTCTTCTCATGTTCATCTTTATGAAACAGAGTTGTGGTTTCTTATAGCATTATAATATTTCACTGTATCCATAAGCCACATTGGTTCAGCCATTCGCTCTTTGATGGGCATCTACTTTGTTTCCAGTTCTTTGCTACCAAAGAACTTTCTTGGATTGGTATGACACTGAATAAGTAAGTTAATTTAAGTAGTATTGTCATTTTGATTATATTGGCTTGACCTAGCCTGAGCAACGAATATGTCTCCACTTGTTGAGATCTCTCTCTCTCTCTCTCTCTCTCTCTCATGTTTTACTTGTGTTCATATAGTTTCTATGTGTGTCTTGGCAGGTAAACTCCCAGGTCTTGTATACTGACCATAGTTATTTTTAGTGGAATTTCTCTATCTCTTTCTGCTGGATTTTGTTGATTGACGTATTGAAATAATGATGGTTTTTATGGGTTTATTTTTTATCCTGAAACTTTGTTGAGGTAATTGTTTTTAACTCTTTGTTTTTGGTTTTTTTTGTTTTGTTTTGGTATATATATAGAAACTGAACTATACTATATATATATTGGTGGGTTCTCTCAAGTTCTACTTTGCCATCTGGTTCTAAGACATCTGGGCATTTTTTTCTTTATAATATCTTAAAATCTTATGTGAAGCCCCCCTTTTTTGTTCCCGGCTTTCAGATAGTCCAATGACTCTTAAATTATCTCTCCTCAATCCTTTTCTGGGTCATTGTTTTTTATATGTTATCTTACACATTTTCTCTTATTTTTTCATTTTTTTGAACTGATTTTTTTTCTTGTTGTCTCCTAGAGTTATTAGCTTCTATTTGCTCAGTTCTAATTTTTAAGGAGGTTTCATCAGTATTTTTTGTACCTCTTTTACCAAACTATTAAATCATTCTAGTGCTGCCCTTATTTTTTCCCTTAATATTTCCTCTTCCAATCTTATTTGGTTTTTAAAACCTTTTTTTTTTGCTCATCTTTATCTCATTCTTTAGGTCTTCTAGGAATTCTTGTTCAGTTTGTGTCCAATCTGCACTTTTTCTTTGAGGCTTCACTTAAAAATATTTTCAAGTCATTGTGGTCTTCTGTCTTTCTGTCTCGAGCTTTCCTATTAGCATAGTAGCTCTTTTTTTTTTAAATATGTGTTTTTAAAACTTCGGGTTCCAAATTTTCTCCCTCCTTCCCTCCCCACTCACCCTCATTGAAAAGGCAAGCAACTCAATATAGGTTATACATGTGCAATTATGCAAAACACTTCCACAGTAATCATGTTATGAAAAACTAACTCTATTTCCCTTAACCCTATCCCCCCCACTCACTCTATTCTTTCTTTTGACCCTGTCCCTCCTCAGAAGTGTTTGCTTCTGATTATCCCCATTCCCAATCTGCCCTCCTCTCTATCATTCCCCTTCTCCCACTATTTTTCTGTAGGATAAGACAGCTTTCCACACCCAATTGAGTGTGTATGTTATTCCCTCCTTAAGCCAAATCCTATGAGAATAAGATTCACTCATTCCCTCTCACCTTCTCCTGTTTCCCCTCCACTGTAAGATCCTTTTCTTTTCTGCTTTTTATTGTGAGATAATTTACCCCATTCTACTTCTCCCTTTCTCCTTCTCCCAGTATAATCCTCTCTCACCTCTTATTTTTATTCTCCAGATATGACCCCTTCATCTTCAACTCACCCTGTGCCCTCTGTCTGTCTGTCTTTCTATCTATCTATCTATCTATCTATCTATCTATCTATCTATCTATCTATCTATCTATACATGCATACATATATTTTTTCCCTCCAAACACCCTAATACTGACAAAGGTCTCATGAGTTATAAACATTTCCATTTAGGAATGTAACAGTTCAACCTTAATAAGTCTCTTATGATTTCTCTTTCCTGTTTACCTCTTCATGTTCCACTTGAGTCTTGTACTTAAAAGTCAAAATTTCTATTCAGTTCTGGCTTTTCATCAAGAATCTTGAAAGTCCCCTATTTCACTGGATGACCATTTTTTCCCCTGGAGGATTATACTCAGTTTTGCTGGGTAGATGATTCTTGGTTGTAATCCTACCTCCTTTGCCCTCTGGAATATTATATTCTGGTCCCTTAATGTAGAAGCTGCTAAATCTTGTGTTACCCTGATTGTGTTTCCACAATACTTGAATTGTTTCTTTCTGGCTGCTTGTAATATTTTCTCCTTGACCTGGGAACTCTGGAATTTAGCTATAATATTCCTAGGAGTTTTCCTTTGGGGATCTCTTTCAGGAGGAGATTGCTGGATTCTTTCAATTTCTATTTTGCCCTCTGGTTCTAATACATCAGGGCAGTTTTTCCTGATAATTTCTTGAATGATGATGTCTGGGCTCTTTTTCTGATCATGGCTTTCAGACAGTCCAATAATTTTTAAATTCTCTCTCCTGGATCTATTTTCCAGGTCAGTTGTTTTTCCAATGAGATATTTCACATTGTTTTCTAATTTTTCATTCTTTTGCATTTGTTTTACAGTGTCTTGATTTCTTATAAAGTCACTATCTTCCAATTGCTCTATTCTAATTTTTAAGGAAGTATTTTCTTCAGTAAGCTTTTGGACTTCCCTTTCAATTTGGCCCATTGTGCTTTTTAAGGCATTTTCCATTTGGCCAATTTTGTTATTTAGGGCATTCTTCTCCTCATTGGCTTTTTGGACCTCTTTTGCCATTTGGGTTAGGCTATTTTTTAAGGTGTTATTTTCTTCAGTATTTTTTTTGGGTCTCCTTTAGCATCACTCTCAGTTTTTCCTCTACTTCTCTTACTTGCTTCTCAAAATCCTTTTTGAGCTCTTTCATGGCCTGGGACCAATTCATAGTCTTCTTGGAGGCTTTGGATGTAGGAGCTTTGGCTTCGTTGTCTTCTTCTGATTGTGTGTTTTGATCTTCTTTGTCATCAAAGTAAGATAATATAGTCTGACTCTTTTCGTACTGCTTGCTCATGATCCCAGCCAATTACTAGAGTTACAAACTCTTTGTTAAGGTAGGAGTCTGTTGCCAGTGTGGAGAATGTACTGTCCCAAGCTTCAGGGGTTTTGTGCAGCTGTTTTCAGAGATACTTCTAGGGACCTATAAATTTTCAGTTCTTCCAAGGTGGTATGATAAGGGGCGAGGTGTTTACTCCTTTCCTGGCCTGTGCTCTGGTTTATGAATGACCACCAGCACTCTTTTCTGCCTTGGAACTGTGAGGAAGATTTTCTCTCCACAGCTACTACAAGCTCCACTGCGCCAGCGCTCCTCCTCACCCCAGGACGGCCACCCAGAACTGTAATCCAGATCCAAGCACAGGCAAAGCAAGAGAATCCTGCACCAGCAGAAAGATCCCTGCAATCCCCCTCTGATCAGCCACTCGATTCCCTCTCAGTCTGTGGGCTGGAAGCTCAGGAGGCAGCCCCCACCTCAGGCCGCACTCAGGTAATAGAGCTGAGACCATCATGCTTCTCTCTCAGCACCACAGAAACAGACTTTTCCCACTGACCTTCTAAGTTGTCTTTGATGTTCATGGGTTGAGAGGTCTGGAAGCCACCATAGCTGCCTGTGATTCAGTCCTCTAAGGCCTGCTCCAGGTTCCCTGTGGCCTGCGTGCCCATGCCACACTGAGCTCCTCTCTCAACCTGGAGTGATATACCTTTCTGATCAACCATCCAGGTTGTCTAGGGCTGGAAATTTGTTTCACTCTGTCTTTTTGTGGGTTCTGCTGCTTTAGAATTTGTTTAGAGCCATTTTTTATAGGTATTTGGAGGGGTTTGGGGGAGAGCTCAAGCAAGTCACTGCTTTCACTCTGCCATCTTGGCTCTGCGCCCCCCCCCCCGCCCTGCCCCAAAAGTAGCTCTTTGTAGTCAGGTTGATATTTTTGTTTACTCATTCTTCCAGCACATTTCTTCATGTTTCTTCATCGTTATGTTGGTGTTGGGCTCTGTTCACTTCCAGGTATTCTCAATTTAGTCTGCAAGTTTTCAGTGCTTCCAAAGTGGTATTGCTGTGGTCTGAGAGATTGAAACCCCTCAAAGACTGGAGTACAGGACGGGTCATCTGTAATGAATTCACAGACTCAAGCATTCTTAAAGTCAAGGTGGCAAAGATTTATTGTTATGCTTTTCAGTGGGCAAGGATTCTTAAGGAATCAGCAAGAGACTGAGGATGGAGCGAGGGTTTATATGGAAAAGGGCATGGGAAAGGAATGCCAGGGACACTGATGAGGTAATCCAAAGGTGTAGGTGTCTTTGGGAACTATGGATGAGAAACTATAGGGAGCATACCAGACAGGGAGGGAGATGACAGTGGTATGGATCTTTGGAGTCTGGCAGGAGGAAGAGTCCTTGGACTGGCCAAGGACAAGACTCCTTGGGCTGGGCAAGGCACCCCTCTCCCTCTGTCTTAATGACAGAATGCTCTGCAACAAGGGAAAGCTTTCTCACAAGACAGGAACTTACTAAGGAATTGGGAGGCTTCCAGAGACATGATCTGAGGGCTGGGGCCTGAGTAGCCCAGCACTCTCTCACCCAGCTTTGTGTAGCTGGACTAGGAAGAGAGACAAGGGTCATGCTGAGGCCCATGCATGAATAACTGCTAGGTACAGTGTCCTTGGACTGGGGAGTGGTTGTCAGCGACAGTATTTCTGAGACTAGGGAGAAATTGGGGTCCAAGTACAAGTACAAGCACCCAAGCGCCCTATCAGTATGATCTGTTCACTGCTCTCTTTGTCTGAACTGTGTAAGTTCTTGACCCAGGTTTGAGTCTATTGACTTGTAGGTGGTTGAGTTTCTGTAGAATGTTATTGGACACAGTCACTGTTAGGCCACTTTGAGATTCTGCAGGTTTAGAGGTTCCAAGCTTATTACTCTCCTTGTGTCTGGGTCTATTGCCCCAAGTATCCCATTGCAGGCTCACATGCAGGACTAAACATTAGCACTGAGCACCCTGATGTGCTCTGGGGCTTAGGCCCCACAGCTCTGTTTACAAAATGTCTTCCTTGGTCAGTGCTCAGCTAGGGCCTCACTCACTGGCTCACTCATGACTGTTCCTCTCTACCCTATGTCTGTGGCTCAGAGGTGCCAGCTGGCCCAATTCCTGCTCCCAGCAGTAGTACAGGGACCCTGGGACCTGCTCCTGCCCAGGGGTTCAGTCCAAGGCCTTTTACCATCCTTGGGCACTGAAAGGCTTCCCACTGTCCTGGCTGCCATTATGCTGGGCTCCTGGCCAGCCCTCACCTCACTGTCCACAGCCCTCTGACTTCTTAAGCTTCCCTGGGCTGGAAAAATGACTCATGGGAATATTTTACTTGCTTTCCTGATCAGAATTAGTCTGGCATGATGGTTAGAGAGGAGATGGGCTGGGATCAGCAAAAATGCTGAAACTCCCTCTGCTATCTTGGCTCTGCCCCTGTGCTGTATGAATACTAAGGCATGAGGAGGGGGACCTTCTGCATGCTTGGCCTGCTTTGTACCTCTTAGGGAGGTCGCTGACCCAGCCTTTTGCCCTGAGCTCTCTTAGCTTCTTTGCCATTTCAATCTTCATAACCCTGTTCACCCCAGGTCAGGCCCTCATCACTCTCTCCTGGGTCACTGCAGCAGACTCCGGAGTGGCCTCCCTGCCTCCAGTCTGTTCTTCACTCTGCTCCCAAAGGAACTTTCCTTAAGCACAGAGCAGACCAGGTGACTTCCCTCTTCAGCCAACTCCAGGGGCTCCCTTTTGCCCCCAGGGCAAAATAGCACCACCCTATCTTTACTGTCTTAGCCTCATTGGGACTCAGTCCTCCTTCCACACTTGATGACCCTGCCAAATTGATTGCTTCCATGCTGAGAATTCATTGTGTCCTTTTCCACTTCTACTTCTGCACCCCCTGCCCTCAAGCTGGTGCCCTTTCTTCCAATCAACCTATCAGTCTGAGGGTATTGATGAAGCACTTATTATGTGCCAAGTCCTGGCCTAGGAGATACAGGTACAAAGAATGTAACAGTTCCTGTTGGCGAGGAACTTACATCTTAAGCAGACCAAAAATGTGTGCAAAAATGTCTATAGCATCAATGTAAAATGAAGAAATATACAGACATTAGTTCAGTACCTAGTGGTTTGGAATGTTCTTGTCTCCTCCATCAGGATGGAAGTTCCTGGGAGATCCTGGTGTTGCCAGAACTCAGCCCTGTGCCTGGCACAGAGTAGGTGCTTAATGAATGTTGGAGTCTCTAATGTCCAGTGTTCCTTGTTCCTTCTAAGAGACTTTTCATCTCTGTGTGTTTTCCTTCTTGTTCAACCTTGGGGCTCAACAGCATGTCCTATCAAGGGTTCATACCTTGGGAAGGCTAGTAGAGACTCTTGCTTCCAAATACTCTGCCCATTGGCAGGAGACCACCATCAGGCTCAAGAACCTGGAGCTACAGCAAGGAGCCAGTGGGAGTGGATGTGGGAAAGGCCTGAGCCATGAGGATACTTTGACTGTCCTGGAGGGCCTGGGGAGCCAAAGATGGGAAGCCACCCTAAATGAGGACTTCTGTAGGGACACTACTGCCCACATATAGGTGAGGAAAAAGCAGGAGCTGCCCACTATTCTCATAAGACCAGGTCACTAGAACTGGCCTCTCTCAGTTTGATCCCACAAGGCCCATGGGGGGCAGGGATGTCTTGGGGTAAAGCAGTACTCTGGGATTGCCAGAGCCTGCAAAGTTCTCTGGGTTTTGTGGAATGGTTGTCTTTTTTTTTTCTGTGCTCCCCAGGAAGCACTGACCACCCTCAGGGCAGAACATCAGCTACACCTGGCATGCCAGGTAATCCATTAACTCAGATGCTTCTGGAAGCAGAGGCACTGGGACTGGGCATCTTGGCGGAAGTTGCTTTTGGTTGAATCAGCATCCTTGAAAGGTTGATGCTGCTCTCAGGGGGCCTGTCACTTGCCCAGAGGGTTCTGGCCAGATTCCATGCTTGTCTGTAAGCAAGCATGTCTGGAAGCATTTTGGATTAACATTGATGCTGGTCTCACTGAGAGATGGCCACTTACTAACAGAGCTGCCTGAGGACTCTGGATTCCATTGTCTGAAGGATGAATATGGAGCTTACCGACCTCAAAGCAACCTAGGCCCCCTCCTGCAACTTCTTCTGGATCCACTCCCATGTGCCAAGCACAAAAATGCAGGAATACTAGGGAGGGATAAGACTGTCAACGTGACTTAAGTTTGGGGGACTGAGAAGTGACCTCAACACTTTGGGGAGAGTGGTTCGTGCCTGATCTCTGCTGACCTTGGGTCTTTCTCAGATGCCTCATTTGGTGGGACGGTCTAGCCCAGATGTAAGGTCAAGATTTCTGGAGCCCAGCAGTTTGCAGAGACTCAGATCCTCCTCAGCAGACAGAGGGCCCAGCCAGAGGAGATCACGAATCCCCAGAGTGCAGCATTGGTGTTTTCATAAGTCTCATTGTGTCCTCTTTTTCCTTACAGGAGCTGGAAAGCTGAGTGCTCCAGCTGAAGTCTGAGTGGCAGAGGTAAGGCCCCAAACTGACAGGCAAACAGAAGATGGGGGAAGGAGGGCTAGAAAGCTAGACCAGAGTAACCCCAACTGAGATTCTCTGTGGGGGTCAATGGAGCCCGAACACTTGAGTTAGCATGTCCATAGGATAGGTCAGAGCTGAGGAGGACCTCAGAAAGCAGATGAGGGTACTGAGGCCTGGGAGGAAAATGATCTGCCCAGGGTCCCACAGGGAGTAAATGTCAATGAAGACTTGCACCCAGGTCTCTGGCTCTTTTCTTTCCATTGGGTAGTGGTTTTCTTTAGGTTAGACTGTTCCATTTCCTGGCCTTTGCTTGACTCCATCCTCAAGTGCCTATGCCAAGGTTGACCTTGACCTTTCCTTTTGTCACTGGCTAGTTTGTCTCAAGAAGACTTCCAGGAAAAGAGGCCAAAAAGATGAGTCCCCTGGAGGCCCAGCTGGCTAGCCTGAGGTAGGAGCTGGTGGTCTCTTGAGCCACAGACAGGCTGTAGTGGCTGAGGAAATACACCTTTAGTCAGAGAAGAGGGTGGCCTTGCCTACTGATGTGAGTCATCCAATCCCCCAGTTAGGCCATGTATGCCCCTCGATCTAAGCTGGGCTTTTGCTGCCTGGGCATCTGCTTAGGGAGGTGCAACCCTCTAAGGGGTTCATTGGGTGCTTTCCAAAGATTGGGCCTATTGGGTGGACTTTGTGATCTGGACAAGACCTTCTTTATCTGTCAAGTGGGACAGTAACAGCCCCCAGAGGGTCCAGTGAGACTCTTTTTGCAGACCTGCAGTGGAGAAATGCCAGTCACTTGGTTCACAACCATCCTTTCCTTGGCACCAGGCAGGCATGTGCTGGCCCTGAGCTCTCAGAGTGTCTCTAGGCAGGCACCCCAGGCCTTCCATCCAGGCCCTCTTTCTTCCTCACCCCTGCTGTTTCTCAGGTATTTGCTGAGCTCTTTCTTCTGGTGGCTTCTAGGTTGAGTCTCAGGTCCTGGCCTTGATCCAGCAATACCTTGTTGGAGACCAGGGCACTCAGGTCTGGCTTGTATAGCTAGAGGAGGTCCAGGCCCCACTTCAAGATCTGGAGCAAAGAATCCTGACTCATTTGGCAGAGGAGCAGGACAAGTATGCCAACAAAGCTGCTACCAATTTGAGGCTGACCTTTCTGAAGGAAGGAGTGACCACCACGGTGACAGAAGAGGTGAGGCTGGCCCTTCTGCCTGTCCTCCTGGCTGGGGTCATAGGTTTGCCCTGAGAGGAGCCTGCCAGGAGGGAGGGGGAAGCACAGGTCGAGCAGGTAGCATGCTTGCCCGGCCCGGCCCATGCGTGGTGCATGCCTGTCTTTTAGGAAGTGCATGAGATAGTGCAACAGACCCTGAAACTCTATAGTGAAGATCACATTGGGCTGGTGGATTACACCCTGGAGTCCTCAGGTAGGCGGCTTGCAGAAAGCCAAAGGGCTTGGGACACAATTGACATTCTGGCTTTGCAAATGGCTACAGTAGAACCCAGGTCCCAGTGGGTCTGATAGGAAGCTGAGGGATAATCTTGTGGCTTAATTGAGACACTGCTCTTTGAAGGAAGCCTGGGGGGCAAGGTGTCCACCAAGGGATCTTGGGCCTTCCTGACTCCACTCTCTTCTTCCCACAGGGCAACAACACAGCCCCGTATCAGCTGATAGAGCTGCGAATCATCAGCAACTGGGATCACCCTCAGTATACCTGTATTTACCGCTTCAGGGTGCATGGGAAACCTGCCAATTAGCCCCTCCCTGCCAGGTCCCTTCATTCCTTCCCCCTTCAGCCACCAGCAAGCAGCAACCCCACCTTCTCCTCCCTCCCCCATGCTTAATCCCTTCTGAGCACTAGGGCTTCTGGGAGAGAGACAGAAGGTGGGAGCCTACCTCCGTGGAGCTGTCTTGCCCCACCAGTTCCTCTCTGTTATGGAGACCACCAGCTGAGCAATTCCTGTTTCACTCCCCTTCCTCTTGAGGAGGCTCAGCTCCCTGCCAGGCTCTGCCTACCCCCATGCTCCAGCAGGTGGCTAATGCCCATCCATGGTACCTTGCATGGTTCTTTTCTCTATTGGGCATGATGGTTGTAGCCTTGAACTTGACAATGAAGAAATTGTCCTATTCAATCTCAGTTTGCCCTCCCCAGCCCCCCTTCACACACTCTTGTGGCTCTGGGAGGGCTCAGTGGGCAGCTCAGGCCAAGTACAGGACCAAAGGCCTTGATGGTGATGGCCGACAAGCCCTGGCTGCCTGCTGGGCTCCTGAATGACAACAATGATGATTGGAACCTTACTTGTTCACTGGAGTCCATTACCATATAAAGGTTGTCCTCCACAGCCACCCCAAACCTTTGACAGAGTCTCCTAATGGGCTACTCACACTCCGCTGTGACTCCTGGACTCAAAAAGAAACTTTCTGGGACATGACTACTGCTGTTGGCCACAGTAAGTAAAGTCTCATCACACTGAAGCAAGGTCTGATCGAAGTACAGAGGAAGAACTGAAGCCAGGGGAACAGAAGCTTGAGGGGACACGTCCCCAGACACTTGATCTGCAATGCGAGGCACCAGAGGATAAAGGCAAAGGCCATGGGCTGTGCTCACACCAAGGGGACCCCAAGGTTTGAAGGATGTGAGTGCCCTGCCTGGGCAGGAATACAGAACACCCAAATGGCCCCCACTGGCTCTTGTAGAAAAGACCATGCAGGAGATGGGGGCCCTAGGCTGGGGGTTTTGTATGTCAGGTCTGAGGGATCAAATGCCACTGCCAAGGTAATGAAATGACCATCCTAAAGATGGGCCTGTGTCCCTTTCAGATTCCCAAGCTGCTTGGGAATTCCTTCTCCATCAAAGCCTCCAGTTTCCCTGGTGTCCTTCAAGACTCTGCTCCCAGCTCACCCATGGTAGGAGGCCACTAAGGGCCCTACTGAAGCTAGGGCCTCCTTCCTTTACACTACACACATTCTGGACATGCCTAGTTACTGGCATTAGACTGGCAACTCCTGGAGGCCAGAGACTAGGGTTTTGCCTTTCTTTGTATCCCAGGGGCTGAGCACTGCAGCAAACAAGCCCTTAATAAATGCTTTTTAGCTCATTATCTCACTGGATCTTGGAAACAATCTTGGGAATGAGAGCGCTACAGGTTAATTACCTGAAATGAGCAGGATAGGATGGTCAAAGGGTGTGGGATGGCAGAGTACATTAGTCAGAAGTCAAATCTACTTATATGAGGACAAAGCCATGTCCCCAAGACAAGATGGGGCTAGGATATGTGGGCTGCAGTTCACCAGACAGGCTGGAGGACTTTAGTGGACTGCAGATTCCACAGAAGCCATATGGCAGCCCAGAAAAGGAGGGGGCCTTTGGGCTGAATCCGGGGACAGAGAGAGACAGATATAGAGACATAGAGACAGAGACACAGACACAGAAACAGAGACAGATAAAGAGAGAGACAGAGTCGCAGAGAGACAGGACAGGGAGAGAAAGAAGGAAAGAGAACACAGAAACAGAGAGACAAAAAGAGAGAGGAAGAGACAGAGAGAGACAAAGAGACTGAGAAGAGAGAGAGAGGAAGGAAGACAGAGACAGAAACAAGAGAGAGAACAAAAAGAGACAAAGACACAGACACTGAGACAGAAAGAAAGACAGAGGAGAAAGAGAAAGAGAGAGAGAGAAAGTGAGAAGAAGGATGAGGAGGAGGAGGAGGAGGAGGAGGAGAGAAACAGAGAGAGGGGAAGAAAGAGAGAGACAGTGTCCAGGATTACAGTGGCAGCATTAGACAGTGCCACTATCCTGGCCAGACCACATCTGGAATGGAGAGCTCTGGGGGCCACATTTTTGGAAGGACACTGCACCCAGAGGGGGGATGTTGTAACATGAGAGCCACCTCCACATGCCAGAGGACTGTTACTCAGAAGAGAGGGGCCAAGCTATTCTGGACAATGCAAGGAGAGTGCAGACCTGCAGACTCGGCCTGAGGGCCGGGTTGGGAGAAGGTGCTGCAGTAAAGGTGTAGGCTGATTCCCAGGGCCTCTGAGAGCCCTTCCAGCATCCAGAGTTTGTGAAAATGTAGGGGGTGAGGATAAGCTGTCTCTGTCCCAGTGGGGAAGCATCTCCAAGAAGAAGCAGGAAGCACAGGACTGGGTCACTGCAGGTTCGTTCTGCTCAACAACAGCCCCAGAAAAGGTTATACCTGAAGACCAGAGGGGATGGGAGTCCTCAGGGCAGAACTTTCTATCTGAGGCATCAGGGATAGGATGAAGAACATTTCAGCCTCAGGGAAATGCCACCATGAAATGATTTCTCAACTGTCTCTAGCCCTTAATCCTCTTACAAGCCAGTACAGGTGCATGTAACAACAGCTCTTGAGGATGGGTATAGGGTGGAAGACACCAGAGAAGTCTCTTTGAAGTAGAAGGAGGGGGAGCATCTGGGCCAGGATCCCAGCTTTTTCAGAAATATCTCTGCCCACATTTTCTTCCTCTAGCAGTGCCAGCGATCAGACTTTTCAAGACCCACCTGGCAGTCACTGGAATGGGAGAACCCCCAAAAGAACTGTCACAGCCCCTTCCATTTAGTCCCAAATGGCAGACTCTTCATCTTTCTATAAAAATGGAGAAACACACCAAATAAGACCAGGACCACCCTCATTAAAGAAAAGGACCAAAGTCACATTCTGTATCATGTGACCAATCCTAGATAATCAAAGGTTTCACTTGAGGCAAGAGGCAAGAGACAGCACCAGTCATCTCCAGATTGGTTTCAGCTGCTTATAGCACCACGTTTGTGACTTATTATGTTCAAAGAATCAAAACTTCTGAGCTGGAAGAAGCCTCTAGTTTCATCAAATTCAAGGTCCTCATTTGACACATGCAGGAAGTGGGTCTTGGGGAGATGAGGTTGTCATGGGAATATCAGGCAGTGTTTATTCTGACAGGGCTCCTTCTCTGGGCTTCCTCTCCCAAGCATAAGAAGCTACAAAGTCCATCATATAAGACAGGGGCATATAGGCAGGAGAGGACAGTAGGAAGGAAACCTTGCCAGGCTCCTTCAGGATCTTGCGAGCAGCTTGAGCCATCTTGGTAACTCACATATGTCTTGGGATGGCTGTCCCTCCATTCCCACGGGGCTGACAGACCTTCTGATGTGGGTCACGCACATCCATCAAGTAGCTTACCTACAATCAAAAAAACAGAAAAAACTGCCACAAGCATCCTACATGGATGGCCAGTAGCTTGCCTTCTGTTACTGGAACTCTGAAGGTTGCTAGGTACCAGCCACTGGAATATCCCAAGGGCACAAGGTTCTCCCAAGCTGGGCAGCCAAGCCAGAGCCTTGGAGGACCATGGCATCTGTCACTGAATGCTGGTGTAAATGCAAGGTTGCCTCATTCGTTCCTAAGATTGTCCAGAATGAGCCCCACAACCCAGCCAGTCTTCCAGGGGGCCCAAGACCCTAGAGCAGAGGCTCTGTTTGAACCTGACTGAGCTGCCAATAACAAAAGGCTCATAGCCTCCCAGAGGTCTCACTCCCTGTGTAATAGGAACTGCCTCGAGGCCCTGGACCTGGGCACTACACAGCCAGAGAGGACCATTCTCTGGGCAGCCTAGCCTGGCCTAGCCCAGGAGGAGTCACAGCACCGAGCCTTAGAAGGGCTGGACAGCTGCAGCTTGGGAAGTCATTTCACTGGCTGTGAAGAGACACCCAAGGACCCCCACTAATCATTTTGAAATCATCTGCTTTGAAATATTAGTGATGGCTGCCCAGCCCCATTCTGCTGCAATAAAATGTCCTGTTGGGTTTGGAGCTGATGGTGCCAAAGAGGTGGCATTCTGGGGTGCCATGTTAAAAGGTCCAGTGTCATTCTCCCACCCCTTCAAGCTGTGGAATAATTAGCAAGGGAAGCTCCCATGAGCCTAGCACAGAAAGACTTTTTGCACCTTCTTTTCCACTTTCCCTACAAGTTTATGAGCCAAATAGTGCAGGTATAATTTGTTCTATTTAACAGAAGAGGAAACTGAGGCTCCAAGATGGGAGATGGCTTCCTTACAGGGCATCATCTCCTAGTCCCAATGTGAGCAGCTGAGTCTTCTTCTGTACCCACTCTGCTCTCTTGATTGCCTCATGAACAAAGTGACAAGAACAACTGGCCTATCACCCAGGGGATGGAGAGAAGAGGAGAGAAGAGCCATTGGGAATGGACACAAATGTATTGCCCTCCCCTTGGACAAAAAGCACGAGTGAGAGAAATTCCAATCCAAACAACCTGGAAGCTTCATCTCTTGCTTTAGGTCTCTCACTGCCAGGGTGAGTTAGTTGGTTCAGCTCAGACCATGACCCCTGGATTGAGCTTATGGGGCCAGGGAGTGCTCCTCAATTGGCTTGGACATAATCCCAGGCTATGTTCCCCCCTCCCCCAGCTGGAATAGAGTCCTGCTGTAGAGGGCAAAGTGCCCCTACCCCCAAATAAGAGAGATGACAGAAATGATCTCATCAGAGGGGCCATGGAAAGAGAAGAGCATAGAAACACTGTGGGTGAAGCCAGGATGTGGTCCCTCCATTCTAAAAAGCAATTGGAAAATGCTGTTCATATATATGCCCTTTGATGCTTGGATACCACTTTGATTCTGACAAGGACAAAGACAAATTAAAGAATTTTAATTCTAATAAACAGCAGTACTTTTCTGCTAAAACAAAAAAAAAAGTGGAAACCAAAGGAATGGCCATTGATTGGGGAATGGCTGAACAAGCTGTAATCTATAAATCTACTAGACTACATTATTCCCAAAATATGAGGAATATGATGAAATTTGGAGAAATCGAAGAAGACTTTTACAGACAGATACATAGCAAAGAAAGCAGAACCAAGAGAAGCGTCAACAAACAAACAAACAAAAAAACCCAATGTGAAACATAATCAGAACAAAGACCAAAGCAGAGACCAATCCATGCTCTGAACGACTGCTGGTGAGACATTCCTCTCCCTCCTGGAGGAGAGTGGAGGCCATGGGTGTGGAATAAGTCTCTGTCTGGCTGCAAGGCTGCTGTGCCATGGCAGGTCCAGGGGATGAGAGGGAAACAACAGAGATGGCATAAAAGCATCCACAAAAGTGGTTTCTAGGGATGCATGCCTGCCCAGCAAACCACTGCTCCTAAGAAAGATAAGAAAGAGACCAAAGAAGTCCTGACTGGGAAAAGCATGTGGCACATTTTCTCCTCTTCTCTCAGGCATGTCCCATGGCGCTCACTTTCATTCCCCCTGTGGGAGACATGGTTCTGCTTACTTCACTCTGTGACTCCTACAAGCCTTCTCATTCTCCTCCCATTCCTCCCAGCTGTCATTTTAAAAAGAATACTAAGGGCTGCTAGAGGTGCCATGGTGCACAGAATGCCTGGCCTGGAGTCATCTTGCATGGTTCAAATCTGGCCTCAGACACCATGGAAAATGACTCAACAACAATAAAGAATAGTAACATTCACTTACATTTGGGTACCACAATTTTGTGAGACATTTTTAAACAAGGAGATTACTTACATGGCTCTGAAATGCTAGGCTAACTTCAAACCAGCTCAACAGCTCTTCTCCAAAAGACTGATGGAAGCAAGGACATGCATGAGAGAACCCACCAGGTGGCTGTGCTCAGTGCCACAGGAGGGAGACCTGACATCCCCAAAGGCATGAGTCCACCGAAATCACTACAACTAGCTGATGGGTCAGATATGGTGAGCACTGGGACACCCCACTGACCTCTTATGACCTGTGTCCAATGCGAGATTCTGGAGTTAGGGCGTCATCTAATGAAGACAGGGCTCCTGTAACTCTACAACAGAGCAAAGGCTGAAAACAAACTTGTCCAAATGTTTGTCAAGACAAACAATATAATCCCATGACAATCAAGCAACAAATATTTGGCACCTACTGTGTGCTAGGCACAATGCTAGAAGCAACTCTAACACTGCCTACCTTGAGCTTACATTCCAGTGGGGGAGAGAAGATTGTATGTACAAATGTATGCATGGATGTGCTACACATATATATTTGTTTACACAGGATAAAAAATAGACATAAGAGAATGGGGACCATAGCATTAGGAGCTAGGGGGCAGGACAGGATCAGGAAAGTCTTCTCACAGAAGCCTCTGTGGGAATTTTTAAGGAACCTTGGGTTTCCAAGAGGTGGAGTTAAGAAAGAACATTCCAGATATGAGGGGCCAACAGTCTAAAAAAACAGAGATAAGAGATGGCCTGCCATGGAAAAGGAATAGTGAGGATGCCCTTCAAGAAGGAGGGTAGCATGTTGGAAGGGGAATGATGCACAATGAGGCTGGGAGGAGGGTTGGTCGGGTCAGGCTGTGAAGAGCCCTCAAAGCCACACAGAAGAGATTATAAGAGATCAGAAAGGACACAGGAAGCCACTGGAGTTTCTTGAGGAGTGACGGGCAGATGTCACTTAAGGGAGTTCTCTTTGGCAGCTGTGCCTCCAGAGGATGGATAGGAGGGAGCGAAGCCAAGCAGGAGGCTTTTACAATAGCTCAAGTGAGAAGAGATAAAGATCTGAACTAGAGTGATGGCTGTGTAAGAATTCAAAGGAAAAAGATGAGAGATGGAGAATGTGAAAGGCCAAGATTTGGCAGCAGATTGGGTATGTCAGCAGAGGGAGAGTGAGGATCAGTCCATCTCCAGGTATTTGTTATTGGCTGAGGAAGGAGGGAGGGAGGGAGGGAGAGAGTGAGCAGGGCACAGGACAGAGAGTTGTGTGCTCCGAGGTGGACCACAAGCTGGCAAAGGAAGCTGAGAAGTAGCTTGACAAGCAGGAGAAGAATGAGGAGAGAAAGCCCAGGAGGAAGGCGCTGAGGGGGCTGACAGTGTGAGAGACAATGAGGACCAAGAAAGGGCCAGATGCTTTGGAGCACTCAGTTGCATTTGAGTGAAAGAAGTCAGACTGCAGAGGTGTGACCCACGAGGGAGAGAAGAGATGGATGCAACTAGTAGCAAGAACCTTTCTGGAGGTTTGAGAGAGAGGAGAAACATAAGGGAATGGTCTCTGGAGAGATGGCAAAATGAAGTGAAAAAGGGTGGGCATATTTGTGCAAAGCAAAGAAGTGATGAATCTCTAGGGAAAGACTGAAGAAAGCAGGGCCAGGGCAGAGATAACTGAGGGGACAAAATGCTGGAGGAGACAGGAAAGAAAGAGAACAACAGTCATTCTGCTGAGAAGAGTTGCTTCTCATCAGAGCCTGGGGAAAAAGGAGAGAATGGGTGATGGTGTCAAAGGACTCAAAACATGGAGAAGGGGAGGTGTTGGAGCTCAGTGATGGAGGAGAGCAAGCCCCCAGCCAAGAGGGGAGGAAAGAGTTACAAGAGGTCGTGTTCTTACAAGTTTGTTAAACCTACCACTGATCTAATCACATACTATAGATGAGAGCTCTGTAAGGCTAAGAAACTCTCCCCTGACCTTCAGCCTTTAGAAGGAAGGTCAGCTACCTGTTTCTCTGTGGAAATCAGTCAACATTTAACAAGAACATATGCCAGGTCCAATGAAAATCACTGGGGATACAAAGAGGCAAAACCAGTCCCTGCCTTCAAGGAGCTTACAATCTAACAAGAGAGACAATATGGAAATAACAATGCCCCAACTTAGAAAATAAGCTTCTTGAAAACAAGGACTAGAAATACTTTTCCATTCATTACTTTATTCAGTGCATGAGCCACATTCATTTAAAGCCCACATTAAAGACTGGAATACAAGAACAGCTAAAAAGCCTTAGAGATCCCATTATCTCTGTTTGAGAGCTTTGGCCCTTTTTGGTAACTGGCCCCAAATACTGACAGGGTCAAGTGTTGGATGACCTCCTCCACTGCATGACACAGAAATACCCACCTTTCATGCTGGGCATGATTCATGTCAAATCTCAGCAGAGATATTAGATTCATCCCTATGCCATTAGTGAAGCTTTTCCAGCTCCCTGTGAGTCTCTGCTACTTCGTTACTTAAGGACAAGACTTTTTCTTTCAACAATTGGGAAACTGACACAAAAACAACAGACACTAAATGAGTCATCACTGACTTGTGCTGCTGTCCCCAGGAAAGAGGCTTCACTGAAATGATCTTCCAGTGACAAAGTCAGGCTGTGCTCCTCCAGCCTTCCAAGACAAGGCCTGCCTTTCAACACCATGGTCAGCGAGTGAGGCAGTGGCTCACCCAGCCTGCTTTTCTAGTGGTTTCTCCTTCCCAAGTCATTAGATCAAGATAACATTTAGCTCTACCCCAAATACACACACACAATATTAACAAAATTCTTTTATGAACAATGTTACTGAACCTAACATTTTATGGGGAATGCAATTAAAACACAGCCCCACAAACTTCCTCTCTGGTGCATAGAGACCTTCCTGAAAACAAAATAAAGTGGTGGCAATGGTTGAACCACTCCCCTAGCACTAGCTACAATCAGTCAGGACTCAGGCAGAATGGGTGGGGTGGGGATCATTTTAGGATCTGAATGGTGAATGGACTAGAGCAAAGAGAGCATTGAGGAAGGCAGATCTCCCAATAGCTATTGCAATAGTCTAGGAGTGAAGTGATGAAGATCTGCACTGGGGTGGAAGCAGAGTCAGTGAAGAAAAGGGGGCATTTTGGAGAGATGCTACAGAGTTGAAATTTTTTTCCTTTCTCCCTCCCCACTCCCCTCATTGAGAAGGCGAGCAATATGATACAGGTTATACATCTGTAGTCATGCAAAATACTTCCATAATAGTCATGTTGTGAAAAACTATATTTCCCTCCGTCCTATCCCTCCCTCCCCATTTATTCTATTCTCTCCTTTCACCAAGTCCCTCCTCAAAAGTGTTTGCTTTTGATTACCCCCTCCCCCAGTCTGCACTCCCTTCTATCACACCCCCGCCTTATCCTCTTCCCCCTACTTTCTTGTAGGGTAAGATAGATTTCCATACCCAATTGAGTGTGTATGTTCTTCTGTTCCAAAACCAATTCTAATGAGAGTAAGGTTCACTCATTTTCTCTCACCTCACCCCTCTTCCCCTCCTCTGTAAAAGCTTTTTCTTGCCTCTTTCATGGGAGGTAATTTACCCCTTTTTACCTCTCCCTTTCTCCTTCTCCAAGTACATTCCTCTCTCACCCCTTAATTTTATATTTTAGATATCATCTCTTCATATTCAACTTACTCTGTGCTCTCTGACTATATATTTCCTCCAACTACCCTAATCATGAGAAAGGTCTCATGAGTTACATATATCATCATTCCATGTAGGAATGTAAAAACAGTTCAACTTTAATAAGTCCCTTATGATTTCCCTTTCCTGTTTATCTTTTCATGCTTCTCTTAAGTCTTGTATTTGAAAGTCAATTTTTCTATTTAGCTCTGTTTTTTTCTCAATAATGCATTAAATTCTTCTATGCCACTGAATGTCAATTTTCCCCCTCATTGATTACACTCAGTCTTGCTGGGTAGGCTATTCTTGGTTTTAATTCTAGCTCCTTTGACCTCTGGAATATCCTATTCCAAGTCCTGTGATCCCTTAATGTAGAAGCTGCTAAATCTTGTATTCTCATTATGTTTTCACAATACTTGATTTGTTTCTTTCTGGCTGCTTGCCACATTTTCTCCTTGACCTGGGAACTCTGAAATTTGGCTATAATATTCCTTGTACTTTTTCCTTTGGGATCTCTTTCGGGAGGCGATCTGTGAATTATTTCAATTTCTATTTTACCCTCTGGTTCTAGAATATCAGAGAAGTTTTCCTGGATAATTTCTTGAAAGATGATGTCAAGGCTCTTTTTGTGATCATGGTTTTCAGATAGTCCAATCATTTTTAAGTTCTCTCCTGGATCTATTTTCCAGGTCAGTTATTTTTCCAATGAGATATGTCACGTTGTCCTCTATTCATTCTTTTGGTTTTGTTTTATAATTTCTTGACTTCTCAAAGAGTCATTAGTTCCATTACCTCCATTCTAATTTTTTAAACTTTATTTTATTTTTTAAATTTTTCTTAAAAATTTATTTGACAATTCTTAGTTTTCAACATTCACTTCCATAAGATTTTGAGTTTTAAATTTTCTCTCCCTCCCTGTGCTCCACTTCCCCAAGATGGCTTGCAATCTTTTATAATATAGGCTCTACTTATACATTCGTATTAAATATATTTGCACATTAGTCATGATATAAATAAGAATTAGAACCAATGGGAGGAACCACAAAAAAGAAGAATCGAAACAAAACAATAAAAGGAAAGGTGAGTCAATAGGTATGCTTTCATCTGCATTCAGATTTCATAGTTCTTTCTCTGGATGTGGATAGCATTTTCCATCATGAGTCTTTTGGAGTTGTCTTAGATCCTTGCATTGCTTGGAAGAGCTTAGTCTTTCAAAGTCAGTCATCTCACAGTGTAGTTGTTACTGTGTACAATGATCTCCTAGTTCTGCTCACTTCACTCAGCATCAGTTCATATAAGTCTTTTGAGATTTTTCTGAAGTCCACCTGCTCATTTCTTACAGCACAATTGTATTCCATTACATTTATATACCACGGCTTGTTCATTCATTCCCTAATTGGTGGATATCTCCTCAATTTTCAATTCTTGGCCACCACAAAAAGGTGCCAGAAATATTTTTGTACATGTAGGTCTTTTCCCATTTTTATGATCTCTTCGGGATACAGCCCTAAAAGTGATATTGCTCTACAATGCTCTAAATCATTACTGATTAGAGAAATGCAAATCACAATGACTCTGAGGTACCACATCACACCTATCAGATTGACTAACACGACAAAACAGGACAATGGTAAATGTTGGAGAAGATGTGGAAAAATTGGAATACTAAGCATTGTTGGTGGAATTGGGAACTGATCCAACCATTCTGGAGAGCAATTTGGAATTATGTACGAAGGGCTATAAAACTGTGCATACCCTTTGACCCAGCAGTACCTCTTCTAGGTCTGTACCCCAAAGTGATCATAAAAATGGGAAAAGGACCCACATGTACAAAAATATTTATAGCCGCTCTTATTGTGGTGGCAAAGAATTGGAAATTGAGGGGATGCCCATCAACTGGGGAATGGCATGGAATACTATTGTGCTATAAGAAATGATGAGCAGGTGGACTTCAGAACTTTAGGACTTCATGCCAGGTTGGATGGGTGTTAATGATGCACTTTGCAATCTCTATAATTGTCAGCAATTAGTCCTATTGATTCAAGTACCAAAACACCAGACCAGTCTCCAGCAGACTCAGAACAGAGATAGTTCTCAGGCTGCCCCACCCAGAGCTTGTCCCAGGAGCTGCTGGCCACCTTCCCCCGTGATGCAAGCATGGCTCCGGTGACCGGAGGTGGGGGGGGCATGAGGGTGGTCTAGGGGCATTCCTTCTTTGAGTTTACCAGTGACTTATTGGCTCTGCCCTTAGCACACATAGGGAGTGTCAGCCACCACAGGTTAGTAGCCTCCAGGCTGCTCTCCTCAACCCCCAGGTGAAGTGTGTGCAGGAAGGGACCCTCCAATACATGTCCTCCTTCCTCCAGAACCCCCAGAATCCCTTAAGGGCAGTGCTGATGATCTTTGACCTCTCCCAGCACACAGGACAGACTCTGGGCAGGGCTCCACATCACAAGCATGGATAGAGTGCTTGGCCTTAGAATAGCTCATTTGATCCTTCTCATAACAACCCCAGGAGGAGGTAGTTGCTATGATTATTCCCATTTTACAGATAAGGAAACTGAGAGGCAGAGGGAGGGGGAAGTGACCTGCTCAGAGACACAGCTAGGAAGTCTCCAAGGGAGGATTTGAACTCCGTGTCCAGCACTCCATCCATTGCCTGGCTTTCATTGTTTGGTTTCCCAAAGTTCATTCTCCCCAACCATGACACCATTTTGGGGGCAAAGGAATCCTTGTGACAGCCCAGGGAAGGCTGGATCAGTGGATTGCTACCTAGCAGGACCTCGCAGGACCTCCTCAGGGACAGTCGTAGCTGGCACCGATGAAGCCCTTGAATGTTTGCCCCACGGTTATGGTGCTTCTCCTATGTGATCTCATTTTATCCTCACCTCAACTCTGACTATGGTTATTCCCATTTTACAGTTGAAGAAATTGAAGCAGAGAGAAGTGAAGTGACTTGCCCAGGGTCACACAACTAGTGAGTGTCTGAAGCTGGATTGGAACTCAGGTCTTTTGTGGCTCCAAGTCCAATAATCCACCCATGGTTCCAGCCTGCTGCTTCCAGTACTCATGATTAGTAGGCAGGCCATTGGAGTAACTCCCAAAACAAAAATAGGAAATGGTCCTCAGTCCATCCAATCCCTTTTGACGTCTCTGAGGATGATGACAGACCAGCAGAAAATGGAGAACCTCGTCGGAAGGCCACCAAGTGGGCATGCATGCTTCTGGAGGTTCCTGGTGTCTGGTGCCAATTGACGTTCTTTGTCTAGACAATGTCAAAAGATGAGTCAAGTTGGAGCAAAATAGAGGCCTGGCCCAGCTCCTTTTTGGAAAGGCCAAGGAAGGGCTGGCCTGGCTGGGTCCAGAGGCAAGGGGGAGAGAGACAGTCTTCTCTTCCTCCTCCCCCTTCCCCTCCAGGTCTTGAATTGTTGTTGCTATTGTTTTTAATCTGCAATGGGCTTGATTATGATCTAAAGGAAAAAGGCTGGGAATGAGTAATAAGCAGGATTGGCCCTTAAAACTGAGGTGACCCTGCAGCTCTCTCTATTTGACATTTCCGTAATTGCAGCCCCAAGAACTGGCTATGGAGGCCCATGGTAGGAATTCCCTCTTTTATCAGCTTGTTTATCTCCTTTGGTGTCCTAGAGAGAATGAATCAAGTGGGTATAATCACAGTTATTCATAAAAAATGAAATGGCCAGCCCTGGAGCACTGGTGCCTCAGGAGCAGGACTGATCCAAGATGCTGCTCTGCACCCCCCCCCCGGGGTTTTCCCAAGACTTCTGCCCCCAGTCCGGGGCTCCCTGTGCATCCCCTCCCTCTCCGTGAAGCTCCTCGAGGGGTCTTAGATTTGTCCTCTGCACACTCAACCTCTGTCCTTCTCCATCACACGGGAATACATGGCACATGTGCACATACACATCTATTTGCACATGCATACACACTTCACAACATAGTTATCTCTGAACAGTGTACACATGTGTTGAGGGCAGGCTCTAAAGAGTCTGATCTGGGTTTAAGATTCAGGACAGAGTTTAACTCTTGCCCAGTCTTAACCCACAGGGCTCAATTATTTAGAAAGCAGGGCTCTCCAAATCTCCCCCCTGCAAGGGAGGTTCCTGAGATATTCCTTCTCACTCTTTGAACCTTAGATTTACATACTACTCCTCTATGCAGGTGGCGCCAAGGCGCATGGGAAAGCCTTGGAAAATACAACTCAGTCTAGGAACCCTGATAACGAGGAAATGTATGTTGTCACGTCCTCAGCAGATGTTTTGGGGATTGTCTCACAGGGAAGACTCTTTGAAGTCAGGCTAGATTTTCTCTATATATCCGTACCCTAGATGAATAAACTGAGTCAGTCTTTACTGATCCACCTGGCCCACATCTTTCATTATTTCGCACCCTCCCATTTGGTGCACTATTTGATTGCTGGCAGCACACATGTGCACACACCCACACATATACACATGAATGCACCTGCATGCATACCTTTTGACATGTGTGTACACACATGCAATACACTTACTCGCACATGCACGTTCACAAACAAGCGTTACATGGCATGCAGTTCACACAAGCATGCAATTCCATCAAACCTGTGCCTGCACATGTACGCGGTTAGATGTGTATACAGGCTTCACATGCATATGCACATAAACACAGTACTCACACAATGCATACCCACTTACACATGCATACACAGTACACATTTGTACAGTTACACACTAAAACACATACAATACACATGTACACAATTCACTTGCACATGTATCCATAGCTGGACACATGGATTCAATGCACACATATATGTACAAACACATTCACTTACACATATGCACACTTTCACATGAATACATGTACATACCCTCAAATGCAGCGCATGGTTCACTCACATATGCACTTGCACATTCACTCACACAAATTACATATGCATACACACTTCACGATGCATATACGCACTTCTACAAACATCAGTACACACATGCCTGCCCACACTCACCCACTTATACATGCATATACATGTAACACATCTGAATAAACACATATACTCTCATGTGCACATTCACAAGGCACACATTTTCCTATGTGAATGTGATAACCCATGATGCATATGCACCCATATATGCACTTAGACACATGTACACACGACTATAGCAAACATATTCACATGCAATAATTCACTTACACATATCACGCTTACACATGAATACACACATTCACTCACACATGCACATTCTCATTATCACAGAATACACACATGTACACATTTCACACACTTATGCACATATACGCTTGCACAAACACATGAATACACACATTCACCACCCACTAACACATGCATTCCCAGGTGTATACACATGAATACAATGCACATACACTCATGTACTCACTCATACAATGCATACACACCTACACATGATGAATGCACATATAACTTCATGTGTGCTCACATTCACTCATACATGACCAACACATGTTTACTGGTGTATAAACCAGTGTATAAACATGAGAACATACACAGACACTCAAAGGTGGGCATTTAGTTGGGGTGTGAAATTTGCCCAGCTGGTCCTTTTGGCAGTCAGGCTCTGGACTAGGGCAAAGAAAGGGCCAGACCAGGCCCTGGTCACAGGGAGTTTCTACTCTAAGGGGAGAGAGCAGACTGTGTGAGTGACCAGGTGCTGATGGAAGAAAGGGTAGTGGCACCTGCCCTCTTGCCTAGCTGCCTCCTCCCTAGCTCTGGCCCCAGCCAGACTGGCTCTTCGGCTCCTTTCCCAAGCCCCCAGGAGGGCACCTTCTCTTCCCCATAACCTCCTTTGCTCTGCTCATCCCCATTTTCAACTTCCTTTTGTGTATTGTCTTCTCCCATTAGAACGTACACTTTTTGAGGGCAGGAGCTTAGCTCAGTGCTTTAAGCCTAATAAACTCTTCTTAAAGGCTTGTGAGCTGACAATGTGTCCACCACGACTGCACCATTTCTGACCGCTGATGGCTCCATTTGCTTGGGGTTGTTGCGCTGCTGATTCGGGGGTCCGGTTGTAACTGTAATTACTCACAGTTTCAAATATTTTTCCCAATATTTATCCATCTATCTCATGGGTTCCTGTGGCAAAAAACTCCATCAACCTGGAGGTGAGCTTTCTGGAGTTAATGTAGGACCTGGAATGGAGGTCAGAATCACACCAAACAGCAGAAGGACAACAGACCAGGGATTGGAATTCCACCACAGTGGGGAGGGATGGCCTCTGGAGGATCAGGCTGGCAGTTGTTTGCTTCTTTCTTTGTGTCCCAGCACCTTGCTGTATGCCAGGCACACAGCAGGCACTTTTTGCATGTTTAATGATTGGTTGGGTAGATGCTCAGTGGAGGACTTGGGGAAAGACATGCCTTGCACAGCACAGGGCATACAGCAGGTGCTTAATAAGTGCTTGTTCTGAGAACAATTGGCAAGGAAAAGGGAGGAGGAGGAGGTGACATCTGTTCCAAACAATATTTTTCTGAGCACAGAGGATGTATGTTGATAGAATGGAAGCCATCTTATATTTTGTCTGATCTGTTGAGGGTGAGCTGCTGGACAGGACATTGACCATCAAGCACCCCACAGCCAGGAAGCTGCTACGCAAAGTCCCAGTTAGTGGATCACTGCTTCTGCTACAAACTGGTTTAATTAACCAAACAAGTGGAAAACAAAAACAAAAAATCAATGTGGTAAAAAGAGAGAGTAAAGATTGTTTTACTCTTTGGATAATTCAGAAGACCAAGGTCACCTGCTATGAGACATTGGGACATTTTAGATGTCCCATGGGAGCAGCCATTTTATTTCCTTATCCTGTAAATAAGATACCAGCTCTGCCCTCAGAGAGCTTGCAGCCTCCACAGGGGTTAAAAGCAAGTCTATTTGCAAATACAAGACTCACTAGCTGCGGGATAATAGGCAAAGTCCTTTAACTGACCACTCTGGGGCTGTTTCCTTTTTGAGAAAATCAGAAGCAGCCCTTGTAGGTCAGGATCCTCCCTGCCTGGCACAACACCAGCCGCCTGTTCCTGAGGGTCCTAGGAATAGCCGCATCCCCCAGACCACGGCTTCTGCTTCATAGACCAGGGAAGCATCCTCTGGGGAGTTTCACCCTGGAAGCTGACCTTTCCTCCTCACCCCACAGCAAAAGTAAGTTCTCACTGAGGCTCAAGCCCTTGGCCCAACATCAGAAATGGAACTGGCCTTCAAAAAGAAGCCTGGCCATCTGCTTGGATCCTGTAGACCAAGGACTGGGCTTGGGTTGGGGCCTTTCCTGCTGCCCTGCAGCCAAGACCTCTTCCAGGGGTCTTTGCAGTGCTTGACCTAACATATAGTTTGGGGGCCTGAGAGAGCTCCAACATGGATGATCGGTGAGGCCAAGAGAAGCTCCTGGGGCCCAGGGCTGTCTTGTTTGCATTGTTTTCTTTCTGGAGTAAATAACAAAGCAATGTCCTCAAGATGGACATGTCTGGGATTAAGTTCTTGTGGAAGGTCTGTAGAGCATGGGTCTCTCTTGCTTGGACCTGACTGGTAGGTAGCCTGGGGACCAGCAACACAAAGGAGTCCAAGTCCTGGCCTGTTTCAGCCAGAAGACGTGGAACATGGAAGTGCTTTGCATAACTGCACATGTATAATGTATATTGAGTTGCTTGCCTTTTCAATGAGGGAGGGTGGGAAGGGAGGAAGGGAGAAAATTTGGAACCCAAAGTTTTAAAAACACATGTTTAAAAAAAATGTTTTCGCATGCAACTGGGAAATAAGAAATACAGGAAATGGGATACAGAAATCTATCCTGCCCTACAGGAAAATAGAAGGGGAAGAGGATAAGAGAAGGGGGGGAGAGATAGAAGAGAAGGCAGACTAGGGGAAGGGGTATTCAAAATGTATGCCGTCTTGGGGTGGGGGGAGGGGCGAAATGGGGTGAAAATTTGGAACTCAAAATCTTGTGGAAGTATATGTTGAAAACTAAAAAATAAATAAATTTATATTAAAAAAATTAAAACAGAAGACATGGTAGAGGCCATGCAGAGCTGAGGTGGAATGATAACAATGCCTCTTCAGTAGTCTTGCAAACTGCTTTATTTTCTGATGAGGTTGAATTCTACACCTCCCTGGAGGACACAACTGCAGTCATAAATTAAGTTACTCAGTCCTGTTTTAAGTCACTGAGTGCACATGAATGATTTGTATTAAGTATTTCTTCTGTGTTCAGGCAAGCAATAAATAGAAGTGCCATGCCTGATTCACAATGACCCTCACTTTCTGTGGGTCGCTCTGGCAGCCTTGGTCCATTTGGCCTCTCTTTGCTCATAGCTTCTCAAGGGCACTCTAGAACTTTGGGAGTATTTTCTTATTGCTACTCTCTCTCCCAGTGCTTCCTGGGGACAGGAAGCCCTAGGTTCAAATCCTTCCTCAGACTCTTAATAGCTGTATGACCCTGGGTAAATCACCTATCTCAGCGTCACTCAGTTGCCTTCTCTGAAAAATGGGGATAATAAAATCTACTTCAGAGGGGGCACTGTGAGGATCAAGTAGCATGTGGCAAAAGGAGAGGCAAGTCTTCAAATGCTACATAAATGCAAATGATTCTGATTTCTCTCTTCCTTTTCCACATTCACATGGCCAAAACCTCACTCAGGTGCCAAGCACCTCAGGAGCCTGCTATCTTGGAGCTTTCTCCAACCCATGGACTGCCCACCCTGCTCCTTTCTCCCCGAGGGCACTATGTCATAGTGCCAACCAAAAGCCAGGAATAAGACTGGACCGTTGGCCCCTGGTCACCATGCACCTTATAATTGTGATAATACACCACTGTTGTCATAAAGTGCATTATATAATGATCTCATTTGGTTTTCCAAGCAGCTCTGGGAGGGAGGCAGTGCAAATATGCTCTCCATGTTAAGAAGGAGGAAACTGAGGCCCCAGAGGATTGAGATCCACTCGAAGCTGGACAGCTGGCCCTACCGAGCTGGATGTGTGGCGCAGGAGCAGATTTCAGGCTTTTGAATGACTGGGATATGGGAAAACTGGAAACTCTGCACCTTTGTCCCCCCAACCCCATTCCCTGGAGTGGATGCCTTGTCCTTTCCTCTGCCTGCTGAAGTGCTCCCTTTAGAGGTGGGTGTCAGGGTCAGAAGGCTGAGCCAGAGCCCCCTGATTTCAGGCCGACTTTGGCCCATACTTGGGCAGTTGTGTGGGGAGGGGCTGGATGTCAAGGCTGGGGGCCTCCCTCCCTGTGCTTTCATCCCCACTGTCTAGCACGGTGTTTTACAAACAGTACAGAGTTCACATTAGCTTTTTGGTATTAATTGTTATCAGGTGGTGAAGGTGTTTTGGAGAGTTGTGGGTCTAGGAACGGTGAACTGAGAGGCACCTGATTCTTTCAGAAATGTTTGGGGGAAGGGAAGTGAAGGGAAGGGAAGGGAAGGGGTCTGTGTGTTGGGCTTGGGGCTGGGAGGACCGGCTCTAGTCTTTACTGTGGGAGGATTGGGTCATGCTGAGAAGACTGAAGTCTAGAGGGACAAGAGGAAAGTCGCTCTTTAGCTGTCTACTCTGAACATTTCAGAGCCCAGGCAGTGCATGTGTTTTTCTGTCCCTGAAGCATTTCTGAATGCTGCCCCACCGTGGTGGGTGTGCTGACATTTGACAGGCTCAGGTTCCCAGAACGCTTCTCTTGACCAGCTCCAGCTTGATCAAGCACTAGGGCCTTCCCTGTTCCTGAGGTATGAGGTTCTCTTTATTCAGCCATTCATGAACAGTCTGGCTCCTTGGGCACAGGTACAGTCAGGAGCTCCTTCCTCGGGCTTCTGACCAAGGCACCAACATGGCAGCCCCAGAGGCAGGGAAGCCTGAGTGGCTGAGGCCAAGTCCTGGCCCAGTATCCTTTCCATGCTTTGCCTGAGGAGACTCCTTCTTGTTAACTGATTAGTACCCCATCCATCATCTCCTCAGCTGGGAGGGCAGGTAGCCCCTGAAACCCCACCTTCCAACTATGCAGCATTAGAAGCCAGAAAAGGCCCCATTCTCCAAGCCAAGCCGGGGCTTTGAGAAAAATGTGATAAATATTGTTGAGAATATCTTTTTATTTTGTTGTTCAAGAGTGTCATTATGATTGAAGGTTAAATGCAGGCCTGGCCATACTCACCTTTGCCAATGTCACTCCTTTACACCCTGAAAAACCTCACCCTTTTCTGTCCTCCCAGTGTGTTGTGACTGTCTGCTGAGTACATGCTTCATCTGTGCTTCAGAGAGACAAGGGCAACAGTCAAGGCATGGCAGTGGCCAGGCCGTCTGTTAGTGTAGATTAGTTAGATAGGACTGATAGCCCCAAGCTCTTGAAATGGATTCTGTGCAGAGCCTTCCCTTGGGCCCACTGGCTGATGATTTGGGAGGCCAGTGTAGATAGAGCCTTTGACCTTCTGGGTCTTGGTCACAGCCACAGGCCAGAGGCATCCTCATCAGTTATTGATATCTGCCTGATTTCCAAGTCCACTTTCCATGGAGAAGGCCAAGTATTTCATACACCAACATGCAGTACAGGGACAATGCTCCCCTAGAGATGGCCACATGATAGAAAGTGGAGAGCTGCCTTTTCCTGGAGAGCAGCTCGGATGGCTGAAGGTTTCTGCTGATTTGCAGGTATGTCTGGGCCCCTCTGGAAGGCTGTCCTTCCAAGTGCTCATCTCCATGGCTAGGAAGCAGTTTTTACCTTCTTCTCTAGGTTTTCCTGACATACTCTCTCCTGCACCTGTCAGACTGCTCAGTCTCAGTCTCCTTTGCTGCACCTTCATCCAGGCTGTGCCCACTGTTAGGTCCTGAGCCCTCTTCTCTTTTCCTATTTGATTTTGCTGGGTGGTCTCTGCTCCTCAGGCATTTTTCCTGAATCAGGGCCTAGTTTCTTCCTCAGCTTTCCCTCAAAGCACAGACCTTGGGGACAGCTGCCTCCTTCGGCTTCTGGTAGTGCTGTGTGTCTAGCCCTCCTTTGCTAGTTAGAACATGGGGCTTCTTTTCTGAGGGGGCTCCTCTCTTCCAGGCTGGGCCTCAGGTGTCTGAGAAGAAAAGCTGTCCACCCCACCTCCTCCCAACCAACTGCATTACTTAGCACAGGCCTAGTTAAGTATTGATATGACTGTATGCTCTGGGGTCAATATCCAACATGCTAAGAAACAAGAGACTTGTGCTGGTATCCTTAGGGACCACTTGAGTCTTTCCTCAGGAAATTATGGTCTGGCTCTCCCTGAACAACCATGGGGTGATAAATCATCCTGTGGAGAGTAAACAACACCCCTCCCCCAGCACAAGGCTAAATGGCAGTGGGTAAGAGGAAGTCAGGGGTGGGACGTAAGAGGGAAGAAAAGAAAGGGGGGGAGCCCTGCACCACCCTGCCCTGCCCTGCCCTGCCCTACTTTGCCCTATCCTGCCCCTGATTTCTTGTACCTGGCCCCACACCCCCTCACCCCCATCTCTCCCTTTTTTAGTGTAGGAATTAAGGTTTTTATATTCTTTATCAATTTGATGAACACACCTTTTCATCTTTCCACCCCCTCTGTGGATTACTGAGGCCTGATAGTTTACCTGGCAAACAGAAGCATGGGGTTATGTCCTTGGTGGGGGAGATTTACCTCTTCCCAGGTATCTAATCACTCAGGAATTTGAGGGTAGAAGGAAACTCAGGGAGATGAAGGTTTCTCCTGGTGGGGAAACTGAGAACCAGACAAGTGAAGTGCCCCAATTTGGACCCAGAGCTGGACCACAAAGAAGCCGGTTCTTCCACTAAGTCCAGTGTTCCTTTGGGGCAGTCAGGAAGCACCTGCTATGTGCTAGACCACATGCAAAGGTGAAATGGGGCCTGCCCTCAAGGAGTTTGCCTTTTGTGGGGAAGCAGCTGACCCAGCTTAGTCCAAAGACTGTGTTGGAGAGACTGGAGAGGAGCCCCTCGCTAGCTGGTGGGCCTGGCCTAGAGGCCTGCAGAGCTTTGGTGGCATCAGCCATGGCCATGACTGGGCCAGCATGGCACCAGCTGGGGCACAAGGGCTGGGGCTCCGTGGCTGAGTCACTTTTATTTGACCTTGCCATCCTAGTTAAAACAAATGCCAAGTCCTTCCCAGGCCCACCTTCATTGGAAGTCTGCAGTTTCCATCTGGCCTCAGTTCACGTGCCAGTCACCTTCCCTAGCGTTCAAGATCTCTCACATCACAGCTTGCTCCTTCAGCCATATTCCCCCATCCATGGACATCATCTTGCTGCCACAGAAAGGGCTGTGATTAATATTTTAGACTGTGGTGGGGCATTTCTTTTTGTCAGCATCTTCTTCTGTTGGCCCATCTTCTAGCCCATTTCCAGACTTCAGACTTGATGTTGGGGCTGGGCTCCACACCTCTAGACAGAAGGACTTAGCTGGTCCTGTTGCTGCTTTCTTGAGGGTATAGTGACCATTGTGTTATTCCAGGATTTCAGGGACCTCTCAAGTTGGGGTCCTGAGAACCTTCTGTGCTCCCAAAGAGTAGAGTCTGATCACCCCCCCCCCCCGGAGTTGAGCTCTGCCACTTCTGGCCTGGGTTTGGGTCAGAGTGAGAGTGGACGCTTCTGAACTCAGCCTTTGTCCAGGGGATCCCCTTTGGTCTAAGATTCTTGCCCTCATTATTCCTCTGCAGAATTCAGACTGGGCAAGAAGCTGGAATTGAGACCCCTGCTTTGCTCCCGGGGTTCAAGCCATGTCACCATGTCTGGCTTTGAATTCACTCCTCTTCTCCTATATATTTGGACCCTCCTTATTCCAGATTGCAGACTCTAGGCACAGGTCCCCTCCTTATTCTGCCCTGGATGTGTCACCCAGAAGTGGGTTGTGGGCACCAGAGCTACCATTTGGCACCTGTCCTTGCACCTGCACACAGTGCCCTGGTCTGGGTCTTCCTCTTGCCCAGGTGACTAGTCTTTCCCAGTGTGTGTTCTCAGTCTGTCTCCCTCTGCCTATCTGGACTGGACGGATGACTCACTAAGACTTTTACCTGGGTTTCCCCATGCGGATTCAGCATGGTGCATGGTCTAGATCTCTTTGGGGCAACAGTAGGCAAAGTTCCTATTGCTTGTTGCTACTTTGCCGTCCTGACTCCCAAATGTTATTTGTTCTCAAATGACTTTTCCCTCTTACCTCCTTCCTTCCTACTTTGAGTAAATCAGAATGGCTCTGAATTTCTTTACACATAAAATGATTTTTCTCCTGGAAAAAAACAGGCAACTTCCTTTTATGTGATATTTATACATTTATACATTGATTTGTCTTTCAGATGTTTGCACCCCAGAGGGAAGGCCAATGGCCTACTTTGGCAGGGCGCTTCAAACCCAGCCTGCTGACATTCCAATCATCCAGCACTCAGGCAGACCTGCCATCTGGGCATCATTCTCAAGTTGGCAATGCCCACAGCATGCTGGGGAGTCTGCCAAGCCTGAGTTCTCCTGTTTTGCCTGACTTATGTAGCAAGATGCAAGGCTGCTGGGCCACTTATCCAGACTTGTCCAACTTCAAGCAAAGCCCATTGCCTTTCCCAACGTCCCAGAAGCCTGGGAGACATGGTTCTTCCAATGCAGTGGGAAAGGCAAGGTCTCTGTCCTTGCTGCCTGTGCAAGAGAGGGAGTCCAGGGAGGGCCAGAAAGCTCTGCCCCCGTCCTAGTCCAGGGCTTGATTGAATGGCATAGGCTTGTTTTGGTTGGAAGAACAGGGCTCTGTCCTTTGGGCTCCGAGGTTAGAGGGGGCTCAGTCTCCAGTGCCAGAGAAATCAGCTTTTTCTGAAAGGGGCCTGGCCTAAGCTGTGCCGGGCCTGGTGCTTCCCCAGGCCAGACCTTGCTGCTGCTGCCCAGTCATGAACACCAGTGGTGCTCGAGGTTTCTGTCCAGGTACAGGGGGAAACCCAGTTGAGGTTTTGTGCTTTCGACACTTGTTTTAGTTTGAGTATGTGTTGAATCAAAGCGAAGAAGAATTTGTGTCCCTCTTAATGGATTTTTTGAAAATATGTGTGCATATGGATTCCCAGACAGTTTTGATGTGGTGACAACTGTGCGAGGTGCTGGAGATATGCGAGAAAAGCAGCTTCTCTCCTATAGATTTATCATCAAAAGAAAACACTGTGGTTTATTTTTTAAACAAAACCCATTACAAATCTGAAATCACACAAAACACATTTCTACATTTGCCATGTTCTGAACCAAAGAAACACAAGAAAAAGAGGAAAAAACGAGCTTGCATCTGCCCTTGGTGGGTGGCAGCTCCACTTGGAGGAGCTGTCCCTCCCTTTCAATCTAGGGCCAGATTCTCTGGCAGGCCCTTTCACCCGGCTAGTCATTTCATAATTAGACCAACCTATGTCTGACCCAAAGATTCTGTCCCAAAGGCATGTGTGCCTTGTCTCCCCGCAGAGTGGCACTCTCCCTGTGTCTCAGCCCCTGCTTTCCATGGGGCCCCTTTGAGAGTAGCAGGAAGGCTAAGCCTGGCTTTTGACCTTTTGTGTCTTTTTGTGCAGGATGAGCTGGAGACAGAATCGAGCTGCTGGATGGCAAATGGAGGAGAGAGAGAAGGCTCAGGCCCTTTATCAGAGGGAGAAAGAGGTGCTGACTTGGCAGCTGAAGGAGCAAAGCGGCCTTATTCTCCAGGTAGACATGCACTGCTGGGTGCTGGTGGGGCACCAGAATTCACTGATTCAGTCATTTGTCAGTCTGCCAACAAAGCCAGGCTTTTAGGAAATGTCTGGCTGGGAGGGCACCAGCTAGCAGGTGGAGGACAGGGAAGCCTTCCTTCCTGTAGAAAATGGGGCCTGAGCTGTGACTTAAAGGAAGAGAAGGGACTTTGGGAGGTGGAGATGAGGAGGGATAGCATATCAGGCCTGGGACCCAGCCAGTGCAAAGACATGGAGGTGGCAGAGGTTGAGGGTGAGGAGTAGAGAGAGGGCCAGTCTGACTAGATTTCAGCTGCTCTCATCATGCTGTTCTTTCTGTGGCTCCATCCTCACCAGAGTCAAGGCTGCGGGCCTGGCTTGGAATCCTGCCTCTGACTCTCATTAGCTGAATGACCCTGGGCCAGTTAGCAGCTCTCTGAGCTTCAGTCTCCTTATCTGGGATGCCAGGAGCATCCAGTGAGATGTCCTCAAAGTGCCGCTGCCACGTCAGCTGTTCTGTCTGTCTGTCCGTCTACTGTTGCTTCGACCTGGCAAAAGCTCCTTTGCTTTGCTTTGGGTTGGCCCTAATGTGGCCTCACAGAGATGGTCAGCAGAGTTGGTTAGACTTGAGGGAGCCTGGGCTGTATGGGTGAGGCAGCTGGCAGCCCTTTCCCTGCAATGGAAGGAGGATCGTCAGTTTTTTGGGGACAAGACATTTCAGCATACGACGGGTCAGTGTTCTGGTGATGTAGGAGCTTTTGCGGGCACAGAGTGGCTGGTCCTTCGACATCGGAGGGGCCAGGCCATCTGTCCTGAAGGAAGCCCCTTGGACCCCTTTAGCCCCTGGTTCTCATGAGGTCTATCCTCCATTCATCACTCAAAGTCATGCAACACAGGAGGTCATCAGACACTTGCCCCTGTTGGTATTTGGGCCAGTTACCAAAAAGGGCCAAAGCTCTCAAATGGATATAATGGGATCTCTAAGGCTTTCTAGTTGTTCTTATATTCCAGTTATTAGTTTGGGCTTTAAATGAAATGTGGCTCATGCACTGAAGCTCTGCTCAGATGCTGTCCTGAGCCTTTATTGTTTGCATTTAAGCCTGGTTGGCTCCGGGTACCCGCTGGCTGCCAGTGGCAAGATCAGAAATGACACAGCCATGTGGGTATGTGGCTCGTCAGCCTCCCCCGCTGCCTGTCAGGAACTCCACCTCTCCCTCTGTTGCCTTGTGCTCTTACTTCACTGGACTTTCCGTCCTGACCTTTTCCACACTAGAATGGCAGTTAAGGTGCATATGTCTCTTCCCTTCTGAGAGGTACAGAATCCAGCATGCATTGCTCCAACTGCTATGTCCTGTATGTAAGTCAGGCCCCGGGCTGGGGATTGTGGGTCTCCCAGATTGCCATTCAGAAGCACAATTGATTTTCTTCACCTAAGATCAGCTTGAGAGCTGCCCCTTCCCTTTAGAAGCTCCGAGAAGGAGCACCACAGCCAGTCAGCAAGAGTGGCTTATGTGCTTCTTCTGTACTCATCACTGGGGGCACCAAGATAAGCAGAAACACAGCCCTGCTCTCCTGGAGCTCACAATCTTGGGGGGAGATGACATATTATTTACATGTCCACAACCAGGTACATATGACATACATTCCAAGGAGAGGGGAGGGCATACATACCCTGTGCACAAAAAGCCTTCTGTAGAAGGTGGCCTGAGAGCTGAGGGTCCTGGCTAGAAGACTGGCCTAGGACTCCCCTGCCCCTGCCCCTGCCCTGTGACCATGATGAAGGCACTTGGCTACATCCCTTACTCTCTTCTTGAGTCCCTCACAACCTCGTGCCAAGCTACCATTCCATTCTTAATCTACATGACTCCCCTTCCCCTTCTCTTGGGTCCAGACAAATTGGCCTTCTTGGTTCCCATCCCACCTCTTTCTTTTGCACCAGCTGTCCCTCATGCCTGGAATGCCCTCCCTCCAAGGGGCCTTCCAAACTCTGCATAAGACCTTTTCTGATTCCTTGAACTGTGAGGGCTGCCCTTTGTCCCACCAAACCCGCCCCCTGCAAAATGACCAGTTGTATACTTTGTTTCTACACCCATATGTAAGCCTGCCTGGCATAGAGCATAAGCCCCTTGAGGGAAGACTTGGTGCCTGTCACTGCAGCACCTGGCACAGTGCCCCATGAATGCTGAAAATGCTTGTTGAACTCATTGACCAGATTCCCTTCTCATATGTTTGTGTGTTTGCTAAGGTCACCCAGGTTCACACAGTTATTCATATTAGCCCCAAGTCATTCTCTATACATTGGAAACCTCCTTATCTTTGCACCTGTTCTCCTTGGGTATAAGAGAATGTGTTGGAGGGCAGTGACTCCGTTATTTCTGGTTCTGCCAGTACCCAGCCTCTTGTCAGTTCAGATGAGCTCTTATCTGTAATATGTGATTGGATCAGTGGTAGATTTCATAAACTTGTAAGAACATGGCCTCTTGTAACCCTTCGATACCCTCTTGGCTGGAGGCTTGCTCTCCTCCATCACAGAACTCTTATTCCTCCCCTTATCCATGTCTTGGACCCTTTGACATCATCACCCACTCTTTCCCTTTTTCCCCAGGCTCCTATGAGAGGCAATTCTTCTCAGAAGAATGACTGTTGTTCTCCTTCTTTCCTGTCTCCTCCAGCATTTTGTCCCCTCAGTTATCCCTGCCCTGGCCCTGCTTTCTTCAGTCTTTCCCTAGAGACTCATCACTTCTTTGCTTTGCACAGACACTTTTTCACTTCATCTTACCATCTCCATACCATCTTACGTTTCTCCTCTCTCTCAACGCCAACCCCCAGAAAGGTTCTTGCTACTAGTTGCCTCCATCTCTTCTCTCCCTCGTGGGTCACACCTCTACAGTCTGACTTCTTTCACTCAAATGCAACTGAGTGCTCCAAAGCAGCTGGCCCTTTCTTGGTCCTCATTGTCTCTCACACTGTCAGCCCCCTCAGCACCTTCCTCCTGGGCTTTCTCTCCTCATTTTTCTCCTGCTTGTCGAGCTACTTCTCGGCTTCCTTTGCCAGCTTGTGGTCTACCTCGGAGCACACAACTCTCTGTCTTGTGCCCTGCTCACTCTCTCTCTCTCTCTCTCTCTCTTCTCTCTCTCTCTCTCTCTCTCTCCCTCCCTCCCTCCTTCCTCAGCCATTAACAAATACCTGGGGATGAACTGATCCTCACTCTCCCTCTGCTGACATACTCAATCCGCTGCCAAATCTTGGCCTTTCACATTCTCCATCTCTCATTTTTTCCTTTGAATTCTCACACAGCCATCACTCTAGTTCAGATCTTTATCTCTTCTCACTTGAGCTGCTGTAAAAGCCTCCTGCTTGGCTTCCCTCCCTCCTATCCATCCTCTGGAGGCACAGCTGCCAAAGAGGACTCCCTAAAGTGACATCTGCCCATGTTACTCCTCAAGAAACTCCAGTGGCTCCCTGTCCTTTCCCATCTCTTAAAAACTCTTCTGTGTGGCTTTGAGGGCCCTCCTCCCAGTCTTATTGTGCATCATTCCCCTTCCAACATGCTACCCTCCCTCCTGACGGGCATCCTTACTATTCCTTTCCCATGGCAGGCCATCTCTTGTCTCCGTTTCTGTAGGCTGTTGGCCCCTCATCTCTGGAATGTTCTTTCTTAACTTCACCTCTTGGAAACCCTTGGAAATTCCTTAAAAATTCCCACAGAGGCTTCTGTGAGAAGCCTTTCCTGATCCTGCCCTGCCCTGCTCCTTAGCTGCTGATCTGTGGTCCCCATTCTCATATCTGTTTTTTATCTTTTGTAAACAAATGTATGTACATTTGTACATACAATCTTCTCTCCCCCACTGGAATGGAAGCTCCAGGGCAAGCAGTGTTAGAGTTGCTCCTAGCCTCATGCCTAGCACACAGCAGGTACTAAATAATCGTTGCTTGATTGTCATGGGATTATATTGTTTGTCTTGAAGATTCCCATTTGGACAAGTTTGTTTTCTGCCTTTGCCCTATTGTAGAGTTACAAGTGCCCTGTCTTCATTAGATGGTACCTTTACTCCAGAACCTCACATTGGACACATGGTCACAAGAAGCCAGTGGCACGTCCCAGTGCTCATCTTGTCTGATCCATCAGCTTGTAGTAGGGATGTCTGTGGACTCATGCCCTCAGGGATGTGAAGTCTCCCTCCTGTGGCACTGAGCACAGCCGTCTGGTGGGTCTCTCATGCATGTCCTTGCTCCCATCAGTCTTTTGGAGAAGAGCTGTTGAGCTGGTTTGAGGTTGGTCTAGAATTTCAGAGCTATGTAACTAATCTCCTCATTTAAAAATGTCTTACAAAATTGTGGTACCCCAATGGAAGTGAATATTACTATTCTTTTTAGCTGTTGTTATTATTTTTTTTTTAGTCTAGGAAGAGATTTTATTTTATTTTTAATTTAATTTAATTTATTTTGATTTATCAACAATCACTTCCATATGCTTTTGAGTTTAAAATTTTTCTCCCCCTTCCTCCCCACCACCCTCCCCAAGATGGTGCACAATCTGATATAGGCTATATATATATATATATATATATATATATATATATATATATATATTATATATATAATATATAATATATATATATATATATATATATATATATATATATATAATATATATATATATATATATATATATATATATATATATATATATATATATATATATATACATTCTTATTAAACATATTTTCAGATTAGTGATGTTGTAAGTAAAAACTAGAACCGATAGGAGGAACCACCAGAAAGGGGAAACAAAACTGTTGAGTTATTTTCCATGGTGTCTGAGGTCAGATTTGAACTCTGCAAGATGAGTCTTACTGACTCCAGGCCAGGCACTTTGTGAACCATGGCACCCCTAGTGGCCCTTAGTATTCTTTTAAAAATGACAGTTAGGAAGAATGAGAGGAGCATGAGAAAACTTGTAGGAGTCACAGAATGAAGTAAGCAGAACCATGTCTTCCACAACGGGAATGAAAGTGAGTGCCATGGGATGTGCCTGGGAAATGTGTCACATGCTTGTCCCCAAGCAGGGACTCTTTTGATCTCTTATCTTTCTAAGAAGCAGTGGTTTGCTTGGCAGGTACGCATCCCTAGAAACCAGTTTTGTGGATGCTCTTACGCTGTTCTTGTTGTTTCCCTCTCATCCCCCGGGCCTTCCATGGCAGATAACCTTGTAGCCAGACGGAGATCCACAGTGTATGTCTCATTCTAACAGTCCTTCGGCACATGGATTGGTTTCTGCTTTTGTCTTTGTTCCAATCATTTTTCACATTGTTTTCTTTTTGTTTACTCTTTTCTTGATTCTGCTTTCTTTGCTTTGTATCTGTCTATAAAAATCTTTTTAGATTTCTTCAAATTTCTTCATATTCCTCATATTTTGGGAATAATGTAGTTTAGTGGATTTGTAGATTACAGCTTCCTCAGTCATTCCCCAATCAGTGGGCATTCCTTTGGTTTCCACTTTTTCCTTTAGCAGAAAAGTACTGCTATTTATTAAAATTAAAATTCTTTACTTTGTCTTTGACCTCCTTGGGATCAAGGTGGTATCCCAGCATCAAAGGGCATATGTATGAACAGCATTCTCCAATTGCTTTTTAGAACACAGGGACCTGTTCCTGGCTCCACCCACAGTGTGTCTGTGCTCCTTTTTTCCCATGGCCCCTCTGAAGAGGATTGTTTCTGCCATCTCTCTTATTTGGGGTCAGGGGCAGTTTCCCCACTAGAGCAGGGCTCTAGATATCCCATTAAGTGTTAGACAGGTCTTCTGGGTACTCTATAAGGCATGTGGGTAGAGCCTGGCTTACATGTGGGAATCAGCGACCGGCAAGCCCCTTTTTCAGAGGCCTTTTGGGAGGCTGGGGGGGGACCATGAGGGAGCAAACAGCAGGGTGGGGAGGAAGAGTGCTAGGAGGTGCACTCAGCACAGCATATATCACATATCACACTGCCCTATCACACTTGGCTCCTATGAAGCTTGCAGTCCACTAAAGTCATTCAGATTGTAAGGTGAACTGCAGCCCACATATCCTAGCCACATCTTGTCTTGGTGATGTGGTTTTGTCTTCACATAAGTAGATTTGACTTCTTTTTTTAATTTAAATTTAAAATTTTTTATTAGTTAATTTGATTTATCAACAATCACTTCCATAAGCATTTAGTTTTAAATTTTCTCTCCCTCCCTCCCCACCTCCCTCCTCAAGAAGGCATGCAATCTGATATAGGTTATACATATACATTCCTATTAAACATATTTTCACATTAGTCATGTTGCAAGTAAGAATTAGAACCAATAGGAGGAACCACAAGAAAGAGGAAACAAAACAGAACAAGAAAAAGAAATAGCAAATAGTATGCTTCAATCTGCATTCAAACTCCATAGTTCTTTCTTTGGATGTGGATAGCATTTTCCATCATGAGGCCTTTGGAGATGTCTTAGATCCTTGAATTTCTGAGAAGGGTTAAATCTATCAATATTAGTCGTTGCACAACATGGCTGTTATTGTGTACAACGTTCTCCTGGTTGTGCTCACTTCACTCAGCATCAGACTATACAAGTCTTTCCAGGTTCTTCTGAAGTCTGCCTGTTCATCTTTTCTTATAGCACAATAATATTCCATTACATTCATATACCACAATTTGTTTAGACAATCCCCAATTGATGGGCATTCTCTCAATTTCCAATTCTCTGCCACCATAAAAAGAGCTGCTATAAATATTTTTGTACATACAAGTCCTTTTCCCATTTGTATGATCTCTTTGGGATATAGCCCTAGAAGTGCTATTGCTGGATCAAAGGGTATGCACATTCTTTAGCCCTTTGGACATAGTTCCAAACAGCTCTCCAAAATGGTTGGATCATTTCACAACTCCACCAACAATGCATTAGTGTTCTAATTTTCCCACATCTTCTCCAACATTTATCATTTTCCCATTTTGTCATGTTGGCCAATCTGATAGGTGTGAGGTGGTACCTCAGAGTTGTTTTGATTTGCATTAATCTAATCAATAGTGATTTAGAACATTTTTTATATGACTAGAGATGGCTTTAATTTCTTCATTTGAGAGCTGCCTGTTCATATCCTTTGACCATTTATCAATTGGGGAAAGACTTGTATTCTTATAAATTTGACTTAATTCTCTATACATTTTAGAAATGAGGCAAGGACAACTTTCTATTGCTACCAGAAGGCTTTCATCAGTACAATGATTCTGAGTGCAATACCTTCTTCAAATTGTGGAGAGAGCTCATGATCCAGGAGAGGTCATTAGGAGATAATACATAGGAAAGGAAAAAGCTATCAGGATTTTCTTAGTTCAAACAACATAAAACTTAAGGTATTGAAGTTAATACTAAACACATTCAAGATTCAAAATTGTGTAACTGCTCCCACATCCAGACAAGCAGTATCTCTTACGGAGTATAATCAAGTGAAAAGTATGGTTAGTTAAAAAACAGCAGTTTATCTAATGCACCCCCAAAATATGAATAACTTTATCACAGACTTTTTTTCTTTACAAATTCTAAAAGTGACTTTTAGAAACTAAATTAAGACTGCGCTAATCACCTTTTACTCTTAGGTTTCACTGTAATGCTTAAAAAAATTTATACAGTAATTTATTTTCCAATATCAAGAGATCCAAAGGATCTGGTATTTTTTTATGCTCAAATTGAAATCCTAATCAATGTGGTCTGTCACTTCTGTGCACCTCGTCTAGCTCTTTTAGCACATACGCAAGTTTGGAGGCACCTTTTTCAGAGTAGTTAAAATCTCCATCCAGGTCATCCATCACTTGCAACAATTTTCAGCACCAAAGTGCTAAAAGAAACAATTTTTCTGGAGTGATCTCTCTACTGGAGGTCAAAGGACAAAACAACATGCATGAGGCTAAGTTAAAGGAAAAAGTAGGCTGAAGCAAGAAGAAATAGAAATCAGATTGCTAAACAGGCTCTGTCTGCCTAATAAATTTTGAATTTTCTTAATACTAAATATGAACTTTGACATGGATGACAGGTTGCATGAAATTTTAGCAGAGAACTGGAACTAGAAAGAAACTTTTTTGCTACATTTTTTGTTTGATTTTTGGGGGTCTTTTATAATTTTTTATACTTTTTAAATGTTTTAAGTGCTTCAACAACAAGTGAATTAGCTGCATAGGAAAACAAGGTTTTTCTGGCTCACTTCAGTTCAGCCTGATAAGGTATGCCCCTTATACATCTTTGCTTGGTTTTGCATGTTTCTATTCCCAGAGTAGCTTTCCTCAGTTTGCTTAGAGGTAATATTTACTGTTACTATATGACAGAAACAGGTTGCAAAGGTGGACAAGGGAAGAATTTCCCCTCTTACCTTGATAAATTAGTGTTGCACACAGAATCCACATTTTCTGAAGTGTTGTCTTCATTGTAGAGATGATTGATTCCATTATAGAAATCATCTACTTCATTTCTTCCACATTGCATTTAGCAGATGCATGCTTGCATCCAGTGGTAGCTAGCAGATGTTGGTAGAAGACAGCTATACCTCTGATTGGCACTTCTGGTTTGCTGTTGTCCTTGGAGAAGTCTGGGCCCAAGGCAGAGGAGGGCTGCAATATGAGCACTACTTTGTCACAGGTTGCCGGGTTGTGCTTGACAGGATGGTAGACATATACAGAATTGAGAGGCAGGGAAGACTGGAAGAAGAGAAAGCTGATGTGCCACAAGCTCCCGACAGTGGCTAAGCTGGGCAGTATCCATCTGTGCCTCTTGGAGCAGCTCAATTGTAAGAGCAAACCAATCAAGAATAAGCTTCTCCATCTCCAAACTGACCATGGTGAAACCTAACATGGACCCCTGGCTGCCGGCAGACACTGGAGAAGCTGCTTAGCAAGGACCACTAGGTGCTGAGACAGGCTCAGTTTGGGCAAGCCAAACAGTAACCGGGTCTGGTTGACAGTGCAATTGCATGAAAAATATGAAGGAAATCCAATGGCATAGCTATGTGAAGGTCCCAATTCAGCTTATCCAGAATGATTCTCTCCATTCTCAGGATTTCGGATGAAGAACAGCCACAGAAACTCTCTGGCCAACAGTTTCAGCACTGGAATTCCCTCATCCTCTTCAATGGTCTTGGCAGCTAGGAAGAAACAGCTGATTGCAATACAATTTAAGTATTTTGGAAGGGCCTTGACAGGAGCTAAAAATCTGGCAAAAGACTACTCGCCAAGGCCGGCGTTTCTGGGTAAAGGTTGAATTGGTGCTTAAGCTTGGCCAGCCATTGGAAAACCTCATCCCTCTGGGCTGGAGAAATGCTCTGACTGGTAGGTATTTTGAGCACATTAACCTTCCGCATCTGGGCTTCCCTAGAGATTGCCATTTCCAGAAGGAAAGATAGGGCCCTGCAACTTCATGACACTCTCTGGATCTGTCTGCCACCCAAGTCTACACAACTACCCTCCTTTCCTCCTCCTCCGCCCGGGCAGAGCAGTAGGCTTCACGCTGGAGACCGGGTCTGGGGAGGGGGGGGGCCATCCGGGGCTCCGCTACCGCCTCATCCTTCCTGCCGCGCGGGGGCTAACGGTCCGTGCCTGTCACCGGCTCAGGCTCATGGAGCTCCCTGGCCGAAGGCAGCCGGTGCCGCTCCTTCTGCCGGGCTGGGCAGGGGGCTCCCTCTGGCCATAGGGCGCCGGCGGAGGGGAAGAGCCTGGGAGGGGAAGTAGAGGTGGAGGGGACAGGGACGACGAGCTGACGCAAGAGCGAAGTGCTGAGGCACAGGTGTGCGTCCATCCGCCGGGGCCAGAGGGCGGGGGCTTAATGTTTTTTAAAAAGAAAGAAAATCAAATTACTAGTATTATGAAAGTGAAAAAAGTGAATTCATAATCAATAAAGCTGAAACAACAGTAATTATTAGGAGCTATTTTGCCCACATGTGCCAATAATAAAACTGAAAATCTGAATGACATGAATTTTTGCAAATATAAATAGTCCTGGTTAACAGAATGTGAAATAGAACACTTACATAACCCTGTCATAGAAAATGAAACTGAACAAGCTATAAATGATCTCCTTAAGAAAAAAATAACCCAAGACTAGATAAATTTATGAGCAAATTCTACCCAATGTTTGAAGAGTCATTAATTCCAATAATACATAAACTGTTTGGAAAAATAGGTAAAGAGTCTTACCAAATTCCTTACAATATGGTTTTGATACCCAAACCAAGGACAGTCAACAAGGGGGAAAAAAAAGTGAAACGTAGCTCAATTATAGATCAATAATAAACATTTTTTAAAACCCTTAAATACTAGAAAAGAGATTACAGGAATATATCACAAATACCATCCACTGTGACAGGCTGGATTTATACCTGGAACTTAGGACTGGGTCAATTATTAGGAAAACAATAAACATAATTGACTCTATCAATAACAAAACCAACAAAATTCATAGGATCCCAACAGATGTAAAAAAAGCTTTTGATAAAATATTACACCCATTCCTGTTCAAAATACTAGAAAGCACAGGAATAAAAGGAGTCTTAAGTATTACCTAACTAAAACCAAGAACAAGCATGATTTGTAAGGGGGATAAGCTAGCTACCTTTCCAATAAAATCAGGGTCAAGGAAGAAAGTCTATTGCCACCATTAGTATTCAGTGTTGTCCTAGATACAACAATAGCTAGATAGAGCAATAAGGCAAGAAAAAGAAATTGAAGAGAAAAAATGCAATGAGGAAATAAAACTATCCTTTTTATAGATGAAATGATGGTTTACCAAGAGAAACCTAGAGAATCAACTACAAAAAAAAGAAGCAAAACAAAAAACAAAAAAACAAAAAAGAAGAGTTAAAAACAATTACCCCAACAAAGTTGCAGGATAAAAAATAAACCCATAAAAACCATCAGTATTTCAATATGTCAATCAACAAAATCCAGCAGAAAGAGTAGAGAAATTCCATTAAAAATAACTGTGGTCAGTATACAAGACCTGGGAGTTTACCTGCCAAGACACACACAAGAACTATGTGAACACAATTAAAAAACATTTTTCAGAGAGAGAGAGAGAGAGAGAGAGAGAGAGAGAGAGAGAGAGAGAGAGAGAGAGAGAGAGAGAGAGAGAGAGAGAGAGAGAGAAAGAGAGAGAGATCTCAACAAGTGGAGACATATTCATTGCTCATGGATAGGTCAAGCCAATATAATCAAAATGACAATACTACCTAAATTAACTTACTTATTCAATGCCATACAAATCCAAGAAAGTTCTTTGGTAGTAAAGAACTGGAAACAAAGTAGATGCCCATCAAAGAGCGAATGGCTGAACCAATGTGGCTTATGGATACAATGAAATATAATAAACCACAACTCTGTTTCATAAAGATCAGCCTGAGAAGACTTATAGGAACTGGGGCAAAGTGAAATAAATGAATGAGAACAAGACAAAGAAGCACCAGAGACAAACATGTAAATGGAAAGAACAACCAACAACTAAAAGTGAATGTTGTGAAAAGATCATGCCCAAGCATGGCCCCAAAGAGGATCAATGAGGACATTCTTCCCTTCCCTTCAATGCTGGGGTGGGAGTCTATGGGATGGAATCTGCACATAATGCAGGACTCCACTGCTGAGTTGGTTGGTTTTGCTGAACTGTTTTCTTTCCCTCTTGTTTTATTCTTTTGTTTAAGGGATAGCTCTGTGGAAGGGGGAGATGGAAAGGCTATAATTGAGAAAGGTGGGTGACATGAAAGCAAAACCAGAAATAAGTCTTTAAAGTCAGTGAAATATATATATATATATATATATATATATATATATATGTATGTATATATATATATATATATATATATATGTATGTACATATAAAGATCTAGCTACTTAATTATTTTCACTGATAGATCATAAAGCTTTGCAGTGTTCATCCAAATTATCTGCATCTCTTTCTGAGGAGAGAAGATACATTGGGAAAGGTAGGTTATGTGAAAACAAAAGATATCAAGACAATTTTTGGAAACAAAACAGCAAATAGACAAAAACAATGAGGGGACATGAAAACTGTTTTCAGACTTTTGTGGACAGGGTATTAGACTTATTTTGCTTCTCCCATCTGGGCAGAAGTAGTGGCAGGTTTCAGAGGCAAGGACAACTTCCTAACAAGAAAGGGGCTGCCTTGGGAGATGAAGGGCCTCCATTCTCAGGACTAGGTTGAGGAGGGAGGCTGAGGTCCCCTCCTGCTGTTTGCTGTTTTACTAGGTCACTGTTTATATTCTATGTTTGGTTTTGCTTTCCTTTTAATCCCCAGTACTTGGGACAGTGCCTGATTCACAGTAGGCCATGCTTAATAAGTGCTGCTTGGCCGAGTAACACTGAGTTGAGAGGAATGAACTGGATTGTGAGTAAGTTGTCTGCCTGTCCTGCGTAAAGCTTTCCTGGCACTCAGCGGGGTGCTCACCTGGAAATATGGGGTGGATTCTCCTGATTCTCACATGTCCTCTCTCCTGCTGTTGCCCTTGGCTGCCCACCAGGAGAGCATAGCGGAGTGGAAGATCTGGAGTTCATAGGAATAGAAATACCAAGCACCTAGCACAGGGGAGGAAAGGCTAATTGAGGCAGAGGTTGAGGCACCAGAAGGGCAGGAAATCCAGGGTAAGTCAGTCCACCCAGACTGACTCTGGCAGTGTCACATCTATGTGGGCTCAGAACCCAGTCCAAGGAAGGCCAATGCATGAGGGGCACCATGATCTGGAAGGCTACAGCTAGAGCCCCTTCTATCCCAAGAGTTCCCTCTCTTATGATTCTCTCAGAAGTCATTAGACATATTTGGATGATGCCAAAAAATGAGGGACAAGATTCAGCTGGGGAGAGAACATGGAGACTGAAACCAGAAGTCATGCTTCCTGGTCCCAAGCCTGGTCAACACATAGCCTCATTCTTAATGAGGACCAAGATGCTCTACAGAGAGGCTGCCTGCAGACAGCCCCTGGTGACAGTCAGCTTCTGGTGTTGGAATTCCTGAATTGCACTTTATCTCACATTATGGGCTGTGTGATGGCATGGCTCCTGACCGAGTCCAGCCCTCCTGGGATCATCTAGGGAGGATCACCTTGTCTGTTCTCAGCAATGAGAAGGGTCAAAACACTCCAGACCTGGCATTGTCTGTGTGTCCTGCCCAAATAACCTATTCCTTCTTGACTGAGCTCCTCTACCAATCCCCCACCCACAAGTGCCTTTATCAGTGACCACGTAGGGTGCAGATAAAACACCTTGCAGTCAACATGCTGAAAGTGGGCAGGACAATCACCCTGACCATGCAGCATGAGTCTCTGAGGCCTGCAAACAGATGCTGCACAATAAAGATTTATTGGATTAGATCGAGAGGAGAAGGAGAAACAGGACACAACTCTCACATTTTAGTCATGAGAACTTGCCCATAAGTGGCTTGGTTCTCTTTTCCTAGGGCTTTTGTCCCTTTGGCTCCCTAAAGGCTCCCCTTCAAAGTACTGTCTTCCAAACTTCCCTTTGGCAGACCTGACCCCAAACCCTTGTTCATCTCGCCTTTGCCTGGCTGCCCTGGGGACTCAACAAGTCTCACCATCAGCCAGCAAAGCCAAAACTGACAGCCACAAGGCAAAGCCCAATTTCTTCTGAGTGGAAAAGCTCCTGGATTTCATCAGGACGAAGGAGGAGATGTTTGCACCTGCCCTTCCTTACCATAGGCTCCTGGGAGACCCTCCCTGAGTACCAAATCAAACAGCCAAAAGGGTATGCCCCTTCCATGCACACCTTTACCTCCCATCACGAGGCACCCAACATGTGCAGAGCGGGGGTTTTATGGACAGCCCTGGAGGTAAAGTGGAAGGGAAAAACTTGACTTTTGTGAAATGTATTCATGTTGTTATGAAAGGTGACATGCTGCCCTTTGAGAGGTCAGGTGAAGGTGTCTCCCTATCAGTCCTCCATCAGAACTGTGTTAATTTGCTGCTCATGAATTAGGCAGTCTTCTTTTTTCTAAGTCCTTACATGCTTGTCAATTTGGATTTGGAAGAGCTGCAGGAGGAACCCCTGCTAAAGTAGGCTGGTCACCATTGGCCCAGCCTGTGGCCCCAAGAATCCATTGCAGGGGTGAGGAATCTGTTGGTCTTGAGGATACATGTGGAGATCTAGGTCCTCCAGTGTGTCCACAGTTCAAAGAACAAATACCCTGAAGAAAAGGATTTGTTCTGTAAAACTTGGACTCAGTCAAAAGCCCCTACCCAAGGACCTAGAAGGTCATATGTGGCCCTGAGGCTGCCACAGGTCCCCCCCCTCCCGCTCTAGAGGTTCCTGGACTCAGACCTGGAGACAGCCTAGAATCCTGGGCATGCTCCTCCACAGTATGGCCTGGCAACCTGGAGGTCTGGGAAGAAAATTCTGGATTCAAACTCCAAAGTAGGAAGTGTCCCTGGAAAGTCAGGACCCTCAGACTAGCAAAGGTGAACTCACCAGAGTCAGTTGAGTTCAGAGGCAGGAACTATTGAGGGGAGAGCTCCTAAAAGATAGGAAGAGAGTCCCACCTGCATTCAGAGCCAACCCACTTCCCTGAAGAGCCAAGAGTAATGGGGGCTGGCTTGTGCTGGTAAGTGTTGAACAACCAGCTCTGGAGGAGGGGAAGACACACACACCTCACTGCTCCCATTATCTTCTTCAATGGAGATACTTAATGGAACCCTGATTGGTAGCTGACTCTGGCGAATGGGGCTCTAGGAAGGAGGAAGTGATGCCTAACTGCACAGTCATCCTCATTAAGTATCCTATGGAGGATCCACAGGTGTTATAGGTGACTTTGTCCAGGTAAGCAGCTGGTGAGAGGCATTTCCCACTTCTGGAATTCCTCCTTATAGTCCTGGAGTCACCAAACATGAAGACCAAAGATAAGAGGGTGGAAAAGATGACAGGTAAGAAAGAAATGGAGGGGGAAAGGCCAGGAGGGGAATGAGAATTTCCTAGAGACTTCCAGGATGAAAAGAAATGATACCCAAAGGTGTCTTTTTCTGTTCCTATTCCTTAAAGAAATGAATAATTTTTCATGGGGGAGGCAGGATTGAACCAAGCCACAGCTCCCATGGACCAGGGAGGGCCTCTTTCCAAAATTAAACTACCATGATGAGGTATGAGAGGAGCTAAGAGCCACCTGAACCTGTCTCCTCACCCACAGACCCTTCACCCACATGATTTCCTATGGTGTTGCTGGGCCCTACAGCTCACCCTAAGAACCAGGGGCTCTTGGGCTAGGGAGGAGAGGTCCATGGCAGAGTGGTGTTGTTCTCTGCCCAGCTTCAGGCCTCAGGGTTCCTGGCCTTCTCCATGCTCAGAGGTGCCCCTCCCTAGTTCCTGTTCTCAGAGTGTGAAGGCAGCAGCAGCCTAGGTTGTGGTGGAAGGGGGAGAGATGGTACTTGGGATAGGAAATTCTCAGGTTTGTGGGGAAAGAAAGCAGTAGAATGATGTCTCCACCAAAAATGGGGGCAGGAAAAAATGCACACATGGCAGCAACCAAAGCCCTTGGCTGCCATGGGTAGTTGTGATTGAGAGGGAGGCTCGCTCTGACTGGGCCTACCTGTGGCAACTGTCCTTGAAGTTGATGTGCTGGCCAGCTACGGGGGAACTCCCTCCCCTGCTGCTGCTGCTGCCTCCATCATCATCAAGCTGGTAATGAAGGCTCGGGCACTCACTGTGTGAAGATATCCTCTAAGTCTTAGACTACTGACTAATTCTAGAAATTCCCCAAAGAAGGAAAAAGGAATGAGAAGCAGTACTTACTCAGTGTCTTGATGCTATTTTCCTGGAGCCCCTGAGAAGGAATTGAAGGGAGTGACCTCGAAGAGGAGGGACAAAACACCCCAGACTCATTCCTCCAAAAGCGAAGCTGGGCTGGCACAGAGATGCACTCTCCTAAAGCGTTTATGAAGAAGCTCCAAGGTACATTCATGATGGCTGCTTACCAGAGCCAAGCTCACCAGTCTCATGCCTGAGCTCAGCCCTGGTTCAGCCTGGCCACCAAGTCTTCTCTCAAAAGAATCCTGCAGGAGGCTTCCTGGTGAAGCAGTACCCCCCCCCATTTTCATTCTGGATCTCCTCATTAGCATGTCTTTATGGAATCTGGGGTTGATTGTTCTCAGGTTAGTTCACAAACATTTATTTTTCTTTTCCCCATAGATTTAACTTTGAGGCAAAGAACCACTTTCTCTTCCATGTCTTTGACTCCTCCCACCCCCCAACAGTACCTGGTTCTATGATCTCTTCTGGAGGGTGGATGGGGTCACATGCAAGAACTCTGTCCTGGTCCAAGCTAATTTGCTGATACTAACCCTGACCTTCAGACAACGGGCTTCATGAGTAACAGCCTTCGATGGACAGCTGTTGTTTTTTTTTCATTTCATCACAGCCAAGCTAATAAGGCTTATTGAATTCATATGATAGATGAGTAAATAAACAAGTGGTAAGCCTCTCTGGCCACCACACCACCAGGAAGAGCCTCCAAGGCAGGCCCTGGGCCTTTCCATCTGCCTGCTCACTGAGCTCCAACTTCAATGCCTCCTCAGGGATTTCTAAATTGTCAAGGATTGTGCAAGAAACATTTCAAGTACAGAGGGTTAATACAAAGAGGAGGCTGTTCCAACCTTAGGAGAAAGTGGCTTAAGGAAGATGAACTAGAAGAGGGTTCAACCCCTTACTCAGATTACTGACTAGACCAGGTTGTAGGGGATCTCACCTTGGTTCCCCAGTCTGTCCACACTAGAAAACTACCTCTGATAACCCAACCTTGATTTTGGAAGGCCAGTGACCTTTGCCATCACCTATATTCTTGATGTTACTGCTTTTATTGAAATGACACTTGCTTGGATCTGGGGACCAGACCCTTATGAGTTTCTCTGCCAGTTGTGCAGAAGCCACATGTCTTCTTGGCCAAGGAAGGTCGACCTTCTGGCTTGTCTGAAGATGGGCTATCTACATGCAGGAAGGACAGGAAGAGGCAAATCTCCAGTGGGCAAGACAGATAGTTGGTCTGATGCCCCTTTCTAGATTCCTCCACCGTAGGATGATAAAGTCTGTGCCATCTTTTCCCCACTGGAGTCTTTGAATTCCCACCCACTTGGGCATCAGCCTCAGCCTGCAGCCCTCCCTACTGCTGCTTGGGTGGAGTCATTCCCTGAGGCCTCAAACAAAGCAATACAGCTAATACTCAGGCTGCTGTTGATACAAACCTAACCACATGGGTGGGGGAACCTGAAGAAGTTGGATGGGCACCCTTAAAATTGCAAGGCAAAGCCCCTAGCCTGCCAGGTAGTCTTACCTTCAGAATTCCACTGTCATCAAGACAGAGAATCTAAGCTCTTGACTGTTCTGAATTGCACAGCAAAAGGGAAAGGTCAACCCTACTCTCCGTCATCATAATCTAATCCTCTCTGTCCTTGTCCCCTCAAAAACTCAGGTTTTGAATAGCCAAAGCATGGTTCTCCAGATGATCTGAAGGTCCAGAAAAGACAGGACTCTCTTTCTGCCACTGCCTCAGAGGCTTACCCACAATCACAGAATATTCAGATTGACAGGGCCCTGGGAGATCATGGAGTCGGTCACACTGCTGCCTCCCCAATAAGGGGAAGCTCATCCAAAAGAGCCCCATGTTTTCATTTTAGAGGGGAAAAACAAAGCTTAGGAAGGCATTGCTTCATCTTCCATCTCACAGCAAGTCAGTGGCAGGGCCAGGATGTGGCTAAAATTCGGGTCGTGTGACCTTCATATCCTGCTGCTTTCTTCTGATCCACCCACTCCCCACTCCGTTCTACTTCTCCAATTATGTGCAAATGAGAGCTGACTTTGCCTCTAAACTCCTGTACCCCACAGCTCCCTAGGGAGCCTGCAGCTAAGATGTCACTATCCCCCTCCTTTCTTCTGCCTTTAAACTTCACACGCCAACCCTGCCAAGTGATTGTTATCTAAAGGCCACGTACTGTCCTGCTCTGGCAGTCACTGACCCACAGGGATGGATCCCTGTTTGTTCAGGCTGGTGAGCACACTGGACCTGCCCCCAGCTGTCAACAGAGTTTGTAGGAGAACAGATGGACTCTTCCAGGCTGCCCAGAAAAGTCCCCAGGCTTTCTGGCTCCAAGCACAAACATTGACCCTTTTAAAAAGCTTCAACCTGGAGCAGCCTGGCTTTCCTTCATTTGCCCAGGGATGACCCACAACACCCCCCCCCCCATGGTGTTTGTCAGGAGTCACAAAGCCTAAGGAAATGGCTCACTTGCACCCGCCCTGAGTGAGTTTGGCTCAGCTCTGCAGATGAGTTCGGGGGAAGCTGGAGAAGAGGCCCCAGAGGCTCTCCTGCAGGGAGGAGGGAGGAAGGGACTGTGATGACCTGACAGGGTCACTCAGTGAGCCAGGGACAGCAGGGCAGCCCTCCTCAGCCTGGGAGGATCATCCCTAGGCTGGTGCTGCCCCGGATTAGAGGTTAAGCTACAGGGCAGCTGCGGTCAGACACTAGGAGGATGAGGCTGGCCAAGACCAGGTTTAGAGTGGGTGATAAGCGCCAGTCTGGCCAGCCTACAGTGACATCTCCGGCCAGGGAAATGGGTGGATCATCACTGGGCATGGGACTGTTACCAGATCGCCTTCCCCCAAACACACACTCACACAGGTACACACCCCCATACAACCTCCCCACCCCACAAATATGCTTACACCACTAGTAAAATCAACCTGACTTTGTTCCAGATGGAGGTGGAAAGGCATGCCAGGCTTTGGCATTAGGAAGTGAGCCCTGGCCTGGACAACTGCATTTTGGGGTTGTTTGTGGGAGAGGGAGATGAAGCAAGGTAATCAGGCCTAGCATTGAGGGACTCAACTCAGTCATGGACACCCTTGTACACTGGGCATTTTGGGGGGAGAGGTTAGCAATGGAGTAGAGGCAACTGTGCCTAGGGGCAAGTCTTAGAGGGGACAGATGTGCCCTGGCACAGAGGAGGGCACTGTGCCCATGCCCAGTGCTCTGGACTCTCCTGGCCTGGCCCTGGTCTGGCAGGGCCTCCACTAGTACCAGTGGAGACGGCCCCATGCTTCCCCTGTCTGCCTCATCGTCTGAGTCTGTGTCCTTTGGTGGCTAGCTGGATAATGCCTGTGCCCTCATGAGGGCCTTGAGGAAAAAGAAGTGGGGAGGAGGCTGAGCTGGGGCCAAGGGCAGCTGGGCCTTTATCCTGGGAGGATCATCCTTGGGCTGGGGCTGCTCCACTTTAGAGGGTGAGCTAGAGCTGTACTCCAGCATTGGGAGGGTGATCCTGGCCAAGACTGAGCAAAGAATGGATAATGAGCCACAGTCTGGCTAGCCAAAAGGGGCATCTGAGGCCAGGGTACTGGGTGGGTCAGCCCTCTCCCCAAATATACATGGATACACACACACACACACACACACACCTCTACTACTACTGGTACTACTAGGAAAATCAACAGGACTTTGTCCCAGAGGGAGGTGGAAAGGCAGGCCTTCTCTTAAGGATGTGGCAGCAAGAATGGTTCCTGGACTGGGAAAGGCCCTTCCAGGTAGCTAACAAAGTAAGGCCCTCCAGCCCTTCACTTCTGCTGTTTTAAAAGGCAGAATGGAAGGGAAACTCTCTTCCCCTTCACTCCTTTCTTTCTTTCTAGGCCCCCTCCCTTCCCTGAAAAAGGAGGCCCAATGCACTTAACTTTTAACCAGTAGATTGGAGGGCTTCAGATTGGCCTTATGCTCAGCCTTCAACATGCCACCATGGCTGCCAGTTTTTCCCTTTGGAGACAATCCCCCTTCATCCTTCCTCCTCAACCCAACTCCATAGCCCCAGAGGGAGCCCACCCTCCAATCCTTTGCTAGTGGCTGCCTGTGACCTAGGGCAAATGACCCACTTCCTTGAACTGCTTCTGGCCTCCCCTCCCAGCTCTGCTTCTCCAAGCCCAGGCCTGAGCTTTGCTCCTACTGCTGCTCAAGGCACTGCCTCTCCCAGGCCTAATTCACCAGAAGGGCAGCTGCCCTTTGAACAGAGGGTTTCCACCACAATCCTGACTTTCCCCCCACTACTCAAGCAGGTGGCTTCAAGAGCAACTTCCCTGTGTGGGGCAGATAAGAAGCAATGATACATCCAAGAGAATATTTATTTTAGCACAGGCATAAATTAGAATATGTCGATAACTAAATAAAACTAGAAAATTAAACAGTAGTCTTTGTGATGAGGAAGTGCTAAGCCCTCATCTGTAGGTTCCAATGTGGGGCCACTCAGATCCTAGCTTCCTGGGGAGGGGACGAAAGCAGAGGGAGCAGACTGGGCCTGAGGGGCAGCTGGGGTCAGCCCTGCACCTACTGCTGCTGGCCCCTGAAAGCTGCAGAACCTTGGGCTCCCCCTGCTGGTTTCTGCAACCAGTGGCCAGCCCTGTGGTGTGTGAACTGCTGCCTTCCCTCCTGATGGTAAGAGGCAAAAACGACAGTGATATCGCTGAGGGCATCAGTGTTTCACGGCCAGCCCCCCACCTCCAAGCTGGGGCTGCAGTGACTATCACCCCGGGGACCTGGGGAGGCACCCAGGAATGAAGCCCTTATGTCTTCTATCTGATGAAAAAGAACCATGAAATAGATCTCTATATAAATACAAACATCTCTATATACATAATACAATTAGCTAAGTGGACCCCCAAAATTGCCCTCCCTCTCACATCCCAGCCTTAGCTCCAACAAGACAACCTCCCCTCGCACCTTCCCCACCCCCCCACCCCTGCCAACCCGTGTACTAACCAGGCCCAAAAGGAACCAGAATCAGAGCTCAAAGTAAGAGCCTGATGAGCTTCCAATGCCCCGCTTCCCTGCAGAGGCACCTGGGCCATGTCACATCTACCCCAAGGATAGGGGGTAACATCAGCTCAACGCCAACCCTAGACAGGGCCAGGGAAGGGCCAATCTCAACGGGATCCCGGCTAGTCTCCTGGCCACCATAGCCACAACCACACAGGCTGATGATCCTATGGGAGAAAGCACAGTGACTCAGCTCCAGGTGAGGAGCTGGATGAAGCCATGGCTAGAATGGAGAAGTAGGGTCTCTGGGCCCTTGAGGGCAGGCAGGAGAAATCTGGTACCAGCAGCATAAGGGAATGCTCTCTCCCCCACAGCTCCTGGCTTCACTCTGACCCCACCTCTCTTCCAACATTATCTAATCCATGATGAATTCTCTATCTAATAATACTGCCTTTCCCACATACCTGAAACCCTCCGGTCCTCTCCAAATGAAGCCGCAGTGGGTAGAAGGGGCCACCTAGCCATGGCTACATCCCCAGCTGACATACTAAATGCTACTCCAGGTAATCCTGGGGTCAGAACTTCCCTCAAATCCAGGCTGTTAGCCTTGTCAAAATGAAAAGCCCAGACCCTTGTGGTCATTCCCAGATACTTCTGATTTCAAAGACTGCTCCCATCATGGCCAGTGGTGAAGAGAACCATGCAGTAGCCACTTGCTGGAGCATGCCCATGTCAGACTGGCTACCAGTCTGCCCTTTGCAGCTGCCCAATTTGTCATGCCCTTACTACACCAAATTCCTTGCCCTAGAGCCAAGGTGGCTTAAGCTGTGTTTCTGTGGGACTGCTGCTGAGCGTAGCAAGGTATTCACTAGTCCCTACCACACCCCCAACATACAATACATAACTATTTCTACACCTCTTGGAGGTGGGCAGGGCCTGGCAGGAAGCTGGGCCACCTGACCCTGCAGATGATGGGAATTGAAACAAGTTGCTCAGCTGGTGGTCTTGTCCATATCAGAGAGGGCTTGGTGGGGCAAGATGGCTCCATGGAGGAGGGCTCCCACCTTCTGTCTCTCTCCCAGAAGCCATAGTGCCCAGAAGGGAATGAGCCTGGGGGAGGCAGGAAGAAGTGGGAGAGCTGCTTGCTGGTGGCTGAAGGAGGAAGGGGTAAAGGGACCTAGCAGGGAGGTACTAATTGGCAAGCTTGCCATGGACCTGGAAGCTGTAAATGCAGGTATACTCCAGGTGACCCAGTTGCTCAAGACTCGAAGCTCTACCACCTGGTAAAGGGCTGTGCTGTTGCCCTGCAGGAAGAGGTGAGCGGGGTTAGGATGGATGCCCTGCCCTCACAGCCGTTCTGCCCAAGGCTTCTTTCAAAGAGCAGTGGCTGAATTAAGCCCCAAGCTCATCCCTCAGCTTCCTATGAGAACCGCTGGGACTTGGGTTCCACTGCAGCCACTTGCCAAGCCACAGCATCCCTGTGGCTGGTGATCCAGTCCTTGAGGGTAACCCAGCATGCCTGGGTCACTTCTGTGGGACCAGCCCTCCATACCTGAAAGTGGAAGGTCTGAATGGCTTCCCCAGCATTATCATAGGTGAACTGTCTGAGGGCCACCCCCTCCACCTGGGAATCTTCATTGAGCCCCTTCACAGAAGGAAAAAACAAGGAGAATGGATGGCTAGACAAATGGAAGGCTGGGAGTGGGGTGCAGGAAAGGTTGTGCTGTTAGGACATGAATCCAAGTCAGTCCAAGGAGGAAAAAATGGGAGAGGTGTGGGGGGGGAGGCAGACAAGGTGGGATATGTTGGGGAGGGGAAAGTCGGGCCAACACAATCCACCTTGATGCTGCCTTTCTTGATTCCCTCACCTTCTAGCATCTCTCTCACTAATTGAACAGAGCCTTTCCCCTCCAAGGCTTTGGCCTTCTTCTCAGCCTCTTCCCCAAAGCTGCTGAATGGCTTGGGACAAACCCCTTCAGCATGTGCACCTCACTTTCTTCATCGGTATCAGAATTTGGGTCCTGAAGCATCCCTCTGCCCCTGCATATTTCACCCTCTCTTCTGGCTCCATCTTTTCTCCCAAATCCTCCTTACGTGGACGTTCCATCTCTGCCCTGACTAGGTAACTGTGTAGGGAATCCCTGTCCCTGCCCAACTCGTCCATGGGACACCTGGCCATGGAGACAAATGGCTATAGTAAAGGACCCTAAGGCACATTGTAATCTTGGCTGTTCTTGCTGCTGTGGTTGTCTTTTCCTGGCTCCTCTCTAAGAAGAGGGGGAGGAGCAGAAGGGCTGGCCCTGAGTCTCAATGTCCCATCTGTAAAATGGGCACCTCCTTCCATTCTTCACCTTGAAATGCTGCTGTTAAGAAAGGGCTTTCTGCACTTCTGGAAAGGAGAGTTGCCAGGCTCAGCCACTCACCAAGATGACAAAGTCCTTGGGGGCTCTGGTGATGTTGCTGATTGAGGACAGGGCTCTGGGCACATGCTCCACAGTGATGGCAGTGAGGTCGATGCAGGCAGACAAGCAAACCCCAACAAAGCTCTGGGGACCCTGGAAAGCCCATCCATTGCCAGGGTAGACATTTGGCTGTGGGCAGAAGACAAATCACATGAAAGGTGGCAGCACACGGAACAGATGCGGATCCTGGGGCTCCTCTGCCTTCAGGGCCCAGCCCCCACAAAGGAGGGGGGAGATGGCAGGCAGAGATCCAAGCTGGGTGACCTTTGTTCAGCCCTACCTGGAGAATGGCTCTTTGGATCTGGAAATGGTACCACAAGGTGATGCCAAATGACTGAAAATGGCTGTCCTGGTGCCATAAGTCTTTGAGCTGTGGCTACTGAGGATGCAGGCCCCTGAAAGAGCAACAGGGAGAGAAGGTGGGGGAGCACCCAAGGGCTGGCAGGACACAGAGATGGCTTATGGCAGCCCTCAAGGCGAAGGGGCACTGCCAGGGTATCAGCCTTCCTAACTGCTGGGCCCATAAATGGCATCCTAATTTGTGAATTCCTCCTGTCTCGTAACAGCTATCCTGATTTTGCAGTTCCTCTTGTCCCAAGCCCTCTGGCTTTCTGCAGGCCTCCTACCTGAGGACTCCAGGGTGTAATCCACCAGCCCAATGAGATCTTCACTGTAAAGTTTCAGGGCCCGCTGCATGATCTCATGCACTTCCTAAAACACAGGCATGCACCATTTGCAGGCTGGGCTGCCTACAGGCCCGGTTCAACCCATGGAGGGAATGGGCAAGCATGCTACCTGGTTGGCCTGGGCTTCCTCACCCTCCTGGCAGGCTCCTCTCAGGGCAATCCTGGGACTTCAGGCAGGAGGATAGGCAGAGGGGCCAGGCTCACCTCCTCTGTCACCTTGGTGGTCACTCCTTCCTTCAGAAGGGTCAGCCTCAAGTTGGCAGCAAACTTGCTGGCAGACTTGTCCTGTGCCTTTGCCACATGACTTCGGATTCTGTGCTCTGGGTCCCAAAGCTGAGCCTACACCTCCTCTAGCTGCATAAGTCCAGCCTGACTGCACTTATCTCCAAGAAAGTATTCCTGGACCACAGCCCGGGACCTGAGACTCTATCTAGAAGCCATCAGAAGAAAGAGCTCAGCAGACACCTGAGAAACAGCAGGGGTAAGTAATCAAGAGGGCCTGGACAGGAGGCCTGGGGTGCCTGAGAGCTCAGGGCCAGCACATGCCTGCCTGGTGCCAGAGAAGGGATGGCTGTAAACCAAATGACTGGTATTTCTTCACTGCTTTTGAGATCTGCAGAAAGGATCTCACTGGACCCTCTGGGACCTGAAATTATCCCACTTGACAGATGAGGAAAGTCCCGTCCATGTCACAAAGCCCACCTAATAGGCCTAATCTTTCAGAAGCACCTAGTGGAAACCTTAGATAGTTGTACCTCCCTGGGCAGATGTCCGAGCAGCAGCAGCCCAGTTGAGATCAAGGGGCATTTGTGGCTTAACCAGGGGACCAGAGGACTCACATCATTGTGCAACACCACCATCTTTTCTCACCAAATGTGTATTTCTTTGGCCACTACAGCCTGTCTCTGGCTCAAATTTCCCAGCTCCTGCCCCAGGTCAGCCAGCTGGGCCCACAGGGAACCCATTTCCTTTGGCCTTTTGTCCTGGAATTCTTCTTGGGACAAACTAGCCAGTGACAAAAGGAAAATCAAGGTCAACCTTGGCACTGGAGGATGGACTCAAACAGAACAAGTTTCACCTGAAGAAAAGCAACACACAACAGAAAGGACAGAGCCAGAGAACTGGCTGCAAGTCTTCACTGACATTTGCTCCCTGCAGGACCTTGGGTACATCATTTCCCTCCGGGGCCTCAGTAACCGCATCTGCTCTCTGAGGTCCCACTACCTCAGATCAATCCTATGCACATGCCAACTCAAGCGTTCTGGCTCCACTGACCCACCCCCAGCCCCACCCCGGAATCTCAGTTGTGATTTCTCTGTTCTAGTTTTCTAGCCCTCCTTCCCTCCTCTTCTTTTTGCCAGTCAGTTTGGGGCCTTTCCCATGCCACTCAGACATGTGCTGATGCACCCGGCTTTCCAGTTCCTGTGAGGAAAAAGAGGACCCAATAAGACTGATGAAAACATCAATGCTGCACTCTGGGGATTCGTGGTCTGCTATGGCTGGGTCCTCTGCCTGCTGAGGAGGATCTGAGTCTCTGCAAACTGCTGGGTTCCAGAAATCTTGACCTTAAGTCCTGGCTGGACTTTTCAGAGACTGGGCTCCACTTCTACTGTCCAACCAAGAGGAGGCATCTAAGAAAGACCAAAGGTCAGCTGGGATTAGGCACAAACCAGTCTCCCCAGAGTGGTGAGGTCACTTCTTAGTTCCCTGAAGAAAGTTTCAGACTCAACTCTTTAGTCACATTGACAGTCTTATTCCTCCCTAGTCTTTTCGTATATCACTAACAAAGCCCAACAGTAAGGGACAGAAAGAGAAATTCCATGTAAAATTAATGTAGACACCATAAAATATTTCAGAGGCTACCTGCCAAAACAAAACCAGGAAGTATATGAACCTAATTACAAAACACTTTTCACACAAATAAAGTCAAATCTAAACAATTGGATAAATAGGAGTTGGTCATGGCTAAGCCAAGCTCAGATAGTAAAAAAGACAATTCTACCTAAATTAATTAACTTCTTCAGTGTCATACCATACAAACTACCAACAATTATTTTATAGAGCTAGAGAAAGCAATAACAAAATTCATCTGGAAGAAGAAAAGGTATAGAATATCAAGGGAACTAATGAAAAGAAACGTAGGGGAAGATGGCCGAGCTCTACCACATCTTCAGTTATATCATAAAGCAGCAAGCATCAAAACTACTTGGTACTGACTAAGAAACAGAGTAGAGGAATCAGTGGAATAGTTTGGGTAGGCAAGACACAACGGTCAATGACTATACTAATCTACTATTTGAGAAATCCGAAGACTCCAGCTTTTGGGATAAGAAATCCCTATCTAACAAAACTTGCTTTGAAAACTGGAGAAGACTATGGCAGAAACTGGGCAGACACCACCATCTTACATCCTATACCAAGATAAAGTAAAAATCTTTGCAAGATTTAGATATAAAGAATAGGAGTATAACCAAACAAGGAGAGCAAGGAATAGTTTACTTTTCAGATATATGGAGAAAGGAAGAATTTAGGACCAAGAAAAGATAGAGAACATTATGTAATGCAAAATGGCTAATTTTGCTTACATTCCATTGAAAAGTTTTTTTGCACAAACAAAGCCAATGCATCCAAGATGAGGAGGGAAGCAGAAAACTGGGAAAGAATTTTGCCAACAAGGGTCTCTGATAAAGGCCTCATTTCTAACATATAGAGAGAATGGGATCAAAACAATAAGAAGGCAAGTCATTTCCCAAATGATAAATGGTCAAAGGATATGAACAAGCAGTTCTCAGAGGAAGAAATTAAAGCTGTCTAGAGCAATATGAAAAAATGTTCTAAATCACTATTGATTAGAAAAATGCAAGTCAACAGGACTCTGAGGTACCACATCACACTTATGAGATGGGCTAATGTGACAACACAGCAAGATAGTCAATGTTGGAGAAAACGTGGGAAAATTGGGACACTAATGCATTGTTGGTGGAGCTCTGAACTGATCCAACCATTCTGGAGAGCAATTTGGAACTATGCCCAAAGTGCTCAAAAAGTGTGCATACTCTTTGATCCAGAAATACCACTTCTATGTCTGTATCCCACAGAGATCATAAAAATGGGATGGCAAAGAATTGTAAATTGAAGGAATACCCATCAATTGGGGAATGGCTGAACAAGTTGTGGTATGTGAATGTGATGGAATACTATTGTGCTATAAGAAATGACAAGCAGGTGCACTTCAGAAAAACCTGGAAAGGCTTATATGAACGGATGCTGAGGAAAATGAGCAGAACCAGGAAAACACTGTACACTGTACACAGTAACAGCCATACTGTGTGATGACTGACTTTGATAGACTTGGCTCTTCATAGCAATACAAGGATCTAAGACAACTCCAAAGGACTCACAGTGGAAAATGCTATCCACATCCAGAGAAAGAACAATGAAGTCTGGAATGTAGATGGAAGCATACTCTTTGATCTCCTTGTACTTTGTTGTTTTGTTTTTTGCTTCATTCTCATGGTTCCTCCCATTAGTTCTAATTCTAGTTGATGTCATCGCTAATGGGAATATATGCTTAATATGAATGTATAAGTACAGCCTATGTCAGATTGCACACCATCTTGGGAGGAGGGGTGAGGGAGGGGCACAATTTAAAACTTAAAATCCTGTGGGAGTGAATCTTGAAAACTATCAATTAATTATTTATTTATTTTTAAAGAAGAAGAAGAAGAGGAAGAAGAGAAGAAGAAGAAGAAGAAGAAGAAGAAGAAGAAGAAGAAGAAGAAGAAGAAGAAGAAAAGAAGAAGAAGAAGAAGAAGAAGAAGAAATGCTTGGAAAAGTGACCAAAACTATATTCTGTAGGGTTTATTTAAAAAAAAAGTGTTTTAAGTAAAAATGGTGGAACACAGAGCCAAGAAACTTACAAGGACAGCTGACACCAATCCTACTGGGAAGGAACAAAAATGACCTCCTGATTTCCCCCCCATCAGATGTCTGTGGTGTTTTCTCCAGTAGACAAACAGTCAAAGGATATGAACAGGCATTTTTCCAAAGAAGAAATACAAGGGATCAATAACCAAAATTTTTAAAAAAGTGTTCAGAATCACAAATAAGTAGAGAAATGCCCATGAAGGCAACTCTAAGGTTCTACCTCCTACCTGTCAAGTTGGCAAAGAGGACAATCAGGCAAAATGACCTATATTGGAGAGACTTTGAGAAATCAGGCACATTACTGTTCAACTAGGGTGCTGGGGGAAGCTAGAGTGCATAGAGCTCTAGGCTTGGTCTCAGATAGTTACTTCCCATGTGATCCAGGGTAAGATGATTCACCCTGTTTGCCTCCATTTCCTCATCTTTAAAAATGATCTGGAGAAGGAAATGGCAAACCACTCCAGGATCTTTGCCAAGAAAATTCCCAAATGGGATGAGGAAGAGTGGGACTCACCAGACATGACTCAACAACAATGCTCTAAGTAGGAACTGTAAACTAGTCCAGGCATTCTGGAAAGAAGTTATGAGCATTGCCCCGTAAGATAATAAAACATGTTTACCCACTCTTCTGGCAAGACAACTCCTAAACCTATCCCACAAAGAGATTAAACAAAGAGGAAAAAGTTCGATATGGACAAGAATTTGATGGCCATTTTTTCTGGCTGTGGCAAAGAACTGGAAACTAAACCCCCACTTGGCAAGAGCTGAACAAATGATGAGTTGGAAAAAAAGAAATTATGGTGTAGGGACTGAATAGAATCCTACTGTAATCTTAGAAATAATGAAAGGGGTGATGTTCAGAGAAAGCTGGGAAGACTTGTACGAAGTGATGTAGAGAAGAGTGAGCAGAAGCACAAAGACAAACCACTTTGAAAGACTTCAGAATTCTGTTGAAGGCAGTGAACAACTACTCTTCTGGCAAATGATGCAACTTCTGATAGACAGGGGATGGACTCAAGGTAGAAGGGAAATACATCTTTTAGACATGGCCAAGGAGGGACTGGTTTGCTTGTCTCTGCATGTTTATAACAAGTGGTTTATTTTTCAGTTTTTCAAATGGATAGGAGGTGGGAAGAAAAGAAAATAGATTGTTATTAATTAAAAGAATGAAAACAGAAGCAGCTTTCTCTGGCTAATGCGGCTTCTCCCTTCTCTGATGCCTGAAGAGCTGACCTTGGGGTCTCAAAGATGGTGCCAGGAGAGGACACCAGATGGCAGATCCTTCCAAACCAGGGCCGCATTCAAGGAGGGCATGGCAATAGGCTGTATGGCTACCCTACAAGAAACAGCAGAGCCAACACCCTCTAATGCTTCACTCCCATTTGTCCTGTTACATCTTCTTGGTACCTAGACGTCTCCTCATGAGGAGACTGTCAGCTCCTTGAGGGCAAGGACTGTGGGGTTGTTTGTTTGGTTTTGCTTTAGGACAGCACCTGACCCACAGTAGGCCATGCTTATAAGTGCTGCTTGGCTGAGTAACCCTAGTTAAAGAGAATGAACTGGATGGTGAGTGGTGTCTGTGTCCTGTGCAAAGTTCCTGGCACTCAGGGCTCACCTGCAAATATGGGGTGAATTCTCCTGATTCCCACATGTCCTCTCTCCTGCTGCTACCCTTGGCTGCCCACCAGGAGAGCATAGCAGGATGGATGTTATGGAGTCCAGAGGGGTAGAAATAGCAAGCACCTAGCACATGGGAGGAAAGGCTAATCTGAGGCAGAGGTTGAAGTGCCAGAAGGGACCTCCATCCAGACTGACTCTGGCAGTGTCACATCTATGTGCGTTCAGACCCAGCCCAAGGAAGGCCGATGCATGAGGGGCACCATGATCTGGAAGGCTACAGCTAGAGCCCCTTCTACCCCAAGAGTTACCTCTCTCATGGTCCTCTCAGAAGTCATTAGACATATTTGGAAGATGGCAAAAATGAGGGATAAGATTCAGCTGGGGAGAGGACATGGAGACTGAAGCCAGAAGCCCTGCCTTCTGGCCCCAAGCCTGGTGAACACACAGCCCTGTCCCTTCTGGTTGAGGACCAGGATGCTCTAAAGAGAGGCTGCTTGCAGACAGACCCTGGTGACCTTTGGCTTGTGGTGTCATCATTTCTGAGCTGGACTTTATCTCACATTATGGGCTGAGTGGTATCATGGCTCCTGACCAAGAGTCTAGCCCTTCTGGGATAATCCAGGAAGGAACATCCTATCTGTTCTCACCAATGTAAAGGGACGAAGCCCTCCAGACCTGGCATCGGGTACGTCCTGCCCTCATAACCAATTCCAGCCTGCCTCAGCTCCTCTACCAATCCCTCACCCTCCAGTGCCTTGTCACTGACCACGGAGGGCACAGATAAAACACCTCTTTGCAGCAGACAAGCTCAAAGTGGGCAGGACAGCCACCCCTACCTTGGAGCCTGAGGCTCTGGGGCCTGCATATAGAGAATGCATGATAAAAGTTTGTTGGAGTGGATGGAGAGGAGAATGAGAGACAGGACATAACCCTTACTTTTTAGACATGAAAACTTGAACCTACGTGGCTTGGTTCCCTTTTGTCAGGGCTTTTGTCCCTTTGGCTCCCTAAAAGCTCCCCTTCAAGGCTCTGTCTTCCAAACTTTCCTCATCAGCCCTGTCCCAAAGCCCTTGTCTGTCCCCCCTACCCAAACCACCCACCATGGCTGCCCTGGGGACTCAACAAGGCTCACCATGAGCCAGCGAAGCCACAAGCAACAGCATCCCCAAGACAAAGAGGAGCAACTTCTTCCTGGGGGAGAAGCTCCTGGATTTCACTGGGATGAAGGAGGAGATGTTAGCACCAGCCCTCCCCCACCACAAGATCCTGTGAGGCCCTCCTTGACTGGCAAATGAAACACCCAAAAGGGTGTGCCCACCCCTCACACCTACCTCCTGCCACTGGGCATCACCAGCTGGCCTTTTTAAAATTTTTTTTCAAAGGCAGACTTCAGAGGAAGGAGCAGGAGACCCCGCATCTGACACATTTGCCACCTAGTCACAGCATGGTGGGCAAGGATATCTCTCCCACTTCCCTTGGGGGCCTCACTCATTTCCAATGAGGACTGTGGCTCCAACTTATTTGAGTGAGGCCTGACATCAATTCTGATTTCAATTCCTCCAGAATAAACAGCAAGGACGTTGCAGCCCCTTTATCTCATGATGTCCAGTCATTGATTGTTCTGTTAAGAAGAAAAGAAGATGTTAAAAAATGTAGATTTGCAATAGCCTAGCTCCCTAGAAAGGGCCTTGCAACATTCTGTACACCAGAGGGAAAGAACCTCAGCAACTAAGTGATAAAACATTCTGATTCAGCCAGCTTTGTGAGTGATTTGGCTGGAGAATTTTTGGTTGTTATAAAAGAGTGTTTCAGTGAGATGATGCAGTTTTAGATGGAAAAACAAAAGGCAGCAATAAACCTACTTGAAAACAGAAAAGAAAAATTATAAAAGAGAGATGCTGGATTACAAAGGGTGACTGGGTACTAGCTGCCCAGTGGGCTATCAAAGTGACCACTCATTGCCTAGGTGTGTGACACGTGAGCCTAAGGAAGGCTCAAGCACTGGACTTTCACCTGGGTCATTTGGCCTCTGCCTTGCCTTAATATTCCTCTTAAACAATGATAATGGCAAGGACAAAAGCTTGATAAATTCCAATGACTTCCATTCACTGTTGGAGAAATGCCCAAAGCCAGGCATCCAGCAGTTGGCTTTCAGAGCCCAATAACCAAGAGCCATCGGGGCTCCACTGCCTCCAGCTCACTGAGGACATAGATTACAATCATGTCAACAACCTTAGCATCCATCCCAAGCACAGCCCATGGGCTGCCTGGCTACACCAGCTCAGGGACAAGAGGAGCTGCCCTTCAGAGCAAGGTAGACAACAGAACCCAGACCCATCCCAAGGGACGATGGACCTGGGGAAACCTGTGAGTCTGGGCACCTGGCCCGTTCCGCTGGCTTTGAGGGAATGATCCCAAGGTCAGAGGGAGGAGAGAGGGCCACATTTTCTACTCCTGGTAACCTTGAGTTTCCCATTTCATCTGCCTCTTAAGGGATGTCAGCCCCCCAATCACAAGTGGCCCACCTGTTAAGGGTTTGGTTTATGAAGCTGGTCAGAAGCCCAGCCACATGCAGCAGCTGCTGCCTGAAGTTCTCCAGCTGACTGTGATGCCCCTGAAGCTTCTCCAGGGCAGGGGGAAGGGCCTCCCCAGCACCATGCTCCTGCCAGGCTCTGGGTCCAAAGCCCTTGTCCTTCTCGAGCTCAGCGATCATCTGCTGCAGCTGCTGGATTTTGCGCTCACCTCTCTGCCGCTGCAGCTCTAAATCCCGCTGCCGGCCCTGCAAGCACAAGATGAGAAGAAAGCACAATGTTACACACTGCTCTAGCACAAGCTCGAGAAGCTACAGGCCAGGGAAGAGGATGCACTGGAATGCAGGAGATGGGAGGACCTGCTGCTGGGGAGGGCCAGGGGTCCAGCTCTTGCAGACACAGGGCCTGCTGTTCTCCCATAGGGCTCTCACTGGCTCCATCAGGGAAAAGGCTCAAGCTGGGACAAATGTAGCCTCCTAGGAAAGGTCACACAGGGTGTGTGGGCTGATGCTTGACTGTGGGCCAAGTTTACAGAGGCACACTGGTGGCTGGCTGGGGAGCACAGAATCACAAGTGGAAGGGACTCTTGCAAGCAAGCTGGCCCTACTCTCCAGTTTGAGAGATGAGCAGACTGAGGTCCAGAGAGAGAGGTGCTTTGTGCAAGGTCACACAGCTAATCCCATAAGAGACAGAGAGGCACGATCCAAATCCAAGCCCTTGGACTACTTCTCTTCTTGCCCTCTTCCCTGTCTGGTACTCAGGGCCCTGCAACACACTGCCTTGAGAAATCTTGCCACCCCACTAAGTCTCCAAGGCTGGCCATGAGTCTAAGTCGAAGAGGACTGTTGCTAACCACTGCCACTGCTCAGGAAGCCCTTGTTCCCACCGCCCACCTCGCCTCTTCTCAAATTGTATTCTGGTCCATGTCATCTGGTCTTGACTCAGCCCCCACTGACTGCAACAAGACAGTCCTTTTGCTCCCAACCTCTCAATCTCCCACCCCAGCACTGGGCTCTCTCATGTCCCCTCCCCCTCATTTTTATCCCTTGGTCCCCTCCCCCACAATCTCCTCCTCCTTTCCTCCCCTTCTCACCTTGGCCACCTCCCTTCTTCTGTCCCCAGCAGATTATATCCTCAAGCCAAGACCTCAGCCCATAATTCATGGGCTTATTTCATGATGATTTCACACCTCTAAAAGGTCCATAGGGAAGCAACCAAGGGGAAGTGTATTCTTCTCTACAACCAGTTGCCCACACACATATCAATGGCTTGCCACCATTCTCATCAAAATCCCAACTGGAGCGCCCCACCCCTGGCTCACCACTCTCCTGCTCTCCTCCCAGTTCCCATGGGCCCAAGCTGTCAGCTGCATGCAGATGACTCCTTCCTGCAGATATGGGGCCCTGTCTCTTCTGAACATTCTCAAACCTGACATGTCAGAACTCATTGCTTTCTCCCCCAAACCCACCTCTTTTTCTGGATTTTCCTCTATCTGTGGAGGATACCCCAATCCTCCCAGTTCCCCTCAATTGCTACAGAATCCATCGCTTCGTCATTTCGACAACCATGTCATCTCTTGTCTCCAGAGACATTGTCCAAGTTCCTTGCCTCTCACCTGGCAGTCCCTCATTGGTCCCCACCCCTCATCCATGGTTCATGCTGCTGCCAAAAGGATTTCTCTCAAGTGTCACCTCTTCTACCTTCTCAAGAAATCCAGGGGCTCCTGCCTACCTACAGGCTCCAGCAGAAAGGTCTCTGCCATTTCAGTCTCCTCTGGCTGTGTCTCCTTCTTGCAATCTTCTTGCTCCTTCTCCCTGGCTTCCTGATGCACTTCAGCCTCCCACCTAACCGTATTCTGCACAGAGACTGGAGCAACCTTGCATCCGTAGGGGGGTTGCCCCCCTGAGAGAACATCAGCTTGATATTCCCTGTCCCCCAGAGCCCTCCCCCAGGCAGGAAGGGGGGTCACAGAGGGCACCCTGGCGCCAGAAGTCAGATGCCAAGCACCCTGGGGTTCTGAGGGCAGGCGACCCTCACTAGCCTCTCCTGGTCTTTCTTGCCCTTCTTGCCCCTGTCTTCCTCTGCTTTAGGCTCACGCCATTTCTGCTTCTCCCTCCTGGCCTCCTTGCCAGCCTCTTCCTTTGGCCTGGCCTCTAAGTGCTCCAGCTCTGTGTGCAGGCTACCCTGCTTGGCCCTGTCTTCTTCCAGATAGAATAGCAGCTCCTGCTCCTGCCTCTGGAGGGCATCTACTGAGGCCTGTAGCAGTGCTCTCACCTCTTTCTCCTTCAGCTCTTCACGGGGCATTTGGACCTCCAGCTCCAGCTGCTTCCGGCTGGCCATGCCCTGCTGGCAGGCATCCTCCAGAAGGGCCTGGAGCTGGGCTGCCTGTGCCTTCTCATTGTTCAACTCACACTCAAAGGCAAACTGCAACAGGGCCTCCTTCTGCCTGCACACCTCCTGGGTGAGCTTGCTCAGCTGCTCCATGAGCAGGAGCTCCCGGTTCATGGAGGCCCTGAGCTCAGCTGAGTGGGCACGCTCCACCTCCAGGGCCCTCTGCAACTCCAGGCCTGGTTGCGCTCCTGGCGCAGGAGTGCCCTGCAGCACCACTGCTCAGCCACAAGCTTCTTTTTAAGCTTCTGCTTCTCCTCCTGCTCTTGCTGCAGGCTGATCACCAGCTCCCACATCTGGCTGTACTCCTCCTGAGACACCTGCAGTTCCTGGGTGGGGAAAAGAAGGGCCACAGCTGCAGCCTGGCCTGGCCTGGGCCTCCTCCCTCAATCAGTCACAGCTACTGACTGCTACACAAACTGGTAAATGCCACAGCTGCTCCGAGTCTACACTCGCCGACTGCCCCAAGCCTTTCTCCTGCCCTGTCCACCCCTGCATGTCCGGGAGCTGCCACTAGCAATGGGCACCACAGCTTCCTTCCAGGCTTCATGTGTGCAACCGCCTCCAGGGTCCTGGACCTCAGCTCGTCCTTCTCCAGACTCTGCCTCTGCTCCTCTTCCATGAGGGCCTGCAGCTCCTTAACTTTCTGCTTCTCACCCTGCAGGATGTCCAGGGCTGTCTTCAGAAAGGGGACTACTAGGTGGCCCACCCCCCCACCCCATGCCAGAGGCAGACCAGAGGGACTTGCCCCTGCCAAAGAGCCCAGGGTCATGGACACAGCTCTACCCTAAGGACCTCAGACAGGGTATGGCGTGTGCCCCATTAGAAAAGGGCCCCTTGAGAGCAGGGATGGTCTCCTCTACACACACATATGCACACACATGCACATAGAGCATGAAATTGACTAGTCTGGTTCTAAAACCCAAAAGAACAAAGCAGGCGGGTACCTTAAGGCTAGTCTAGAAAAGCAGGTCTTCTAACAACTTAGACACTGGCCTCACCTGTTCCTGCTCTCTTCTCTTCTTACATAATCTATGTTCATAAGAAATGAACTCCCACCATCTTAGGGGAGACCCTGTGGTCACGCCTAAGGGCAACGGGGTGGTCATAGTGTACATGCCCCATACGGGCTCTGATGCTGGGCAAAGGCAGACAGACCATCCACCACACCTCCTGGCCCAACTGCTGGCCCTCTCCTGCCCATCAGGGGATTGTTTCCACAGCCACAGGTGTTTTAAAGTCTCCTGCTGACTAGTAGGGCCCACATTCCCAAGCCCTGCAGGAGGATTACCTTCATCTCTTTGAAAAACATTCTGGATTTCTCAAGATGAGCCTCAAGGTGGGTGTGCAGAGGTCTTGGCTGTTCTGCAGCTTGCTTTCCTCTTGCTACAGGGAAATGGCACTACCTAAAAGAGAAAACAAGAAAAAAGGTCAGAGTGATCCCAAGTGACCTCTACATGCCAGCCTGTGAAGGCTTATTCCGAAGAATCAGATGAAAAGGAGGGCCCCCTTTGGGCTGTGTCTCCGCAGCCAACAAGAAGAGCAGCACTTTGCGGTCAAGGAGGAAGCTCCAAAGGAGCACTGGCACAAAAGATGCAAAGACATCAAAGCACCAAATCACACACTCTAGTCCAAAGCGGGGGGAGTGAAGGAGACATTTATTGCCTGAACAGAGCCATTCACAGATCAAACAGATGCCAAAGAAGATCTAGGACACCTAAGAGTGCGTCTTGGCCAGATGGACAGTCCGGCTTTGTGGCTGTGCTGCCGACCTCCACCCCAGTCACCCCTGATGGGAATCTGGGCCCCTCACAACTTTTGGGAGCACCCCATCTCAGAGCCCTGCTCAGGGGACAGGCCAATAGGAGAGTGCCTCAGGGCCAGCACCAACTCACTGATGCCATGTCCATTGCTGTCCGCCCCTAAGCCAGTTACATTGGACTGCAGGTCTTGCGCATCCATTTGTGTTATGATGAAATCATGGCTAAAAAGAGAAAGAGACACAGAGAGACAGGACAGAGACATTGAGAGAAAAAGAGAGGGAAAATGAGAGAGAGAGAGAGAGAGAGAGAGAGGTGGGAAGGGGAAGGAAGAGACACAGAGAGGGGAAGGAAAAGAGAGACAGAGATAATGTCCAGGATTACGAGGGTAGAATTACACAGTGCCACTCCCCTGGCCAGACCACATCTGGCATGGAGAGCTCTGGGGGCCAACTTTTTGGATGGATACTATACCCAGAGAGAGTTTGTGGTAACAGGAGAGCCACCTCCAAATGCCAGAGGACTGCCACGTGGAGGAGAGGGTCCAAGCTGTTCTGGGCAATGTAAAGAGGATGCAGACCTGCAGACTCAGCCTGGGTAAGGGAGGTATGGGGCTGGAGGTGTAGGCTTGTCCCTATGGCTTCTGAGAGTCCTTCCAGCCCCCAGAGTCTGTGAAACATAGTGGGTGAGGATAAGCTGCCTCTGTCCCTGTGGGGAAGCCTTCAGGAGATAATCAAAAGAAACCAAAGAGGCACCAACAAACCAGAATCCTAAAATGGACACAGACTTCACTCCAGGGCCTCCCCAGCCTCTCACCCATCTCTCACATGCCTAAAAAGGAGGGCCCTTGCTTCACAACGAACAAGACAAAACCACCTCCCAAGCCCCCATTTTGAGCCCAGACAACTGCCCCGGCAAGGCAAACTGCCACTTTCTGCTGTTGGCCCAAGCATTTTGGGTCTCCGAGAGGGCAGAGACTGCACGCCTGCTAAGGTACTGTGGCTTGCCAGCATGGAAGCTGGGATTACAGATGTGTATCACCCTGCTTGGCTCTTAAGTCTGATAATAACTTCTTCCCACTAGCAGTATCCATAATTACAAAACATTTAGTAAAGCAGCTGCCTCAGAAAAACATTTACACCTTTGCATATTGTGTATTTGTACAAGCACGTGTGCAAATGTGTGTGCATTCTCCACTAAAATCTTACTGCCACGTGACATTGGACAGTGGAAGTGAATCTGTGCTGCTAAAGGCCATCCCAGCAGGGTGCAAGTTTTGGTAGTTCTACCATGATGGCAAGGTTTTGAAGTAAGAGCCTGGTACGTTGCCCCCTTATAATCTTGCCAATTGTGTCTTGCCAAGCCTCAGCCTTGAATCACTGCTGCCTTCTACTGTCTTTCTTCCTATACACTTGCTACTCAGTAAAGGTGGAAAAAATCATGCAACTGTGTTTACTAGATCTACTATAAATTTATGTTACATAATCTCAACTGGGCTCTCACTGCTGCAAGGCAATCACTTTATATTCTAGCTCCATGGTAAATTCCCTATGCCACTCACCAGAGCAGCTTTTGCAACCTTTTAATCCCTCCTCAAACCTCCCTTGGTTCACTATGTACCTTCTCAACTAAAAATCTTGCCTCATATTTTACAGAAAAAACTGAGGCCATTACCTGAGTCCTCCCTGTTTCCCCCTCCTTCTCATCTAACATACAAATGCCTTCTGCCACTATGTCCTTCTTCAGCCACCTCATAGGAAGAGGTGGCCCTTCTCCTTGCCACTGAGAATGCTTCTACATGTAGAAGTGATACCATTCTATCTTATCTCCTCTAATGGGTTATGCCCTCTATCATTCCTATTCTTATTTATCTTCAATCTTTCCCTGCCTACTAATTACTTCCCTGATAGCCTACATACATTCCCATATCCTCTCCCTCATTCTCAAGAAACCATCACTTGATCAATCTGTCCCCACTCTCATCCCACATCTCTCTTGCCATTTGTGGTTAGATGTGAGGAGAAGCCTTTGACAACAGCTGTCTCCACTTCTTCTCCTGTCATTTTCTTTTAACACTCTACAGTCTGGCTTCCAAACTCTTCAAAGATACTAATGCTCTCTTAATTGCCATATCTAATGGTCTTTTCTCAATTCTCATCCTTCTCCTCTCTGAAGCCTTTCAAACTAGACCTCTCTTCTCCTTGATATTCTCTTCTCTCTAGGTTTTGTACCACTACTCTTTCTTGGTTCTCCTCCTAAGTATCCCATCCTCTCCTCCTTAGTCTCCCTTTCTGCTTACCTCCTAGAATGCAAGGACATTCCCCGCTCCCCAAGTTCTTCGTATCTATTGCAGTTAGTTGGGTGCCTGATACATATAGCAGATGCTTAATAAAAGCAGAAATTAATTTTCTGCCTTGGCATTTTTACACTTCACATATCGCGGCCATGTTTCCCCACATGGGGCAGGCATCTAGAATGGACAGGAGTGCTGGGCGTGGAGTCAGGAAGACTTATCTTCCTGAGTTCATGACTGGCCTCAGATACCCATGTGACCCGGGCACGTCACTTAACCCTGTTTGCCTCAGTTTCCGTATCTATAAAAGGAGCCGGAGAAAGAAACGGCAAACCATTCTAGTATCTTTGCCAAGAAAATCCCCGAAACACAGTCATGGGTAGTCACACACAACTGAAACGACTCAAAACTACATTTCACTGGAAGAGAGTAGTATTTTCCCAAGTTGCCATTGAGAAAATATAAGTTGGTTGGACCCTGGCTCAAAGTAAAATGAAGGAGTTTCCCGTTCATTAAAATTGAACAGGCAGGAAGGTGAGGTGACACCACCTTTCCGGACTTACTATCCAATGTCCAGGAAGGAAAGCCTGACCCTGATGGGAGGTGCTGTCCTGTCCCAGCTGCTGAGGGGAACAGCTTTTCCAAGGGTGAGTAAAGACACACAGACACACAAGGAGGGAGGCGTGGGGGTGTCTTAGGCTGCCGGGGGGAAGGCTTCACTTCTCTCCCCTCTTCCCACTCCCTCTTACCGATTCATTTTATCTCGATCGTTCACACCTGACTTCCTCAGCAGCAGCTGGTGCTGCACCTTCGCCACATCCCCAGTGGAGGCAGCTTTGTGGATCTTCTCCAGGTCCTTGGCCCTAATCAGGTATCCTGAATTAGGATCGGATTCTTGGACCCCGCTGTCCCTCCTCCTGAGGGCGGAGGTTGGAAGTGGATTCACTGTTCGCTTTCTGCGGAAACTGAAAATCTTTTTCATTTTCGCTACTGAACTTCAGAGCCGGTAGGGAGAAATAGGGAGGGGTTTTCTCTTGGCCTTTCAGCCTTGCCCGGGGACCTCGCCTCCGCTACAGAGAACTGCAGGCCGGAGACTGGAGGTTAAGAGATTCCAGAGCGCGCAACAGTTATAGAAGATTCAACCTAGTGACAGTTGTAGCCCTGGCAACGCCTCGAGGCAGACAATTCCGCATACATTTATCAGATCCTCCTGTGTCATGCATGGGCCCAATGGAAAAGCATGCACAGGTGAGTGCTCAGGTGCTGTTCCATTAGCTCTCAGTGGGAGGGGCCCAAAGCTCTAGATCTGAAAGTGGCTGAGCTCCAGGCTGCTTCGGGCGCTCCAGCTTCTTTCCTCTCTCGCTGAAAAGGATGCACAGCAAAGTAGCGGGGATAAGGACGAGGTGTGGCCTAATGGGAAGCGTGCTGGATCTGGATTCAGAGGATTCGGGTTCGAATCCTGGAACCCACTCTGTTACTTGCCTTTGCGAAGATGGAAAAAGTCCTTTTCTCTCTGAGCCTCAGTTTCTTCTTCTGTCAAATGAAGACGTTGTACTAGATGACCTCCCAAGTGTCTTCCAGCCCTTCATGACTCTGTGAAGCCCAGACTGAAACAAGTGTCATGGGGTCTGCTCGGTGCCCTGGGACAAATACAGTCTAGGTTCTTCTTTCTTCTGATTATCCCTTCCCCTTTCTTGCTTCCAGGAGGAGGGAGAATGATTTGTATGGGACAGGGAGCCTGGTCCAGGGAGGGTGGAGTTGGCATTAGCCAGGAAGCCCTGGGTTCAAGCCAGCCTCTGCAGAATTACAATTGCCATATGGATGCTGTTATTAAGGGTGGGAAGGAAGGGGTTACAACAGTTCACTGAAAAAACAAAAGATATGTCAGTTTTCGTTGATCATAAGTTGCTAAAAAAAATTTAAACATCCTTAAACTATAGTAATAGAATAATAATGTTTAAATCCCAAAGGATGATTCCATTTGACTCTGGGCTGAAGAAACGCAGTCCAGCCTATTGTGTTTAATTATGGATGCTACATATTAGAGGTGATGAAGTACTTGTGCTCAGACCCCAGTCCTTGGAACATATTTCTCCCCAGCCCAAAGGCCCTATCTCTGGCAGTAATTCATGCGTAGACCCCAGTGAGGCAAACTATCTTTTCCTGTTAAAGAAAAGCTGACCTCTGTAGAATTTTCCTTGTATGAACAAGACTATCTTGTACCAGCAGACTACCATATACAATCCAGAGGTCAAGCTATAGACGTCAATTCCCAACTCCCCAGGCTATCTTATTATAGATGTAGAGGTGTACAGGTAGAGATTCTTTAGAAGTTCTCCTCCCAGGCCACGCCAATAGCGAACGACACCTGTGCCAAAAGGTACAGAAAGTGTATGTTCACCACCTAATTAGCAAACTTGGCACACCACTCACTGAACTTTTCCTATATAAGCTTTAGCATCACTCCTGTTAAGTTGTGAGTTCCCTAAGAAGCTCTGCCTGCCACAATAGTGGTACAATAAACTTTTTGTCCCTGGACTGGAAGACTACTTGAGTTTGTGAATTCTTTACAGATGACTCTGCCCTGAACCAAGTTATTTTGTGGTCCCTGCACCCCTAAAACACATCAGGGAGATTGATAAATTCAGAGAGAAGAGATATGGATGAACTAAGAATGATTAAGATAGAGGAGACCACTGGAAGGCATGTCTATTTTCAAATATGTCAAGGGCCATTGTGAAGACCTGGGAGTCTCCAAAACAGATTGCTAAGACCAGTGATGAAAGCAGCCTGTTTTTGGCTGGTATAAGGAAAAATAAACTTTATAGCAATGGAATGGACTGCTTGTGAGACAATTTCCTCAAGTAGAAGTTGTCTGACCGCAGTGCTCAAACAATTCTTACATTGATTGTAAGGCTGGACCACGATTTTTAAGGTCCCTTCCAACACAGATATTTGATTCTCTATATATCATTGATAATGATACTGTTGCAGGATGACACTAGAATAGATCATCAAAGTTGGTTTTGTTTTTAAGGGACATATAATGTAGAGTAGAAGCTAGAAGATTTTTGTTCATTGAAATTAATTCAACCCTCAAGGCATAAGGAAATATCTGCAAAGGGGAATAGAACAGGTTATTCTCAAACTAGCCTTGTTGTTCCCCCCACTTTTGCTTCTCTGCTGCTTTCTATTCATGACATGAATTCCTCTTCTCCTTCTCCATCTTCTCCTTCTCCATCTTCTTTAGCTTCTAAAGCTCCTCGTCCTCCTCGTCCTCCTCCTCGTCCTCCTCCTCCTCCTCCTCCTCCTTCTTCTTCTTCTTCTTCTTCTTCTTGTTCTTCTGCTTCTTCTTCTTCTTCTTCTTCTTCTTCTTCTTCTTCTTCTTCTTCTTCTTCTTCTTCTCCATCTTCTCAATCTTTTCCTCCATCTTCATTAGTTTCCAAAGCCCCTTGTCCATCTTTTCATCCTTCTTCCCTATTTTCTACTTCTTGTACTCCTCCTCCTCCTTCTTTTTCTGTCCAAACAACCAAAATGCAAGTTAATCGTATACATCTTTTGGTTTCTATAGTGGACTGTTTTTGGTGCAGTGTGTAAGTCAGATGATCCATATGTTGTTGGTTTTACTTGTGACATGACTTGTCAACATTTCTTCAAGGGATAGACTCTCTCTGTTCTATCAGCCGTACCTGATATCCTACAGAATCTCAATGCTGTCTCTAAATGGCATAATGATAGGGGCAGCTAGGTGGCACAGAGGATAGAGCACTGGCCCTGGAGTCAGGAGGACTTGAGTTCGAATCTGGCCTCAGACACATACTATTTACTAGCTGTCTGACCCTTGGCAAGTCACTTAGCCTTATTGTCTAGCCAAAAAAAAAATAGATGGCATATGATGTTCAATAACATTTTCTATGATCTAGTATCGTGACTACATTTGGGCTATGGGTTGGCTAGTTAGAAGTCCTATTTAACAAGTAACAGAATCTTTACTTACATATTATACTGTGTACAATTTGTGGATAGAAAATTAGTAATGCATTTTACAATTATTTTCTAACATACATACATACATATAAATATATAAAATACTTATTGGGGAGAGGGTCAATGTGTGTTACCAAAAAAAAAAAAACGTAGCTGATATATATAGAGAAAAAAATATGGAAAATAAATTAAATTTGTTAATGCTTAAAATATACAGGCAAATTATTAATTAAAAGCTTATGCCTTCGGGCAGCTAGGTGGCACAGTGGATAGAACATTGGCCCTGGAGTCTGGAGGACCCAAGTTCAAATCCGGCCTTGGACACACAGTACTGACTACTTGTGTCATCGTAGGCATGTCAGTTAACCCTGATTACATCACCTCCCCCCCCCAAAAAAAGCTCATGACTTAATGTCAAATGTTTGGCAGAAACCTGTTATCAAATTTGTGATGTTTAAAAATATTTTCATGAGTTTTTAATGAAGACAAATGAAAATAGACTAGATGAAAGCTAGTTGAAAATGGACAAGTAATTTTTATTATAACTATTATTGGTGATACTAATAGCTCCCCTGTACTTACTATCTTGTGGTTTATCCAGCACTTTACATACTTTATCTCCATTTTTACAACAATCTTGTGACATAGGCAGTTTCTTTATGGTTATCTCCATTTCATGACTTGAGACACAGCTAATAAATGATAGGGGCTAGATCTGAACCCAGTTCTTTGGATGCCAAATCTAATAAAGCTATCTGTTATGAAGTTTCTCTTTGGTTTTCCTTTTTATAGGGCACATTTGTGTAATGTGTGCCGTTTTGCCCATCTCTTTTTGACACTATATAGATTCTGTCTATATAGGATTTAGTCTGTATATATATGTGAAGTCTTCCCATTGGTTCTCAAGGCAAAACTTAGCTACCTTCCAATTAATGCAAATAATTAATCTTATGAATCAGTCACATTATCTGGATTGCAGTACCTGTTTGAATTGGACTGGAATAAACTTCCATAGTTTACATAATTATAACTTCAAATACTGTGAATGTATGGGACAACTTACGGGAATTCATTATTTATACTAATTAACGCTTATCTGTATACCCACAGTTCTGGCTTAAAAACCAATGGGGAGGGGAGAGGTGGGTGGCGCAGTGGATAGAACACCGGTCCTGAAGTTAGGAGGACCTGAGTGCAGATCTGGCCTTAGATCAAACACTTGACACTTACTAGCTGTGTGAACCTGGGCAAGTCACTTAACCTCAATTGCCTAAAAATAAAAATTTTAAAAAAGGACCAAGAGGAAGCTGAAATCCCTGCCCTCCCCCCTCCCCATTTCCCAAAATGTTCCTGTTTCTTTATGGTGTGCAATCATAAGGATTCTTCAAAACTTCATGGTAGAGTAGAGTAAGGGAACAGTGGAAGCAGTATATCTTCCAGAGTCAATAGGTGATTGAACAGCAACCTCAAAACGGAAGAGCCCAGGAGACTCTGTAAGTTTCAAAAGGTCATGAGGCCATTAAAGGTCTGGTTGTAGTATCTTCAAAGTGGTCAGTTATGGTGGCAGCAGCAGCAAGAGTGTGCTGGGAGAAAAGGAAGGGTTGCTATTTGAGAAAGAGGAATCATTGGAAAAGATCTTCCTTGAAGATCTGTGTGTATGTGTCTGTGGGTGTGTATGCGTATAACTATGTATACACACACACACACACACAACATATAATATACATGTATGTCTATACTTATACATATATGTATGCACACACATATACATATATACATACATATACATATACATATACATATACATATACATATACATATACATATACATAGTCCTGCACTGTAATTCCTTTAAGCCCATCATCACTTTGTAAGTGAGAAGGAAACAACCTGTCCACCTGTCCTATTATCTGATGCATGGGAAAGCATTTCTCCTTTCTCTCCTTCCTTTGGGAAACCCTACATTAAAGCCAAAAGCAACACTACTGTAAATAGCAACTTTCCCTGTGCAGCTGAGGTGGGGTGAGGAGCCAATGGATGTTCTAATAGCTTCCAATTCCATAGCTTTGTTTTGCTATTTGAAAGTCAGGCTTCTTCCAGAATTGTAACTTAGGAAAGAGTGATGTCAGGTGAAGGACAAAAATTTGTCCAGGTTGAGAGTCTTTGTGTCTTCAGCTAAGAGAGATGTAGCTAGCCATTGTACTTGATATGGGACGGTGGTATAATTTGGGACCCTTTGCATTTGCAGAGTAACTAGGGGGTATGGTGGATTGAGTGCAGGACTGGGGGTCAGGAAGACCTTAGTCCAAGCCTGGCCTCAGATACTTACTATCTGTGTGATACTAGACAAGTCACTTAACTTCTGTTTGCCTCATTTTCCTCATCTGTAAAATGGGGATTATAACCCAACTCACAGGGTTGTTGTGAAGATCAAATGAGATAAGATTTGTAAAGTGCTTAGCACAGGGCCTGACATGTAGTAAGAACCATATAAATGTTAGCTATTTTTAGTATTCTTATTGTTATCATTATAATTATTGGAGGGATTCTCCACAGAGGACTCTTAAAAGTTGCTGAGGTCTTCCCATATGAAGAGTCTAGTATGAACTCAACTAGTTAGAATTCTGCTAGGGTTTCTGGATTTCCATTAATTCTTTTGTGTATTTCGTTCTGACCACTGAACTTTAGAATATTGTAAGGTCCTCGAGGTGATAGAAGCAAGAGCTCATGCTAGGGTGATTATAATTACAGCAGAAGAAGTGAGCTGATGGCAAGGGAATCATTTGATAGGGAGGGGAAGAGAGACATAAACAGAGAGAGACAGAGACTGAGAGACTGAAAATCAGAAAGAAAATTCCACTTAGTGTAAACTGCCTAGTGTCTTCCGAAGCTGAAATGTACTGGGCTAATTACCAGCACTTCAAAAACTTAAAATTAGTTACTATAATATCTAATAGTGATAAATTGCTGGATTCTACTCAAAACATTCTAAAATTCTTTATTACTTAGTATTTTCTTTTCCATCTGGGAATAAAGCAGCCTGTTTCATATATGATTCTTTTTTTTTTTAATTGTAATTCTTTACTTTACCGCCCCGCCTCCCAAAAAGTGTTTTCCCCATTCCTGCGGGCATCCCTTTCCTCATGCTGGCATCCCTCCATGGCATCTGTAGCAGTGAGATGTCTTGTCCTCTCCTGGAGAGCTAGATCTGAGAGTTCAGATGCATGACAACTAACAGACCGCTTGAGTGGTTTACTGTTGCAGAAATGGGAAAGATCATGTCTAAACTAAAAACAAGAAAAGGCCTCCAATACACCCTTAATTTTAGGGCCCCAGAAAGAAATCATTCAAGGTTTCAATCATTCATTCTTGTTGACTATGGGATATGAGGTAGATAAAGCTAATCATTATCGTATTTGGGGGTCCCCATTTACTGGAACTTCTGTGACCTTTCATTGGACCCCTTAGAGGTAGTTAGATAAGGAAAAGTTGTTTTAAGGTTGCACAGTGCCAAAAGATTCAAAAAGAAGTAAAACTTGATAGCTGTTTTAGGACGGAAGAGTCAAATCGCATAGCTAAAAGAGTGATATATTTTTACAGAAAAGTCAAAGATGTGATTGGTATTGTTATTTTTTGTTTGTTTCTTTGTTTGTTTGTAGCAGGGTATCTTTTACAGTTTTCAGACTTTCATAATCCACTTTTTATACTGGTAATTTTGAATGTCTGTTCACCAGCTGTGACAGTAATAATTCACATTTTCTCACAAACTTTATCAGGGCTTACACAACGGAAACGACTAAACAACAACAACTCATGCAGTAGAAGAGAAGACACTAGGGTTGAATCATGAAAAATTGTCTTTTCTCAGCAAAATAGGATAAGTGCTGCCCAGGAGTATATGATGTGGCTTTAGCTGGTATTATGGTTCTGAAAACCTGTACAAAAAGCATACTGGGAATCAGGTCCAGGTTATGGTCTCAACTCTCCCCCTTAAGAGGTATGTGACCTTGGATAAGTTGATTAATATCTGTATAAGCCTCCGTTTTCTGGTCTGTAAAACAGATAATATTAATATGTGCCCTATCTATATTATGGAGTTATTCTTAAACTTGTAAATGTAAAAGTACTTTGTGAAAAATAAAGCAGCTATGTAAAACTGTAATTCAAGTATGTGATAGTTCTGTAGATTTATGTGAAACATTTATTAAGCAATTTATTAACTTAGGCTCCATAATATTATTCGGAAAAGCACAAAGTTTTTAATGTTTTTTAAAAGAACTATGGTCTTGGGGCAGCTAGGTGTTGCAGTGGATAGAGCACTGGCCCTGGAGTCAGGAGGACCTGAGTTCAAATGTGCCCTCACACACATAGCACTCACTAGCTGTGTGACTCTGGGCAAGTCACTAACCCCAATGCCCCACCAAAACAAAAAAAACAAAAAACAATTAAACTCTTTCTTGACAAAAACTTCAGTAGCAGGCTTCCATTATGAAAGTTTCTTTTTTTTTAAATTTTGTTTACTGGCTTCATTAATTTTCCTATAATACTATGTAGATGAAGTAATGTGCAGTTTTTAAAAGAATTTTATGAAACCCCAAGATAAAATTATTTCTTTTTTAATACTACCAAATTAAAGGAAAAGTATTTTTTCTAGAAAACTTTACACACAAGGAACAAATAAAACAGCTCAACTCTATCTTTGGAAATATAGTTCCTCTTACGTAATATATCCAAAACTTGCAAAATTCTATTTGTATAAAGTTATGCATATCTCAGTAGGCTATTTTTTGTTTGTGATAAGCCAGTCTATGTGAGAATTGGTTCTAGGTAAGTTTTGTTTTGTTTTGTTTTTAAAGCATGATTTCTCTAAACCCTCGATTTCATTTTCTTCTTTTAGTATTCCTTTCTGGGTTATGCTATTCAGATGAGGAAAACTGAATATACAGAAAATTAATAAAAAATGGAACCATTTAACAAGAGTTACATAAATTTAAATTTCCTCAGAAATTCTGCCAACTCTTTTCTGCTCTCATTTAAAATTTAGTTTATTCCGTGAAACCTTCCATGTGTTACGTCCAGATCCTCCCTAGACCCTCCTACAGTCACCCCAGCTTACTGTCCACTCCCATCAGGTTACCCCTTCTCCCAGACCCCTCCTCCAGTACCCCAAATGATTTGGCCTCTCCTAGATCCCTCCCAATCTTTCTGTATATAAGGTCCTGTTGTCCCATTAAGATGCTCAGATTCTTAAAATCTAGTCAATAGCTCACAAATGTTCAGATTTCTTAAGAGTCTGGCCAATATGGCAGATCTTTAATAAACTTTGTCTTTGGCTGAAGGAAGTCATCAGTTGAATTCATTCGGGCAGGGCATGCATGTTGAGATTTTGGTGTCCCAGTAGCCCTAAACCTCTAACCTCCACATATGGTTCCCTGATCAGGAATCAAACCCAGGCCACGGCAGTGAAACCTCAACAGTTCCATGGATGGATGTGTGGTGGCTGATGGAGCACTTGTGTTTTCTTGGTGTTATTGTTAGGCCAAAATTAGCACAAGCAGCAGAGAGTCAATCCATGCTTTGTTGCATCTAATCTTCAGAGGCTGCATGGAGTGCACAATCATCTGCAGACAGAAAATCATGCACCAACACTCCCTTCACTTTGGTCTTGGCTTGTCACCTTTTCAAGTTGAAGAATTTACCATCAGTGAAAACTAAAAGAGAACCAAGCAACAAAAAAATAAAGGGAATTTTGGCTTTAATACATTTCACGATGGTGGCGAAATGTTATGTATTAATTAGGTGGGGTGGGGGATGAAAAGGTACCACAGAATTACAAAAATGTTAACATTCAGAGTTGTTAGCAGCTAATCAGTAGGACAACTAAAGCAACTTCAGTGAATTTACCTATAGCAACAGGGAACCTGCTCAAGGTGAAATTGGAGTGAAGTGTGTGGACATTTTAATTGCTGTAATGCTTTCTAGAACATCTGGTCTCCAATTCTGTGTTGCTCAGCTGTGTCCAACTCTTCATGACTCCATTTGGTGTTTGCTTGGCAAAGATACTGTAGTGGTTTACTCATTTTGCAGATGAACTGAAGTGAACAGGGTTAAGTGACTTGCCCAGAGGCACACTGCTAGTAAGTGTCCAAGGGCAGATTAGAAGTCAGGAAGATGAATGCTCCTGCCTCCAGGCACAGCATTCTAGCCAGTGCACTACCTAGCTGCCCTCTCTGTAGTTCTACACATCTGTTAATGTTTGTAAGATTACTAGTTACAGTGTCTTTTTTTGCAAGTACCAGCTTTGATCTGTTAATGTAGATTGTGCATTGTTTGCTAGAGAGTATATATATGTCTATGTGTGTCTGTGTGTACATATATATTGTGAAGCCCAAACCCCATGAACCTCACAAACTCTAATTTGAAACACAGTCTGCTTTAAGAAAGAGATAAACAAAATTAGAGTACATGTGTCCACAGTTTAATTTCTCTAACTGGCTTAACATGCATTGCATGAGAGTTCAGTCCAAAACTGGGCCCCCCTATGGGGACCAGTTCAGAACTGGCTCAGTTTGGGATTTGAGGGTACAGCTTTACATGCCCAATGAAGAGTAGGTGTTCATGACTGGTCAACATATTAGGAGGTAGATGTTATATTAAAATGAGGTCTTCGGTATGTGCTTTAGATCACAGTCCACAGGGGCCAATATTGCCTGCCATCAAAGGAAATACCATCCCCAGTCTGGGAAGTCTGTCTCCACCCAAACATGAGTAAGATAAAATCAATTCAGGTCTGGGTTAGAGTTTGACCAAAATAAGAAGATCCAATGCATTCTCATTATCAGAGATGTCCTTCTGAACAACTTTGGACAGAAGGCTGGCAGTTTGGAGCTCTGAGTCTCCAAGACAGAGATTACCAAGAGAAATAATTTTTAACTACGCATACACACACACATACACACACACACACACACACACACACACACACACACACACACACACACATATATATTAGATGTGTTTGTAAGTTGAGGCAGTCTCTCCTCCACCCTCACCACACATTTCATATGTATTTCATATGTATCCATCACTGTTCTAAGGGAAACTTCCAGTTCCCTAAAGCAGTCTCTGTTGTTTTCCCTTGAGAAATAACCTTCAGGTCCTTTATTACCTTTGACATTGGTAAAGTTAGTTAGAGAAAGAGAAAATTAAAATAACCACTTTATTATGAATCAACATTTATTTTGCTTCTATTAGCTGCCAGGCCTTGTGCTAAGAGCTGGGTATATAAAAATAATAATAATGGTAATAATAATAATAATAATAGACAGTCCCTGTCCAAAGAGGGAGAAAGCAAATATATGCAAAAAAGCTACATACCACATAAATAGGAAAAAAAAAAGGGGGGGAAGGCACTAGAATTATGAGGAGTCAGGAAAGCCTTTTCGTATAGACACAGACTTGAGTTGGAACTTAAAGGAAGCTAGTAGTAGTAGTAGTAGTAGTAGTAGTAGTAGTAGTAGTAGAAGAAGAAGAAGAAGAAGAAGAAGAAGAAGAAGAAGAAGAAGACTTTGATTGTTTTCCATTTAACTTATGCAATTTCACAATTTTGCCTCATATAACCTAAGCTACTGGGAAGCTCTCTGTTTCCAAAATTGTGACAATGTGCACCTCTGTTCAAGTGTAAAGTTTGTGGCAATCTTATTTTTAAAGATAATCAGCTTTTGCAGGCTAATCCAAAAGAAGGGTGACACTCCACCCCACCGTGCCACACTCCACTCTCACCATTCTATTCAGCCAGGAACTGATCTAGGATCCCTTGGAATTAGAAACACTGAAGCTTCTCACTTAGCCCATGTGTAAAATGGGAATAATAACTTAGATCATCTTCACAGGGTTGTTGTGAGGTTCAAATGAAATCATGTCAAGTGTATTTATAGCTGAAAGTGCTAAGTCACCTAACTTCTTAATGTTTTGTATGTATAGTTACCAAGTGAAACCTCTGTTTCCTGGATGCATGTAATATGCTCCCAAGGCTAACAAATAACCAGGTGCAAATTAGATTCTTAATTTGGTGTATACTTGAGGGAGAAGACGAGAGCATAAGGGGAGGAACATGATACATTTATCTGTGGTAAAATGGTGTGCATATGGTGCAGCCTCTTTAATGAACTCTCCCATATTAAACCCTTTTTTGCAGTTATAAAAGGGCAGAAATCAGCCTCTGTTCTTTGTGAATCAAGGTTGAAAGAGGAGAAATAATTATATATAACTCTAAAATTAACTTCATTTCAGATATATTTATTTTTCTGGAATATTTTTCTTAGAACTATGATACGGGCATGTTGGCAATTAACTATTAAGATAAGAAATCTCAGATTTTCTAACTGAAGTGATGCCATCTTAGCATAATTAATGACAAGCCTTTGAAGTTGGAGCAATTTGATGTGTCAATTAGGTTTACATGCTAATAGGACTTTGGCCAAATCTGCTATGGAACTTCCTTGGATTTGATGCTTAAACTGAAATGAGAGCTAGGAGTAGGGATAGACAGGAAGATAGTTGCCTAGGGTGCAACATGTAGGAGTACTCAATCAGGAATATTTTTAATAGTACATTTTATAATAGTATGTTATAACTGAGACGGGGTCATTTATTTTGTGATCTATAAGGTCATGTGTTAGAGCAGCTGTTCTCAAAGGATGGTCCAGGAACCCCTGGGTATCCCTGAGAGCCTTTCAGGTCAAGAGATCACAACTGTTTGAATAATGATACTGTTTTAATTTCTAGTATGTTAGATAGAATTAGCTGTCAACCCACATTAACAATTTTGGAGAGATCTCAGTTTTTAAGCATATCAAAAGGCCTTGAGACCAAAAAGACTAAGGACTTGTGTGTTCTGAATACCTCCCTCTTTCCTTCCCTTTAAATGGCAACTTTAATAGAAGCTCATAGCAGGAATGGATGTTTGCTTGCCTAAGGCCTGAGAGGGAGCTGAAGCTGTTCCTGAGCCCCAAAGTACTATCTGGAGGAGAGGAGATTTTGAATTCATTGGACAACTGACCTAACATTCTTGCCAGAGAAGGGAGATTTCCCAGGCAGAACCAGTTTTGGTAGTTGTTTCATTTGGAAAAAGAGCTCTTAAGTTTAAATTTTCAAACTTCCAAAGACTTGTGCACAGGACTGACGAGGAAGGAGGACTTGGGGAGACTGTGTAGAAATCTAGGAAATGGATTCATCAGAATAAAGAAATGTTGCCTTGAGAGCATCCTCAAGTTCTGGGGTAGTTCATAGGTCATTTGAGTGCTTTCTATTTCCATACCTGTTCATAGGCTCTTATAAATGCTTATGCAGTATCTCTTTCACATTTTCTGCTGGCTGTCCCCCTACTCATTATTCATGTACACTGAAAATATGTGTGGGAGTTGAGGTCCCTGTTGTTCACATTTGGAGAAACCTAAACATTTACAGCCTGTGTCTAAACTTTTATTTTGAAAAAAAAAATCCTAGATTATGTTTAGTGCAGGGCAAAGAGCCAAAGAGGGAAACTGATCCTTTGGGATCAAGTCCCGTGTATTATACCTGTATCATATGAGGCTAGAGTCCTTTGGGGATTCCTGAGCCAAAGGTTACAGATGGATCTGTGATTTGATGGATGTGATTCTAGTGTCTGGAACTTAATAGATCTTTAATAAGAGCTTATTGATTGATTGAGTACTCCTTTATGATGCAGTAGTAACCTATCTCTTCTCCCTTTCAGGTCTTATCCATGTCTTACTAGAAATCCTCTTGACACAGCATGGACTCCAGGAGGACAAAGAATTTTTCCTTGGTTATTCTTTGTTCCTGTCACTTGATGTCAGGATCACTATCCTACATGTGGTACAATGTATTGCTCCAAGCCACAGGGTTTAAAAAGTCATTTTACTAAAATAGTCCACCACTTTCAGGTAGAGAAGCAATTCTCCAGGAAGTTAAAAAGCAGTCCAGAGGATAAAAACAAATATAAACCAAGGGTAAGAAGGTTGGAAAAGCAGTCAACAAAGGAGTTGCCTGAGGTCTCTAAAGGTCTCTGCCACAGTCAAAAAGATTACTTTAACACTCATTTGTCCCAAAGTTCCCACAGCTGGACCCAGAGAAATCTACCTGCAGGTAGTGTTCCTTCCAACTGTCCCAGGTATGCCCTACAATTGCCTTGTTTGCATTAGTCCCAGCTAGTGTTGTGACACCCCCCTAGTTCACAGCAGCACCATTTTATTTCCACACCTATACCTCTGAATTAACCATACTTGGCAACAGAAGAATCAGTGTCAAATTATGAGTACACAAAGCAATTTTTCATCCTTCATTTTCAAAGAGGGTCAATGACAACACAGGGTGATGACACACAATGAATTGGGTTTAAGTCAGTCTGAGTTTCACTAAGTTAGCATCCTCAGTCTTCCAGAGTCATCAAAGTCCAGTGGCAAGATAAAGATCAAGATAACTAGAGGTGGCCTTGGATGTAGTAGATGACTTTGCTAATGATCAAGTGGTGGGAGAGATTAGTGGGCTAGAGATGAGGCTTCATGGAGTTGGTGAGATTTAAACTGACTTAGTAAGGAGAAAGAGAATTGAGCTATGTGGAGATGAGTGTCATTTTCTTTTTTTTCCAGAAAATTTTCTTTATTTACCAAATCTGTCTTAGCCCCAAATATTGTATGAATGGATTCCACAAATACAAGAAATAACAGTAATGAGAGCTGTGAAAACATAATACAATCCACATTTCCCTAGTTAAGAAATATTGAAAGGGGTGGAGCCAAGATGGGGGAGTGAAAGCAGAGACTTCCCTGAGCTCCCCCAAACTCCTCCAAATACCTGTAAAAAAATGGCTCTAAACAAATTCTGCAGCAGCAGAACCCACAAAAAGACAGAGTGAAACAAATTTCCAGCCCAACACAACCTGGAAGGTTGATCAGAAAGGTACATCTCACCTGGCGGGGAGAGGAGTGCAGTTGGCCTTGGCACGCTGGCCCAGTGAACCTGGAGCAGGCCTCAGAGGACTGAATCACGGGCAGCTGTGGTGGTTTCCAGACTTTTCAACCCAGGAAGCCAGGGACAACTTAGAAGGTCAGTGGGAAGAGTCTGTGTCTCTGCGGTGAGACAGAAAAGCAAGATGGTCTCAGTTGCATTCCCAAGCGTGGTCCCGGGGTGGTGGCTGCCTCCCAAGGTTCCAGCCCACAGACTGAGGGGGGAATTGAGTGGCTGATCAGAGAGGGATGCAGGATCTCTCTGCTGGTACAGGATTCTCTTGCTTTGCCTGTGCTTGGTTCTAGGTCACAATTCTGGGTGGCAGTCCTGGGGCAAGGAGGAGGCTGGAGTGGTGGAGCTTTTAGTGGCTGTGAGACAAAACCCTCCTCACAGTTCCAAGACAGAAAAGAGTGCTGGTGGTCATTCATAAACCAGAGCACAGGCCAGGAAAGAAGTAAACACTTCGCCCTTGATCACAGCAACTTGGGAGAACTGAAAATTTATAGGTCCCTAGAAGTATCTCTGAAAACAGCTGCACAAAACCCTGAAGCTTGGGACAGTATAGTCTCCTGTCTTGGCAGGTAGATTTACTAATATTTTACACTGTCTACAGTAACTTTAATGGAATTTCTCTTTATATCTCTTGATATTGGGATTTGTTAGTATGGGAATCCTGATGATTTATGTGGGTTTATTTTATATCCTGAAACTGTGCTAAAGTTACTTATTATTACTATAATTTTTTTTACTTGATTCTCTAAGAGATTCTCTTGAATCTCTTAGAATTCTCTAGGATTCTCTATGTATATCATCATATCATCTGCAAAGAGTCATAACTGTTTCTTCTTAGTTTTCCTTATAGCATATCAGCTCTGCTACTTGGTCACAGTATATTACCCTCATGATAAGTTGCTGCATTCTCTTTCCTAATATTTTATTTAATTTTTTTTTCATCTCTGTTCATTAGGGAAATTGGTCTATAACTTTCTTTCTCTGGTTTGGTTCTTCCCCGTTTAGGTATCAAAACCATATTTGTGATACAAAAAGAATTTGGTAGTACTCCTTCATTGTCTATTTTCCCAAATAGTTCATATTGTATTGGAATTAATTATTCTTTAAATGTTTGATAGAATTAACTTGTAAATCCATCTGGCTCTAAAGATTTTTTCTTAACGAGGTCATTAATGGCTTGTTCAACTTGTTTTTCTGAAGTGTTTTTTTTAAGTATTTTTAAGTATTTTATTTTCTCTTCTGTTAATCTGGGCAATTTATATTTTTGTAAATATTCATCCATTTCATTAAGATTGTCAAATTTACTGGCATACAATTGGGCAACTTGTTTTAATTTCCTCTTCATTGGTGGTGAATTCTCCCTCTTCATTTTTGATACTGGTAGTTTGATTAAGGTTTACCTATTTTCTTGTTTTTTTCATAAAACCAGATTTTACTTTTATGTATGGTTCAACAGTTTTCTTATTTCAATTTGATTAGTCTCTACATTAATTTTTAGAATTTCTAAATTAATATTCACTCAGAGGAAAGGCTGAAGAATATGTTGTGCTACAGCTGAAGTAAAGAGCAAGGGCAGCAATCCTGATCTCAGATAAAGGAAAACCAAAAGTATACATGTATATGCATATTACATATATATATATATATATATATATATATACACATATATATGTGTGTGTGTGTGTGTGTGTGTGTGTGTGTATGAAAGGAAACTATATCCTGCTACAAAGTACCATAAAGAATGCACAATTTAAATGAAATAGATGAATATTTAAAAAAATAAAATGGATTAACAGAACAAAAAAGAGAGAAATTACACAATACTATCTCATGACAAGAAAGTTAATGGGCTATGAAGAAAAAAAAACAACTCTAGGACCAGATGGTTTTATTATTTTGAAAATTTTATTTTTAAATTAATTTCCAAATACTCTCCTTTCTTAAAGCCTACCCCTCATTGACTAGGCAAGGTATATGATACCCATTATACATGTGAAGTCATGCAAAACATATTTGCACAGTAGTTATATTTTGAAAAAAACAAAACAAGAAAAATGAAGGAGAAAAAATGTACAGATAGTTCTTGCTTTAGTAATTGGACCACAGAAGTATACTTTAAGAGATTGTTGAGTAATGTGAATTTGTCCACTGACATGGGGGAGGGAAGGAGATAAATGGGAAAGGGGCCTCCCATCTGTGAAAGGAAGGGACTGGCACATGGTTCAAGGACACTTGGGGGTTTGGGACAGCAAAGCAAGAGCAGGAGGGACTGGGGTTAGCCATGTGGAGGCTTGAACCAAAAGGAAGAACACATGGGGCAAACAGGCAGAGCAGGGTGAAGGTCTCTTCTTTCCCCAAGAAGTCAAGGGAAGGCTCTTTTCCAGAGGTGGTGACAGTGGTCTCTATGTTCCTCTGTTCTTCTGCCTTCACTTGATTGGGATTTTTTTGAGCACTTGCAGGTGAGAGAGAGGAGAGAGGGAGAGAAAAGAGGGAGAGAGAGAGACAGAGAGAGAGAGAACAAAGTAATTTACAGAAAAGTTAATGTATATGTTTTTTTAAATGCAAATGTCTTTCAGAATGCTTATTTATGTAAAGTGTAATTTGTGTCATGTGAATATATGCAAAGTGAGAGCTGTCTGTTTCAGTCTTCTTTTGAATCGATCAGTTCTTATCTGGAAGTGGATAGTAATTTATTTCATGAACCTTGATCAGAGTTACTCAGTCTTGAAGAGCTGATTATCTTTACAATATTGTTGTTACTGTGTAGATTGTTCTCCTGGTTCTGCTACTTCACTTTGCATCAGTTCATCTAAGTCTTTCCCAAGTTTTTGACCATTTAAGGAAAACAAGTGAATTCTAGAAAACATTCAAAGAATAACTCATTCTAATACTATACATTGGTTGGCAAAATATAGAAAGAAGTCACACTTCAAAATTTCTCTCATGGAACACAGGTGATCCTGACAACCTGAACTAGAGAGAGATTAATCCGAGAAAGAAAACAATAAACAACTATGTCTAATGAATATTCAAGGAAAATTATCGAATAACAAACTCACAAAGATGTTCCAGCAACATATTTAAGAAATTAGGCATACTTTGCAATCCAGTAAAATTGGCCTTCACTCTATTACTAGCACAAGACACTCTCTCTTGACTCTGAGAATTCTTTTTTTCCTTTTCCTATTAATTTATTTTGATTTATCAGCAATCACTTCCATATGCTTTTGAGTTTAAAATTTGTCTCCCCCTTCTTCCCCACCCCCCTCCCCAAGATGGCGCACAATGTGATATAGGGTATACATATACATTCCTATTAAACATATTTTCGTATTACTGATGCCGTAAGTAAAAATTTTAACCAATAGAAGGAACCACCAGAAAGAGGGAACAAAACTCAACAGAAGAAAAAACATAGAAAATAATATGCTTCCATCTGCATTCAAACTCCATAGTTCTTTCTTTGGACGTGGATAGCATTTTCCATCACAAGGCCTTTGGAGATGTCTTAGATTGTTGTATTGCTGAGAAGGATTAAGTTTATCAACATTAGTCATCCCACAACATGGCTGTTATTGTGTACAATGTTCTCTTGGTTCTGCTTATTTCACTCAGCATCAGACCATACAAGTCTTTCCAGGTTTTTCTAAATTCAGCCTGCTCATCTTTTCTTACAGCACAATAGTATTCCATTACATTCATATACCACAACTTGTTCAGCCATTACCCAATTGATGGGCATCCTCTCAATTTCCAATTCTTTGTCACCACAAAAAGAATTGCTGTAAATATTTTTGTACATGTGGGTCTTTTTCCCATTTGTATGATCTCTTTGGGATATAGCCCTAGAAGTGCTATTGCTGGGTCAAAGAGTATGCACGTTTTTTTTGGGCATAGTTCCAAATTGCTCTCCAAAATGGTTGGTTCATTTCACAACTCCACCAAGAATGCATTAGTGTTCCAGTTTTCCCACATCTTCTCCAACATTTATCATTTTATTGTTTTGTCATCTTGGCCAATCTGATAGGTGTGATATGGTGCTTTGACTCTGAGAATTTTAACTAGTTGTTCCTCATACCTAGAGTGCTCTCAGTCATCATCTCTGCCTCCTGGTTTCTCTGGCTTCATTTAAGTCCCAGTTAAAATCCCACCTTCTACAGGAAGCCTTTAATTCTAACACTTTCCTTCTGTTGATGGTTTCTAGTGTACCCAGCATACAATTTGTATGGAGTTGTTTGTCTTCCCCATTAGACTATGAACTCTTTCAAAGTGGGGGCTGTCTTTTGCCTTTCTTTGAATGCTGAGCCCTTAGCACAGTGCCAGATATAGCGTAGGTGCTTAACAAATGTTTATTGACTGACTGACTTTAATGCAAAGTTGAACACAGGTGAAAACAGTGAAAATGTATTGGGAAATATTAATTGGTCAAAAAATCAACACGCAAATCACAATCATAATGCATTTATTAAGTGTCTACCTTGTGCCAGGCATTGGGACTACTGGGACAAAAATGAAACAATCTCTGGCCTCAAGGAGCTTATATTTTGTCAGGAGAGACAACACATACAAATATAGGTATAAATAAAATATATACATGCTACACTTGGGATGAGAAGGGAAGCATTCTCTTCTACTAAGGCACTCTAGGTCTGAGTTCCTGGGACCCTAGGTTCACACTCTAGGAGATTCTGATCCCTAAAGAGAGACCAGACTTTTCTTGAATTCTCTGACTCATTAAATCCTCCTAGAAAGCTTCTAAACTAAAGCTAAGGAATGACTTGTAACACCAAGGTCTACCTAGAAGGGACTAATAGGATTTCTTATACTACTGAAGAAGGAAAAAAAAAATTGCAAAGTATATCTTTTTAGTTTAGTACAGCTATTTATTCTTTCCACACACACACACACACACACACACAATACTAAAAACACAAAGTAATCACAAGTACTCATTGACAAATACTAAAATCATGAAGCAGTAACCAATCACTAATTATTATACTCTCCCAGGAGATTGCTACTTAAAGCATTAAATCATGAAACAATCTTTATGAGACTGACAAACAAGCTCTTCACTAAGAATGTTCATAGCACTCAGTTTTTGAACAGTAGTCATCTTTACTTTGAGAGGTTGCTAAGAAAGTCAACCTCCTGTGTGGCAACTGGCAACAGAGTTCATAGTCTCTTGAAATCATAAGGTTGTTTGCTTCAAGGCAAGAAACACCAGTCTCAGGATCATTGTTTGATCACCTGTGCTAGGCAAAGAAACACAAAGTAGAAGAGCAACTATGACCTTGATGATCAGTCTTAGATTCAACCAGGGAACATGGTCAAGTGATATAGGGTCCCCCAATGCCATCTTCCTTAATGTCTGAGAAAGAGCACGAAGATTCTAAATGTGTTGAACAGACAGGAAGAGAAAGTGAGCAAATAAGAATTGTCTTTAAGTTTAATGAATGGGGCAGCTCTTCGTGATAAGTGACCAGTTGTCTCCTGCCATAACCATAATGGTGGCAAAGGTTCAATCAGGAGTCAGCCTTTCCTTATTTATACTCCTCAGCAAGGAGCCAGGGCAATTTTGTCCTTGGAAGTAGGCCAGCAACGAGGCAACTGTAAAGGAGAAGGGCATTTGCTCAGCTCCTGGAAGTGTCCTAGCCAAAGCAGAGCAAAGCAGACGAGAGAGAGTTCAAATAACCTCCACTACAAACAAAGTAGATACAGAGCAATTTTTATTGGGGAAGGTACTAGAAGCTGGGAGAATGGCAGTCAGGAACTGAATTACTTATAGAAAGCAGTGCTTGATTTGAGCTTTGAAGAAAATTAGGTATTCAGACAGAGAAAGCTATGGAAGATAAGATTTTGAGATGTGCAGTCTAGCTAGCCTTTGCAAAGGCCACAGGGATATGAGATGGATTGTTATGTGTGAAGAACAACAAGAGAGCCAGTTTGGCTGGGCTAAAATGTATGTGAAGAGGAATTATAGGTAATAAGTCTAGAAAGGTATTTTCTTATTTGTTGAATGAGGCAATATGTATAATAAGCACTTAGCACAGTGTCTTGCAGATATAGGTGCTAAGTGCTATAAAAATACTTATTCCCTTCCCCTACCTAAATACTATTGTACTAATAATTACATAATTAGTGGTCCTCACTTTGGAGACCATGGCTCTATACAGATTGGATCTAAGAGTACAAAGAAAAATGAACAAATAAGGGGAAAATCTTCAAATAAGTTACTATATTACGACATATAAGGTGCCCTAAGTAGAACAGGCCTTGCACTAGCCTACTAAGTATCTGAAAAAATTTTTTCCCTCTGTTTTTCTGCTAGGCAGTGGTGTTAAGTGACTTGCACAGGGTCACACAGCTGGCAAGTGTTATGTGTCTGAGGCCACATTTGAACTCAGATCCTCCTAACTCCAGGGCCGGTGCTGTATCCACCTGGCTGTACCAGGGAAATTTTGCTCAAGTAACTTCAAGACAATTTTAACTACATAAGACCGAAAATTTTTACATAAAGAAAACCCAATATGGCTAAAATTTGAATGGAAGCAGGTAACCAAGAAAAAACTTCTTGAAGAAAGTCTTTTTTGAGAAAGATTTCATTTCCAATTGACTTCTGGGAGGCAAGATGGTAAGGTAAGAAGTAAGTTGCTCCTACTCTCCCTTACTAACCTCGAAAACCCCAGAAAATATTGCCCCAAGAAAAAACACTGGAATAGATGACCTGGCAGAAAGACGAGGTGCACAGCCTTTGAGCCCAGGAAGCTTGAGGGACTAACAGGAAAGGTTTGTCTTGCTCTGGTGGAAGAAGAGTAGTACAGGGTGGGAAGCATCCCACAAGCCAGCAGCAAGCCCAACCTTAGCAAATCAGGGGAAGATCCTGAGCCCCAGGGTGGGGGAGCAGTCAAGCACCAGCACCAGGACCACACTCCCACTACCCCAAGTACCTTGCTACAGGTAGGGAAACAGGTAGACTCTAGCTTGGAAAACCACCACATATGCCAGAAGGCAGGCTCCTCCAGCATCCTCCTTCCTCCCAGTCCTTCACCACAATTCTAGGAGGCACAACTCCAGCCCGGTAGGCATCCTCCTGTAGCCAAATCTTTCAGTGCTTCAAAACAGCCTCGGTGAGCTAGTGTCTTCCAGGGGCCAGACTTCCTCACCTCATCTCTGACAGCTTTAGTGTTGTTGACCACAATGTTGACAAGTGGGGCCCTAGGCCTTCCCATCTGCCTGCTCATGAACTCCAACCTTAATGCCTCCTCAAAGATTTCCAAACTGTCAAGCCCTGTGCACCTCCATATTGGAGTTTTGGTTTTGTTTTGTTTTGTGTTGTGTTGTTTTGCTTTGTTTTGTTTTGCTTTGCTTGTGGGATAGAATATCAAATAGGGGGAAAACTAGGCTTAGCACTGGGGGATTCAATTCAGTCATGGACAGCCCTGTACTTGGGGGTTTATGTAGGGGAAGTTAGAGGATGGAAGAGAGGCACATGTGCTTTTGCACAGAGGCTGTGCAGCCAAAGAAGGGGGCAGCCACTGTGTCCTGGCACACAGGACAGAACCGTGTCCTCACCTAGGGCTCCAGGCATTACAACTCCCCATACCTCCTCTGCTGTCCCTGTCCTGGCAGCGGGAGACCCACCCCCGTGCCTGTAGACACTGCTTGCTCCCTGCCCTGGCGGCCACTTCCATGGAAAAGTCTCCCTCCCAGTCCTTTAGCGGAGACCCGGATAACACGTAAGGGAGCTCCCGTGGGAAAAGCGGGGCACGCATCAAAGGGGCCGCGAGGAGAGAGCGGGAGTGCACTGGGTCTAGGACCAGCCGGGCCTTCATCCTGGGGGGATCATCTTTGGCCTGAGGCTGCCCCCCCATTACACGGTTGCTTACAAGGCAGCTGGCCTCTGGTGTTTGCAGGAGCAGCACAGCCAAGGCCGGGCATAGATGGGTAATGAACCCCATTCTGGGCAGACAAGAGCGGCATGTGCCACGAGGACACTAGGTGAGTCAACCCTGGGCACAGGGCTGTTGCCAGTCCTCCCTCTTCCCAAGCACACTCACGTACGCCGGCACACAGAAACAAACGCACGCACACAGAGGCCACTGTCTCTCACACGTGTACGCAGGCACTCACAGCCCTAAGGAAATCAACCAGACTTTGTCGTAGAGGGAGGTGAAATGCATGCCATTCCTTGGCGTTGGGACTTGAGCCCTGTCCTGGTCAACTCGATTTTCGGTTGGTTTGTTTGTTTGTGTGAGAGGGACATGAAGCAGTGGATCAAAGAGTCCTGGCGCTGAGGGACTCCACTGAGTCATGGACGTCGCTGTTCCTGAGGATTTTGTGGGGAGAGCTTAGGGGATGGAGCGGAGGCATAGGGGATGGAGCGGAGGCAGCGGTGCAAAGCAGGTGACTCTGGGGGAGGGGGTCAGATGTGCCCTCGCATAGAGGAGGGCACGGAGCTTCAGAAACTCCACGTGTCTAACACCTTTTCTCCCGGCCACGCCATGCCAGAGTGTGGCCCGACGGGGTCCCTGCTGAGACGGCCATGTCCACTCCCGGAGCGCCCCATCTGCATCAGCGTCCGGGTCCTTTGATGGCTACTAGAGTGGGGTCGGGGGAATGCTGGCGCGTGCCAGACGAATTGGGAGAACAAAGAAGGCGCGAGCTCTTGCTAGGGGCAGCCAGATTTGGATCCCGGCAGGATCATCCTTGGCCTGGGGCTTCCCCAGTTTAGAAGCTTTGCTAGAGACCAGCTGGGCACTGGCATTGGGAGGTTGAGACTGGGTATAACATGCTAATGAGCCCCATTCTGTCCCGACAAGAGGGGCATATGGGGCCAGGGGATTGGGAGGGTCAGCGCTGTGCCCTGGACTGTGGCCTGCCTTCCCTCCCCCCAAACGCAAATCGTTACGTACACACACACACACACACACAGACGCTTACACCACTAGGGAAAACAAAAGGGCTTTGTCCGGGAGGGCGGTGGAAAGTCATGCCATGTCTTGGCATTCGGAAATGCGCCTTGGCCAGGACTATTGGATTTTGGTGTTGTTTGTAGGAGAGGGAGATGAAGCAGGGGCCAAAGAGCCTGTGGTTGAGGGACTCCGCTCAGTCATGGACGTCGCTGTTCCTGGGGATTTGGGGGCAGATGTTAAGTGAAAGAACAGAGGCAACTGCGTCCGGGAGCAAGACTTGAGCGTGTAGATGAGCCCTGTGAATGAGGGTGAGCAGGCAAGAGGAGGTGCAGACACTGTTCCCCAGCACAGAGGAGGGCACGGAGCTCCAGACCATCCCCCTCTCTACCACGTTGTCTCCCGGCCACAATGTGCCCGGGCGCGTCTCGATGGGCTACCTGCTGATCCCGCTAGGTGTGCTCTGCGACCGCACCGTCCAAGTCCTCATCCGCATCCGCATCGGCGTCCGCGTCCCTTGTGTCTACCGGTGTAACGCCTGAAGAACGCTGGGCGCGAGCTAGAGGGAATGCGGGGACAAAGAGGGCGCGAGGTCGGGCTAGGCACAGCCAGGTTTTCATCCTGGCAGGATCATCCTTGGCCTGGGGCTACACCAGTTGAGAGGGTTTCCTACAGGGCAGCTGGGCTGTAGCATTGGCAGGATGAGAGCGGCCACAACGTGGCTTCAAGTGCGTCCTGAGCCCCATTCGAGCCAGCCAAAAGGGGCATGTGGGGCCAGGGGACTGGGAGGGTCAAGCCAGTGCACGGGACCGTGGTCATCCCTCCCTCCCCCCAAACACAAACAGGTACAGGCAAACGCGCTCCCACCCACATACATACAAGGAGAGACAGACTGACACCGGTAGGAAAAGCCAGCCGACTTGGTCTCAGAGGGACGTGGAAAGGCACGCCAGGGCCTTGGCTCACCTTGGAGGCCAGCTCTGACCTTTGACACAGGATTTTGGGTTTTGTACAAGAGAAGGATATGAAGCAGGGGGGCAAGCAGGCCAGGCAGTGAGGCATTCGACTCAGTCATGGACGCGCCTCTACATGAGGATTTGGGGCAGAGAGGAGAGTGGATGGAGTAGACACTCGTGCCCAGGGCCAGGTCTGGGAGGCATGCAGTTGTGCCATGGCACAGAGGGCTGTGAGACAAGCAGAGGTGCAGACACTATGGCCTGGCATAGAGGAGGGCACTGTGCTTGCTGCCAGCTCTACAGATCCTTCACCTCCCTAACGTCTGTCCTGGCAGGGCCCTGGCCTGGTGCCGCTTGTCCAGGGACCTAAGGAGATAGCTAAGTCCGTCCCCACACCACTGGGTCTGCATCCACAGCATTCTGGAGAATTCCCTGCTTGCCCTTTCACTCTGGTATAGAGGTGGGGGGGCCTTCAGTTTGCTGGGGATCATGTTTATGAACTTCCCAGTGGGCTAGGGGCCATCCTCCCCATGCGGCTGGAGCGGCTGCTCCCACTGCCCTCTACACCCAGCAGACCCTTCCATGCTGCCCACCCTGCCCCGTCGTGGCTCCTACTGGAGCTGACTTGGACTTTATTGCAAGGATGGGGATGTCCACAGCCCATTGAAACTCTGGCTGCTGAGGGAGGGAGTGGAAATGGCCCTCCAATATTCAGGAGAGCCGCCTGTGCCTCAGAGAGGCCCAGCGGGTCAAGGCCCACTAATACCTATTTTTTTTTATTAGTATAATTTTCATTCCTTAATATTTCTTTTAAAATTGGAGTTTCAAAATCTCTCCCCTTCTCCCTGCCCATCCCCACAGCGTCATTGAGACGGCTGTATTTGCAGTCATGCAAAACAGAGCCATAACACTCATGGTGGGAAAGAAAACATAGACAAAAAGAGTCAATACAAATAAAGAAAGTGAAAAAAAAGAGTTGCTTCAATTTCTCTTCAGACACCATCAGTGTTCTCTCTCTGGGGATGGATAGCATTTTTCATCCTAAGTCCTTCAGCGTTGTCTTGGATTCTTCCTTGTAGTGCTGAGAAGAGCTAAGTCATTCCCTGCTGATCGTCTACAATATTGCTGTGACTTTGTACCCAGTACATTTCACTTGGCATGAAACCTGTGTAAGTCTTTCCAGGTTTTTGGAGAGCATCATGGCTATCACTTCTTGTGGTATTTATATGTTAGAAAAATTTGGTCTTTAGCAGAGAAACTTGCTTCGAAAATCTTTTGACATTTCATATTGCTGCGTGTATTTCTTTCTTTCTTTTTTTTTCTTTTTGGTTAGGCAAAGGGGTTAAGTGACTTGCCCAGGTTCACACAGCTAATAAGTGCTATGTGTCTGAGGTTGGATTTGAACTCAAGTCCTCCTGATTCCAGCGCCAGTGCTCTATCCTCTGTGCCACCTAGCTGCCCCAGTTCCATCCTATTCCCTACCCGCATTTCTTCTGTTCTCTCTCTCTCCTTTCACCACGTCCCTCTTCAATTGTTTTCTTTCTGATTACCACTTACCCCCATTTGCCCTCCCTTCTTTCACCTGCCTTCTCTGAAAAACTTCACCTTCTATTTTCCTCTAGGGGAAGATTCATTCCTATACCTCTTGCCTGTGTATCTTCTTTTCCAGTTACATGGGAAAACAATTTTAACATTTCTAGTTAAAACTTTGAGTTCCAAGTTTTCTCCCTTGCTCATTCCCCACCCACCCTCACTGAGAAGTAATTCAATATACCTTATACCTCTGTAGTCATGTCAAACACTTGCATAATGGTGATGTAGTGAAAGACTAACTACATTTCCCTCCATCCTATCCCACTCCCCTGTTTATTCTATCCTCCCCTTTCACCTTGTCCTTCCACAAAAGTGTTTGCTTTGACTCCCCACTTCCCAATCTGCCCTCCCTTCTATCACCCTACCTCTTTTCCCCTTCTCTCCTACTTTCTTGTAACAGAATAGACATTTCCATACCCAATGCAGTTGGGATGCTATTCCTCCTTATACCAATTCCAATGAGAAGAAGTTACACTCCTTTTCTGTCACTTCTCCCCACTGCCCCTCCACGGTTCAAGCTTTTTCTTACCTAATTTACCCTATTCTACCTCTCCCTTTCTACTTCTCCCAATACATTCCCGTTTCACTCCTTCGCTTTATCTTTTCCATATCATCCTTTCATATTCAACTCACCCTGTGCTCTCTCTCTATTTTCCCTGCCACCACCTTTATCATTAGTAGGGTCTCATCAGTTACAAATATCATCTTTTCATTTTTCCATTTCAGGAAATGGAAGGATTCCTCACAGGTTTTTGGCTCTTCTGCCTTTCCACCTCCTTATTCTTTGCCACCCCCGTCCCCGCACCACAGAGGTCTATAGCATCTCTGTATTGAACACCCACAAAGGCCTACTCTAGGCCTACTAGATGCAGTGGATTGTCTTGGGATAACAGTGGGAACTAGGTTAGCTTGCAATCCTTTTGCCATTGTCTTTTTAGGAGGCAGAGGTCTGTTAGCCTCACTTTCCATTCAGTACTTTAGAGAAGGTGCATTGGTTCATCATGTAGGTGGGAAGTGCCTCATGAAGAAAGGCATTTGCAACCTCAGTGGGACAAATGTTTGATCAGACTCTGAGCACTTCTCCACCTCGGGTCAATGGAGTGGTGTGCTTGCATGGTGAGAGCAGCAATTGAAGGCACAAAAAGATTCGGTTCTTGCTTAAGCTGCCAGGATCAGAGATCCCTTGGAAAACAGAGCCCTCTGAGCAGCTAATGTTCACTTCGATCAGAGAAATGCTGCCAAGTGAGCTCAGATTTTAGCAAAGCTTTTGACGAGTCACAGATGCCAGGTGGATTTGGAAATAGTTAAGGGGTTCAATGAAATGAGTGAACAGGGAAGGGAAGCGGGCATTCTCCCTAACCTAACCTGTCAGCCAAAAAGTACTGCATTGAACCCCAGTTCATTCGAAGTTGACATTAGTTAGAGTGTCTGAAGGGCCAGAAGAATCTTTTCATCTGGTTTGGAAGTAGAGAGATATGGGCTCAGAACTTCTGTAGAGTAATGGGACTATCCTTGGGGCCCCACAGCCCTATTTCTGCCCACTCTGGATGGGGTGACAGGAAACCCAGCGGCGTCTGCAGGCCTCCTTCCATTTCTGGTTTACTCTCCATGGAGTTCCTTCTTCCCCAGTCTGCCTCTCCTTGAGACATCTGTGGGGACTGCGTGGTCAAGCCGTGGCTGGCCACAATTCTGCTCTGAAGGAAGACTATTTTCAACAGCCTAAGGAACAGGCTGTCCTGAGGGGATGCTCTGACACTGAGATTCCAGCCTCGGGATGGGGAATTCCCATCTGCAAGGCACTTGCTCCCTTCTAACAATTTCCCAGCAGCCTGCTCTTCTCTGGCAATCAAGACTCTGATGCTCCAGGGCCCTTTCCATTCTGACTTTGCCGGTGGCTGCCCAGGATCTAGGCCAAATGCTCCACCTCCTTGGGCATCCTCTGGCCCCCTCTGCAGCCCTGGATCTCCAAGACAGAGCTTGGGCTTGGCTCCATCTACTGCCCAGTGCACTCCCCCTACCCCCAGGCCTCCCTCAGCAGAACAGAAGGTGCCCTTTGAACAGGTGGTTTCCACCACAATCCTGCCTCTTTGCCCCCACTGCTCCAGCAGGTGGCTTCAACAGCAACCTCCCTGTGAGGAGTAGATAGAAAGCAAACACAGATTCAAGAGAAAATTCTTTGTTTTTTTTCCCCTAGGCATGAATGAGAATCTATCCATTACAAAATACAACTAGAGAATTCCACAGTCATCTTTGTGATGGGAATGAGCGAAGTCCCTCTATGGAGGTTCCTATGTAGAGCTCCTGAAATGCCAGCTTCCTGGGGAGGGGACAAAAGCAGAGGGAGCAGACGGGGCTGAGGGGCAGCTGGGGTCAGCCCCGCACCTACTGCTGCTGGTCCCTGAAACCTACAGAAGAGTGGGCCCCTCTGCTGGCTTCAGGACCCAGTGGCCAGCCCTGTGGTGTGAACCGCTGCCTTCCCTCCTGATGGTAAGAGGGAGAAAGGACTGTGATGCCATTGTGGGCATCAGTGCTTGAAGGGTACCCTGCCCGGGAAGCTGGGGCTGCAGTGAATTTAACTCTGGGCCTACAGGGAGGCAGCCAGAAATGAAGCCCTTAGCTGTTCTATCTGAGAAAAAAGAACCTTGAACTACATCTCTGTACCAATAGAAACACTTCTATCTCTATACATAATAATCTGAGGTTCAGTGGGCCAAAACATTTGCCTTCCCTCTCCCACACCAGCCTTAACGGCAAAAAGCTCCCCCCAACCCAAACCCTATCCCCATAAACTTAATACCTGCTCATATGCTAACCAAGCTCAAAAGGAACTAGATTCAGAGGTCAGAGTAAGAGCCTGATGAGCCTCCAATGCCCTGTTTCCCTGTAGAGGCACTTGGGCCATGTGAGGTGCAGCTCAGGGATAAAGGGCAGCTTTGACTCAATGCCTACCCTACAAGAGGCCAGGCAAGGACCCTTCTCCTCAGGCTCCTGGCCAGTCTCCTCCCCACCATAGCCATATCAGCTGGAGCTGATGGTCCCAAAGGAGAGACCACAGCCACTGAGCTTCAGGTCAGGAGGTGGAAGAAGGCATGGCTAAAGTGGAAATGTAGAGTCTCTGGGCCGCCGAGGAAGGCAGGAGAAACCTGGCAGCAGTAGGAGAAGGGAAGGCGCTCTCCCCATGGCCCCTGGCTGCACTCTGAGCCCCCTTCTTTGTCAGCTTTATCTAACCCACGACTAATGTTCTATCTAACAGTACTAACTTCCACTGCAGTGCAAATGAAACCCCAGTGGGTACAAGGGGCCAACTAGCTATGGCTACAACCATGGTGACGAGCTGTTTCTAAATGCCACTGCAGGTGATCTTGGGTGAAAACTTCCCCCAAATGCCGGTTGTTGGCCTTGTGAGAAGCAAAGGCTCAGCCGGTTGTCTTCTCCATCTCTGAGTGGGCCTGGTGGGCCAAGAGGGCTCCGCGGAGGTTTTGTCTCTGTCCCAGAAGGCACAGTGGGCAGAAGAGATTAAGCGGGGGCAGGGAGGAGGAGGTGAGAGAGCTGCTTTGTGGCGGCTGAAGGAGGAAGGGGTGAAGGCAGCAGGCTGGGGCGGGGCTAAGTGGCAGGCTTCCCATGGACCCTGAAGCGGTAAATGCACGTATAGTCAGGGTGACCCCAGTTGCTGAGGATTCGCAGCTCTACCAGCTGGTATGGGGCTGTGTCGTTGCCCTGTGGGGAGAAGAGAGTGGGGTCAGGAAGGCCTGACATCCCTTGGTGCAAGCCCTGCCCCCACAGCCTTTGTGCCCCAGTCTTCCTTCAAAGAGCAGTGGCTCAGTTAAGTCACAAGGTTTTCCCTCAGCTTCCTATCAGATCCAAGGGGTCCTGGCTTCCACTGCAGCCACTGAAAAACCACAGCAGCCCTGTGGCCAGTGATCCTGCCTTCCAGATCACCAGCCTTCCTGGGACACTGGCGGACTGCTGTGGGAGCCTCCCTGCATACCTCCAAGTGGAAGGTCTGAATGGCCTCCCCAGCATTATCGTAGGTGAACTGCCCGAGGGCCACCCCGTCTGCCTGAGAATCTTCATTTAGCCCCTGTACAGAAGGAAAAGCAAAGGGAGGGGATGGATGGTCAGATGAATGGATGCCAGGCCTGTGCACAAATAGCATGCTGTTAGCACATGCATCCCAATCAATGTAGGGAAGGAAAGGAGTGGGGAGGCTGTGGGGGAGGAGGAAGAGGTGGAGGAGGACAGGCTGGAGGATGCAGTAGCAGCAGGATAAGTTGGGGAGGGGATAGGAGAACCAACAAAAGCCACCATGAGGTTGCCTTCCTTGATCCCCTCATCTGCTAGCATCTCTCTCACTAACTCAATAGACAGAGCCTTTGCCCTCCATGCCCTTGGCCTCCCTCTCAGCTTCTTCCCCTAAGCCTCTGAATGGCTTGGCACAAGCCACTAAGTTGTGTGAGCCTCAAGTTCTTCATCTGTATCTGGAATGGGATCCTAAAGTGTCCCTCTTGCCTCCATTTGTCACCTTCTGCTCTGGCTCCCTCTTTTCTCTCAAATCCTCCTCAGGTGGATGTTCCAGTTCTGCCCTGAGTGGTGACTATGTAGGGCATGGTGGTCACCGTCCCAGACCAGCTCCACCATGGCACACGTGGCCAGGGAGGCAACTTGCTGTGGAAAATGTCCTTGTGGTAGCAGTGTCATCTTGGCTCTTCTGGCTGCTGTCATTGTCCTTTCCTGGTTCCTCTTGAAGAAGAGGGGGAGGAGCAGAAGGGCTGGGCCTGGAGTCAGGAGACCAGCCTCAATGTCACACGTGTCAAATGGGCACACCGTCGCATTCCTCAGCTGGCAATGCTGCTGTGAAGAAACCACTTTCTGCCACTCTAGAAAGGAGAGCTGGGAGGCTCAGGTACTCACCAAGATGACAAAGTCCTTTGGGGCACTGGGGATGTCAGCGGTTGGGGACAGAGCTTTTGGCACGTGCTCCAAGGTGATGGCAGTGAGCTGGATGCGGGCAGACAAGCGCACCACGACGAAGCCCTGGTGGCCCCTGAATGCCCAGCAGTTGCCAGGGTAGACGTCTGGCTGTGGGCACAAGACAAGGCAGGTGAAAGGAGGCAGCAGATGGAACAGGTCCTGGTGGTGGGGCCACTCTGCCTTGGGAGCCCAGCCTCAACAGAGGACGCTGAGACATGGGACATAGAGAGGCAAGCTGGGGGACCTTTGTTCAGCGCTACCTGGAGGATGAGTCTTGGGGACTGGAAATAGCGCCACAAGGGGATGCCAAAAAGAGTGAAATGGCCAGACCACTCCGTCCTCATGCCATAGTCGTGACGAGCGGCGGCTGACGATGCTGGCCCCTGAAAGAGCAACAGGGAAAGGAGTGGGGGGAGACCTGAGGGCTGGGAGGACCCAGAGATGGCCTGAGGGAGCCCTCAAGGTGAGGGGCGCTGCCTGGCCATCAGCCCTCCTAACTGCCCCGGCCCATAAGGGGCATCTTCATTTGTCAATTCCTCCTGTCTCTTCAAGTCCATCTTGATTTTCCAATCCCTTTTGTCCCAAGCCCTCTGGCTTTCTGCAGGCCACCTACCTGAAGATTCCAGGGCATAATCCACCAGCCCGATGCGATCTGCACTGTACTTTTTCAGTGCCTGCTCTACGATCTGGTGTACTTCTAAAAGACAGGCAAGCACCATTCAGGGGATGGGCCACCTGCAGGGCTGGCCCAGTCCATGCGGGGCCGGGCAAGTGAGCTACCTGGTCTGCCAGGGTTTCCCCCTCCCTCCTGGCAGCCTCCTCTCAGGGCAAACCAGTGACCCCAGCCAGGAAGATAGCGAGTGGGGCAGACCTCACCTCCTTTGTCACCCCACTGGTCACTCCTTCCTTCACAAGGCTCAGCCTCAAGATGGCAGCAGCTTTGCCCGCACACTTATCCTGCTCCTCTGTCACATACCTCAGGATTCGGTGCTCTAGGTCACGAAGCTGGGCCTGCACCTCCCCTAGCTTCAAATGAAGGACCTGCTGAATCCAGCCAGGGACCTTAGACTCCACCTGGAAGCCACCAGACGAAAGAGCTCAGCAAAGCCCTGAGCACCAGCAGAAATGAGGAAGCAAGAGGGCCTGGACAGGGGGCCTGGGGTGTCTAGAGTCACTCTGAGTTCTGGGGTCAGCACATGCCAGCTTGGTGTCAGGGAAGGGTTGGTGAACCAAGCGACTGGCATTTCTCCACTGCTTAATAATCTCATTGAACCCTCTAGGGGCTGTTATTCTCCCAGGTAACAGATGAGGAATGTCCTGTCCATATCACAAAGTCCACCCAGTAGGCCTACATGTATGGGAAGCGCCCAGTGGACAGCTTCGAGGGTGGTACCTCCCTTGGCTGACATAGCCCAATTTAGATGGAGAGATGCAGGTGGCCTAAGTCGGGGATGGGAGGACTCACCTCATTGCGCAGGGCCACCATCTTCTCTGGCCCAAGGTGTGATTCTTTCTCCACCTCAGCCTGGCTCTGGCTCAAGGCCACTAGCTCCTGCCTCAGGCCAACCAGCTGGGCCTCTAGGGAACCCATCTGCTTTGGCCTTGTTTCCACAAAGCCTTCTTGGGAAGAACTAGCCAATGACAAAAAGAAAGGGCAAGGTCAAGCTGGAGAATAGGCACTGGAGGATGGAGTCAAACAGAGGCCAGGAAATGGAACTGAAGGGGTTCTCCTGAACACAACCATGACTCAGTGCGAAGGACAGAGTCAGAGGCCTGGCTGAAAGTCTTTGCTGACATCCACTCCCTGCGAGACCCTGGGCACACCATTTCCCTCCCAGGCCTCAGTACCTTCAACTGTTCTCTGAGGTCTGCTTCAGTTTGGATCCATCCTATGCACATGCTCACCCAAGGCTTCTGGCTCCACTGACCACCGTCTCCCAGGGAATGTCACTTGTGCTCGCTCTGCTCTAGCTTTCGACCCCTCCTTCCCTCCTTTTCTCTTTGCCAGTCATTTGGGGGCCTTACCTGTGCCACTCAGATGTCTTGTGCACCACCCCGCTTTCCAGCTCCTGTAAGGAAAAAGAGGACACAATGAGACCGAGGAAAACACCAACCTTTACCCGGAGAATCCTAGAGAGTCAACGAAAAGAAATCGGTGAAAACAACGCCTTCAACCAAATTGCAGGATCGAAAAGAAACCCACGAAAACCATCAGCATTTCCATACATCAACTAAGAAAATCCAGCAGAGAGAGATAAGATAGAGATATTCCATTGAAAACAGCAGTGGTCCGCATACAATACCTGGAGTATACCTAGCAAGACACACAGCGGAACTCCAGGAACACCATTACAAAACGTCCTTCCCACAGAGAGACAAATCTCAACAATTGGAGATAGATTCATTGCTCATGGGTATGTCAAGCCAACAGAACCAAAGGGACCAAAGTACCTAAATTCACTTACTTATTCAGTGTCATACCAATCCCACCACCAGGAAAGTATTTGGGCAGCAAAGAACCAGAAACAAAGGCGAGAAGCATCCGCAGGGGAATGGCGAAACCAACTGTGGCTTATGGACACAATGAAGTATTCGAATGTTGTAAGGAAGCACAAGTGTGTTGTATACAGATACACATGACAAGACTTATATGAAGTGGGGCAAAGTGAGAGAAATGAAGGAACAGTACCAGATAAACAAGCACCACAGACAACCATGTAAATGGAGCGATTAAGCAACATCCCAGACTAAATGTTGTGAAAAGATCATGTCCGAGCGTGGCCCCAAAGATGATCACGGAAGACATTCTTCTCTTCCCCTAATGCTGGGCTGGGAGTCTACTGACATGGAATCTGCACAGAAGGCAGATCTCTGATGCTGAGTTGGTTGGTTTTCCTGAAACTCGTTTCTTTCCCTCTTGTTTTATTCTTCTGCTTAAGGGATGGCTATGTGGGAAGGGGAGATGGAAAGGCTATACTGAGAAAGGTGGGGGATATGAAAGCAGAACGAGAAACTCTAAAGTCACTGATAAATATGTGTGTGTGTGTGTGTGTGTGTGTGTGTGTGTGTGTACTATTGTATAGATAAAGTTTGGTATGAATTTGGGTTATTTCTGTTATTGTTTGAACTTTTGATCTGCCTGCAAGCTCATCATGGCTCCAAAACTCAAATGGATAAGCTGTTGGTGGGTAGCCAACATGATCTGCACATGGCCTTCATGTCTTCCCCCTTGGTGAAGTGTTCTAGTCTCCCCGGGCTCCCAGGGTCACCGCACCGTGTGACAAGGTGCTAGGGGAGGCCTCTTGTGGGAGGCAACTGATTTCAATTGAAGCGGGGGAAATGATGAGGCTGAGTTTTGGAGAGGCAGACATTGAATTGGCCAAGGTCTGAAAGTCAGCAAATGGCAAAGCTTGAACTTTGATCCTGTCTCCCACACTGGGTTGAGAGGAATGAAGTGGATTGTGAGCGGTTTGTCTGGCCATCTTGTGCAAAGCATTCCTGACACTGAGCTGGACACTGACCTGGAAATATGAGGGGGACTGTCCTGATTCCCAACGGTCCTCTGTCCTGCTGCTGCCCTTGGCTGCCCACCAGGAGAGCACAGCAGGGGGTAAGGTCTGTAGTCCATAGGGGTAGAAATACCAAGCACCTAGCACATGGGACAAAAGGCTAATTGAGGTAGAGGCTGAGGTGCCAGAAGGGCAAGAAGTCCAGGGTGAGGACTTCCACCCAGACAGAGTATGGCAGTGTCACCTCTATGTGAGCTAGGACCCCAGCCCCAGGAAGGCAGATGCACTAGGGGTCACATGATCTGGAAGGCTATGGCTAGAGCCAGCTGCACCCCAAGAGCCTTCAGGAAAAGGTTCCCTCTCTCATGATCCTCTCAGAACTCATGAAATCCTTTTGGATGAAGGCAAACATGAGGGAAAAGATTCATCTGGGGAGAGGACATGGAGACTGAACCTCCAAGTGCTGCCTTGTGGTCCCAAGCCTGCTCAACACATGGCCCTGTCCATTTTGAATGAGGACCAGAAAGCTCTACAGAGAGGCTGACTGCAGACAGCCCCTGGTGACCATCTGATTGTGGTGTCATCATTCCCTAGCTGGACTTGATGTCACAGTGATCAAGTGATCACTGTGTGATGTCATGGCTCCTGTCCAAGAGTGCAGCCCTTCTGGGATCATGCAGGGAGGAACGCCCTGTCTGTTGTCACCAACTTCAAAGGGCAAAGCCCTCCAGACCTGGCATTGGCTGTGTGTCTAGCTCAGAGAACAGATTCCTTCCTGACTCAGCTCCTCTAGCAATCTCCCAGCCTCAGGTGCCAGGTCAGTGACCACTGAGGGTGCAGAGAAATCACCTCCCTGCCCCTGACATGCTCAAGGTGGGCGGGATGGCCACCCTGATCTTGCAGCATGAGGCTGTGAGGCCTGCACACACAAGGTGTATGATAAAGGTTTGTTGGATTGGATGGAGAGGAGAAGGGGAGACAGGACAGAACTCTGACATGTGCGGCACAAGAGCTTGCCCATATGTGGCCTGGGTCCCTTTTCCAGGGCTTTTGACCCTTTGGCTCCCTAAAGGCTGCCCTTCAAAGCTCTGTCTTCCAAACTTTCCTTTGGCGGCTGTGTCCCCAAGGCCTGATCCTTCCCGCCCATCTGGTGGGTGCACCCTGGGCACTCCACAAGACTCACCATAAGCCAACAAAGCCATAAGCAACAGCAAGCCCAAGACAAAGACGAGCCCCTCCTTGCGAGTGCAAAACTTCCTGGATTTCGTCAGGGTGAAGGAGGACATGTTAGTGCCTGCCCTTCCCCACCCCAGGTTCCTGGGAGACCCTCCCTGATTGGCAAATGAAAGAACCCAAAGGGTGGGCCCACTTTTGCCCCTCCCACCTCCTCCATCTGCCACTGGGTACCCAACAAGAGGAGAGCAGGGCTGGCATGGAAAGCCCTTGGGGTAAAGTGGAAGGAGAAAACGTGGCTTTTTGGAAGGCACTCATGTTGTTACGCAAGGTGACGTGTTGCCCTTTGACAGGTGCAGTGGAAGGTATGTCCCTATCAGGCCTCCATCAGAACTAGGTTCATATGGTGCTCATGAATTAGGCAGTCTTCTTTTGTCTAAGTCCTTACAGTGCTTGTCAGTTTGGGCTTGGAAGAGCTGCAGGAGGAAGCCCTGCTGAGGCAGGCTGGTCTCCATTGGCCCAGCCTGTGACCCCAAGAATCCAGGGCAGGGCTGGGCCACCTGTGGGCCTCGAGGACACATGTGTTCCACTAGGTCCTCTGGTGTGGCCAGAGTTCACAGAATCAATTGATCTGGTCAAACTGGGATTCAGTCCAAAAGTCACCCCAAGCACCTAGAAGGCCACATGTGGCCTGGAGGCCTCAGGTTCCCCACCCTTGCTCTAGAGGCTCCTGGACTCAGCCCTGGATGCCGCCTGGAAAGCTGGCCATGCTCCTCCACAGAGAAACTGCAAGCATGGCCTGGAGACCTGGAAGACTGGGCAGAAAATTCTGGATTGGAACCCCAAAGGAGGGAGTGTCCTTGGAAACTCAGGAGCCTCAGACTAGCAGAGGTGAACTCACCAGATTCACTTGTGATCAGAGGCAGGAACTAGTGAGGGGAGAGCTCCTAAGAGATACTCAGGAAGAGAGTCCCACTTAGAGTTGGAGCCAACCCACTTCCCTGAAGAGCCAAGACGAATGGGGGCTGGCGTGTGCTCTGCAGGAGGGCAGGGCACACCCAAACCACTTCTCCCATCATCTTCTTCAGTGGAGACACTCAATGAAGCCCTACTTGGTAGCTGACTCTCAGGAGCAGGTTCCAGCTGTTTCCAGCACAGCCCTGGCCCTGACCTGAGTCTCTCATAAGATTCAGTGCAAAAGTCTGCAAAAGCTGAAAAGAAACAGAGCAAAGCCCAAGGGGAAATTGACTTTGAGGACTGTGGATGCTAGATTGTGTCAGGCCCCAGGGAGGCCTCACTGACCTGATTGAGAGAAAGAAGTCCTGGAGGGAGGCAGCAGTGGTCACGCAGTGCCAGGTGTTTTCAGGCACCACTGGAATGCTGCAAAGAGCCAACTTGTCAAGATCCGAGCAGAGGGATTCCAAGGCTTCCCCCTGCCAGCCCATCCTTTCTTGCATCTACCCCCTCCCAGCCTGCCAACTCTGCAGCCGCTTCTTGCTCTTCTGCTCCTCCATCCTCCCACAGCTCTTCAGCTTTGCCTGGGGATATGTCCATAATAAGCCCATCTCCCCACAGTGTGCTAGAGTTCCTCCAGCCTGGCTCAGCTTGCCCTTGCATAGGCACGAAGAAGCTCTTCTAGGTACACTGCATCAGCGCTCCCTTGGGCACTGTGCCCACCCACTGGCAGAAGCCACCTGAAAAGTTTATTGCCATGCAGCTAAAAATGCCAACTTGGGAGGCACCATTACTGAAGTTGGATGCAGAGCCAGGCTGGTGGATAAGGGAGTGCCCTGAAGGGAAGGGAAGAAATGAGGATCCAGCCAGAAGGAGAGACAAGCACGTTTGGGATCTTGAGCCCCATCTCCACACTCCACACCCCTACCTGGAGCTAGCTTACAGAGTTCTCTCTTTCTGGTATCTGAGAGACGCCTGCCCCACCCCCAGCTATGGACCACCCTTTGAAGGAAGTGGGGCAGTGCCTGGGGTTGGGGCTCCAGGGCAGAAGAAGTGATGCCTACCTGCACCATCATCCTCAGAGAAGTACCCTGAGGTGGATCCGGGGCTCTTCCAGCCTGTTACACCTGTAAGCAGGTGAGGGGCTGGTGAGAGGCCTGGTGAGAGGCTTCGGACCATACTCGACTTCCTCCTCACAGTCCTGGGGGACAGCAAGCATGAAGAGAAAAGATATGAGGGTGAAAAAGAAGATGGTGAGAAAGAAAGGGAAGGGGCAAGGCTTGGAGGGGCATGAGACTTTGCTGGAGACTTGGAGGATGAAAGAAAATGATAGCCAAAGCCCTCTTTTGCTGTTCTTCTTCCTTCAAGAGATAACTAATTTTTCATACAGGAGGCAGGATTGAACCAAGGCCAGCTACCCCGGGTCAGTAAGAGCCTCTTTGCAAATGAAACCACCAAGATGAGGTATGAGAGGAGCTAAGAGTCATCTGAAAATGTCTCTCACCCACAAGTCCTTCACCCACCTGGCTTCACCCTAAGAAGCTTAGGCCTTGGGACCAGGGAGAAGAGGTCTATGGCAGAGAGGGCTTGTTCCCTGCCCAGTTTCAGGCCTCAAAGTCTCCAGCCTTCTCCATGCTCCAAGTTGCCTCTCCCCAGTTCCTGTTCTCAGAAGCAGAAGGCAGCAGCAGCCAAAAGTTGGGGTGCAAGAGGGGGAGGAAATTCTCTTGTTTGCGGGGAAAGCAAGCAGTAGAGTGATGGCTCCACCCAAAGTGGGGGCAGGAAAAAAATGTGCACATGGCAAGAGCCAAGGCCCTTGGCTGCCCTGGGCAGTTGTGATGGAGAAGGCAGCTTAGTCTCCTCTGGCTCCTCTTACCTGAGAGGACCCTCCCTGCAGTTGGTGTGCTGGCCAGCCACCTGGGAACTCCCTCTGCTGCTGCTGCTGCTGCTGCTTTGCCCATCAACAAGTGCCTGGTATCGGAGGCGCAGGTGCTCACTGCGCCGAGACATCCTCCAAGTGTTTGACTTGAGTAATTCTAGACATTCCACAAAGAAAGAAAGAGAACCAGTGCTTACTGACTGAGTCACTTGACGCTATTTTCTGGGAGACCCTCAGACGGCACTGATGCTGCTGACCTTGAAAGGAAGGGACCACATTCCCCAGACTTCTTCCTCCAAAAGGAGTTTCTGAAGCAGCTGCAAGGCTCATTCATGATGGCTGCCTACCATGGTCAACCTCACCAGCCTCATGGCCTCAGCTCAGCCCTGCCTCAGCCTGGCAACCAAGTGTACTCTCCCAAAGATCTGTGGTAGGCTTCCCTACTGAAGCAGAGCCCCCACTCTCTGCTAACTCCTTTCTGGATCTCCCCCTTACTGCATCTATCCAATCTGAGCTTGTGACACTGGCCTTGTGTTTGTTCTCAGCTTGCTTCACAAATACCACTTTTTCTTCTCCCCATAGATTATAAGCTTGAAGGCAATGACTGCCTTCTCTTCCAAGTCTTTGGCTTCCCCCACCACCCAAAACCCTGTTCTGGTAGGTGGAAGGGGTCACATGGACTGGTCCACGCTAACCACCTGATCCTAACCCTGACCCTTAGGCAATGGGCTTCATGAGAATCAGGCCTAGCCCTCCAAAGACTTTTTATTCCCTCATTTCATCATCACAACTCTTAAGGAATATCATAGTCATACTACAAATGAGTTAATGTTGACAAGTGGTCTCCCCCCTCCAAGGCAGGCCCTAGGCCTTCCCACTGCCTTCTCATGAACTCCAACCTTAATGCCTCCTCAGGGATTTCTCAACTGTCAAGCCCTGTGCAGCTCCATATTGTAGTTTTGTTTTTGTTTTGTTTTGTTTTCTGTTGTGTTGTGTTGTTTCGCTTTGTTTTGTTTTGTTTTGTTTTGTTTTGTTTTGTTTTGTTTTGTTTGTGGGATAGGGAGATCAACTAGGAGGAAAAGAATGCTTCGCATTGGGGGATTCAAGTGAGGCATGGACACCCCTGTAGCTGGGGGTTTATGTAGGGGAAGTTAGGGGGGGTGGAAGAGAGGCAGATGTGCCTTCCTGTAGAGGCTGTGCAGAGAAAAGAAGGGGCAGCCACTGTGTCCTGGCACACAGGAGGGAATCTTGTCCTCAGCCAGGGCTGCAGACATTGCAACTGCCCACACCTCCTCTGCTGTCCCTGTCCTGGCAGGGGGAGACCCACCCCCGTACCTGTAGACATTGCTTGCTCCCTGCCCTGGCGGCCACTTCCATGGAAAAGTGTCCCTCCCAGTCCTTTAGCGGAGACCCGGATAACACGTAAGGGAGCTCGTGGGAAAAGAGAGGGCGGTGGAAAGTCATGCTATGTCTTGGCATTCGGAAATGCGCGTCAGCCAGGACTATTCGATTTTGGTGTTGTTTGTAGGAGAGGGAGATGAAGCAGGGGCCAAAGAGCCTGTGGTTGAGGGACTCCGCTCAGTCATGGACATCGCTGTTCCTGGGGATTTGGGGGCAGATGTTAAGCGAAAGAACAGAGGCAACTGCGTCCAGGAGCAAGACTTTAGCGTGTAGATGAGCCCTGTGAATGAGGGTGAGAGGCAAGAGGAGGTGCAGACACTGTTCCCCAGCACAGAGGAGGGCACAGAGCTCCAGACCATCCCCCCTCTCTACCACCTTGTCTCCCGGCCACAATGTGCCCGGGCGCGTCTCTATGGGCTACCTGCTGATCCCGCTAGGTGTGCTCTCCGACCGCACCGTCCAAGTCCGCATCCGCATCGGCGTTCGCGTCCCTTGGTGTCTACCGGTGTAACGCCTGAAGAACGCTGGGCGCGAGCTAGAGGGAATGCGGTGACAAAGAGGGCGCGAGGTCGGGCTAGGCACAGCCAGGTTTTCATCCTGGCAGGATCATCCTTGGCCTGGGGCTGCCCCAGTTGAGAGGGTTTCCAGCAGGGCAGCTGGGCTGTAGCATTGGGAGGATGAGAGCGGCCAAAACGTGGCTTCAAGTGCGTCCTGAGCCCCATTCAAGCCAGCCAAAAGGGGCATGTGGGGCCAGGGGACTGGGAGGGTCAAGCCAGTGCACGGGACTGTGGTCATCACTCCCTCCCCCCAAACACAAACAGGTACAGGCAAACGCGCTCCCACACACATACATACAAGGAGAGACACACTGACACCGTTAGGAAAAGCAAGCCAACTTGGTCTCAGAGGGACGTGGAAGGGCACGCCAGGGCCTTGGCTCGCCTTGGAGGCGAGCTCTGACCTTTGACACAGGATTTTGGGTTTTTTACAAGAGAAGGATATGAAGCAGGGGGGCAAGCAGGCCAGGTACTGAAGCATTCAACTCAGTTATGGACATGCCACTAGATGAGGATTTGGGGCAGAGAGGAGAGTGGATGGAGTAGACACTTGTGCCCAGGGCCAAGTCTGGGAGGCATGCAGTTGTGCCATGGCGCAGAGGGCAGTGAGACAAGCAGAGGTGCAGCCACTATGGCCTGGCATAGAGGAGGGCACTGTGCTTGCTCCCAGCTCTACAGATCCTTCACCTCCCTAACATCTGTCCTGGCAGGGCCCTGGCCTGGTGCCGCTTGTCCAGGAACCTAAGGAGATAGCTAAGTCCCTCCCCACACCACTGGGTCTGCATCCACAGCATTCTGGAGAATTCCCTGCTTGCCCTTTCACTCTGGTATAGAGGTGGGGAGCCTTCAGTTTGCTGGGGATCATGTTTATGAACTTCCCAGTGGGCTAGGGGTCATCCTCCCCATGAGGCTGGAGCAGCTGCTCCCACTGCCCTCTACACCCAGCAGCCCTTCCATGCTGCCCACCCTGCCCCCGTTGTGGCTCCTACTGGAGCTGACTTGGACTTTATTGCAAGGATGGGGATGTCCACAGCCCATTGAAACTCTGGCTGCTGAGGGAGGGAGTGGAAATGGCCCTCCAATATTCAGGAGAGCCACCTGTGCCTCAGAGAGGCCCAGTGGGTCAAGGCCCACTAATATGTATTTTTTTATTAGTATAATTTTCATTCCTTAAGATTTCTTTTAAAACTTGGAGTTTCAAAGTCTCTCCCTTTCTCCCTGCCCATCCCCACAGCCTCATTGAGACAGCTGTATTTGCAGTCATGCAAAACATAGTTATAACACTCATGGTGGGAAAGAAAACATAGACAAAAAGAGTCAATAAAAATAAAGTGAAAAAAAAAAGAGTTGCTTCAATTTCTCTTCAGACACCATTAGTTCTCTCTCTGGGGATGGATAGCATTTTTCGTCCTAAGTCCTTCAGCGTTTTCTTGGATCCTTCCTTGTAGTGCTGAGAAGAGCTAAGTCATTCCCTGCTGATCATCTACAATATTGCTGTGACTTTGTACCCAGTACATTTCACTTGGCATGAAACCTGTGTAAGTCTTTCCAGGTTTTTGGAGAGCATCATGGTTATCACTTCTTGTAGTATTTATATGTTAGAAAAATTTGGTCTTTAGCAGAGAAACTTGCCTCGAAAATCTTTTGACATTTCATATTGCTGCCTGTATTTCTTTCTTTCTTTTTTTTCTTTTTGGTTAGGCAATGGGGTTAAGTGACTTGCCCAGGTTCACACAGCTAGTAAGTGTTATGTGTCTGAGGTTGGATTTGAACTCAAATCCTCCTGATTCCAGTGCCAGTGCTCTATCCTCTGTGCCACCTAGCTGCCCCAGTTCCATCCTATTCCCCTACCCGCATTTCTTCTGTTCTCTCTCTCCTTTCACCACGTCCCTCTTCAATTGTTTTGTTTCTGATTACCACTTACCCCCTTTTGCCCTCCCTTCTTTCACCTGCCTTCTCTTAAACTCTTCACCATCTATTTTCCTGTAGGGGAAGATTCATTCCTATACCTCTTGCCTGTGTATCTTCTTTTCCAGTTACATGGGAAAACAATTTTAACATTTCTAGTTAAAATTTTGAGTTCCAAATTTTCTCCCTTCCTCATTCCCCACCCACCCTCACTGAGAAGTAATTCAATATACTTTATACCTCTGTAGTCATGTCAAACACTTGCATAATGGTGACGTAGTGAAAGACTAACTGTATTTCCCTCCATTCTTTCCTTTGTTCTTCTATGTTGTCCTTCCATTACTTACTCTACACCTCTGAAAGGATCCCTCCCCTATCATCCTCTTCCCATAAATCTACCCTTCTATAGCCCCTTATAACCTATTCCCTCACCCTGCCCGCTAGAGATTCCTTCCTTTTCCTCTCCATCCTCCCAATCCCTTCATTGTTTAATTTCTTCTAAATGTCGAAGACTTTTTTACTCTTCTAAATATATATGTATTGTTCCCTGTTCAAACCATTCCTCATGAAAGTACCTTAAGAGAAGTACCTCCATCTTGTTCCCCTGGTGGCTCCAGAGGAAAAAGTGAAGAGAAAATGAGGCTGCTGAGTTTGCACAGCCCTCCCCACTTAATTCCAATTCGCTGGCAAATAGTGGCATCACCTTCCTGATGTCATGGTCCTCTTTAAGAACAAAGGACAAATAACAACAGCAATAAGGATATGTGTATGTTTTTTTTCTGTTCCTGGATTGTCTTTGCTTTCCCAATTCTTCTGCTCTTCTATGCATTTGCATCTCTTTATGCCCACCTGACTTTTCAGAAAGTCTCCCTGTACTCTGTGTTTCACAGTTGTCTGTGTTGGTGTCTTATCTCCAGCCTCCTGTCCTCATGAGACTATAAAGTTCAGGAGGGCGATGATCTACTTCTTATCTAGACTGTATGTCCTCCAGCACCTAGAGTATTTTGCTTGTCACATGGCAGGCACTGGACAAAAGTTTGTTGACTTTTGTTGACTTGCAGACTAGAATGAGAATTGTTTCTGCCATCTTTGGAAGTGTACAAGTGGAGTCTTGATGTCTACTCTTCAATGATGTTGTAAAGGGAGTTCCTCTTTAGAAGCAAAGTGAACCAGAGGGCCTCTGAAGGCTCCTGCAGTTCTGAGAGTCTGTGATTCTCTATGTAAGGAGCCTTATTCTGGGCATGCCCACATCACCTCTAATGGGTTTCCTGCACCAGTGGCTGCTTGTAGAATGGGATATTATGCCTCTCCTGCTCACTCTTGCTGAGTTCAGAGGATAAAAAGCACAGTTAACCACAACTTAGTGACCATGAACTGAACCAGTCAGAGGGGAAGCATTTCCTTCTCCTGGCCTCTTCCTTTGACTTCTCCTCAGAGATATGGGCCTGGAGCTTATTTTTTCTATTGTATTCCATGTGTTCTTCTCAGTTCTAGGTGCTGGTGGTGCTCCCCATTGGAGTTGAAGCCACAGTGACCTTGAAGCCGAGATTCCAGAAGGGATTTTGCAGGTGGCTTGCTGAGAATCTCATAAAAATTGGGTTATCTGGGACTGGAGCGTGGGGAATAGGGTGGGTCTTGTACCTGGAACTTGGGTCTAGGCTGTACAGGAATTAAGCTAAAATATATTCCTACTCTCTTTCTCCTTTCTAGAATATGAGGTGGTATATGGTGGGGGAGGGGAGGATTCTGCCTTTCATGTGTTTGGGGAGTTAGTTTGTAAATTTGTAATTATATCTTTTTTCTAGTCTATTACCTCTGAAAGATCTAATTTGTCAGTTAGGGTCTAAATGTAAGAAAAAAGTAAATTCAAAAGTAAAATTTTGTATTTGGCTATACTTGTGATTTTCATCCTTTCATGTGGGCTTCTACAGGATATTGAAATATTGGCTGTTTGGAGAACTTACTAAATAGTGCTGGGGAAATGTCAGAACTAGATTTTTGGTAGGATATAACCAAATCCATTTTGTTCCATATTTGACATTCTTCTTAGTATGACTGAGGAATGAACCAACTGCAACAGCTGGTTCCCTTCAGTGTCTTCTTTGCTTCCCTAAATGGTACAAAAAGGCTTAATTCCTAAAAAGGCAGGACTTCAACAGTGTCTGGACTATTTCTCTGCCTTATCTTGCCTGACAGGTAGCTCCCTTTAGTTTACTAAAACTAACTATACTGATAAAGACACATCTCTTCTCTGTCTTCTTTACCTAAAGATATTCATTGTCTTTCACAATCATACTTCTTTTGTGTGTGTGTGTGTAATCAACTCCAATTATATCTTCTATGTCAAGGGTATTAAGAACACAGTTGAGGTAGGTAGGTGTCACAGTGGGTAGAGCACTGTCCCTGAAGTCAGGAGGACCTGAGTTCTAATCCGGCCTCAGACCAAACACTTGACACTTACTAGCTGTGTGACCCTGGGGAAGTAACTAAACCCCAATTGCCCCCCCCAAAAAAAGATCACAGTGTCCCCTGCAATCTGGACAATTGTCATAAAACTTTTTGTCCCTGCTTTCCTAAGAGAGAAGAAATCCAAATTTTGTCTTTTCTTTTTATGGGGTGTTTACTACTCTATTTCTTAGCCAGTACCAAGTCATTTTGATGATTCCTGCTTCATAATACAATTTGAGAACTAGTATGGCTAGGCCACCTTCCTTTGTATTTCTTTTCATTAATTCCCATGATATTTTGGACCTTTTGTTCTTCCACTTTAATTTTGCTATTATTTTTTTCAGGCTCTATAAGAGTTTTTGGCAGTTTGGTATGTCAGTGAATATGTCAATTCAGGTAGAATTGTTATTTTCATTACATCAACTTGGCATATGCCTCAGCAACGGATATTTTTCCAATTATTTAGATATGACTTTGTTTGAGTCAAAAGTATTTGTAATTGTGTTCATATAGTTCCTGGGTTTGTCTTGGGAGGTAGATTCCCTAATATTTTACATTGCCTACAGTAACTTTAAATGGAATTTCTCTTTCTATCTCTTGCTGTTGGGATTTGTTAGTAAAATATGGGACTGCTGAGGATTTATGTGGGTTTATTTTATGTCCTGAAACTGTGCTAAAGTTATTTATGATGATGATCGTTTTTTCTTTACTTGATTCTCTAAGAGATTCTCTTGAATCTCTTAGAATTTTCTAGGATTCTCTATGTGTATCGTCATATCATCTGCAAACAGTGACAACTTTGTTTCTTCTTAGTTTTCCTTAGAGTGAACCAGCTCTGCTACTTGGTCACAGTGTATTGCCCTCGTGATAAGCTGCTGTATTCTCTTTCCTAGTGTTTTATTTAAAATTTTTTCATCTCTATTCATCAGGGAAATTGGCCTATAACTTTCTTTCTCTGGTTTGGTTCTTCCCCGTTTAGGTATCAAAACCATATTTGTAATATAAAAAGAATTTGTTAGCACACCTTCATTGTCTATTTCCCCAAATAGTTCATATTGTACTGGAATTAATTATTATTTAAATGTTTAATAGATTCAGTTGTAAATCCATCTGGCTGTAAAGATTTTTTCTTAAGGAGTTCATTAATGGTCTGGTTAATCTGTTTTTTGGAAATGGTTTTTCTTTGAAGTGTTTTCAAGTATTTTATTTTCTCTTCTGTTAATCTGGGCAATCTACAATTTTGTAAATATTCATCCATTTCATTAAGATTGTCAAATTTACTGGCAAACAATTGGGCAAATTGCTTTAATTTCCTCTTCATTGCTGGCGAATTCTCCTTCTTCATTTTTGATACTGGTAGTTTGATTAAGATTTATCTATTTTTTTGTTTTTTTCATAAAACCAGATTTCAGTTTTATATATTACTTCAATAGTTTTATTACTCTCAATTTGATTCGTCTCTACATTAATTTTTAGAATATCTAAATTGTTATTCAGTCAGAGGAAAGGCTGAAGGGAGAATATATTGTGCTACAGCTGAAGTAAACAGCAAGGGCAGCAATCCTGACCTCAGATAAATCAAAAGCAAAAATACATATTATGTATAAAGAATGTACATTTTAAATGAAATAGATGAATATTTTTTTAAAAATACAATGGATTAAAAGAAAAAAAGAAGAGAAATTACACAATATTATATCAGTACAAGAAAATGAATGGGGTATAAAGAAAAAAAAACCTCTAGGACCAGATGGCTTTATTTCTTATTTTGAAAATTTTATTTTTAAGTTAATTTCCAAACATTCTACTTTCTTAAGCCTACACCTCATTGACTAGGCAAGTCATATGCTACCCATTATATATGCAAAGTCATGCAAAACATATTTCCACAGCAGCTATATTTTGAAAAATAAAAACAAGAAAAATAAAAGAGAAAAAATATACAGATAGTTCTTGCTTTAGTAAATGGACCACAGAAGTATACTTTAAGAGATTTTTAAGTAATGTGAATTTCTCCACTGACATGGGGGAGGGAAGGAGATAAATGGGAAAGGGGCCTCCCATCTGTGAAAGGAGGGGACTGGCACATGGTTCAAGGACACTTGGGGTTTGGGCGCAGCAAAGCAAGAACAGGAGGGCCTGGGGTCAGCCATGTGGAGGCCTGAACCAAGAGGAAGAACACATGGGGCAAACAGGCAGAGCAGGGTGAAGGCTCTCTTTCAGAGGTAGTGACAGTTGTCTCTATGTTCCTCTGTTCTTCTGCCTTTACTTAACTGGGTTTTATTGAGCACTTGGAGGTGAGAGAGAGAGAGAGAGAGAGAGAGAGAGAGAGAGAGAGAGAGAGAGAGAGAGAGAGAGAGAGAGAGAGAGAGAGAGAGAAAACAAAGTACTTTACAGTGAAGTTAATGTGTGTTGTTTTTTTAATGTAAATGTCTTTCAGAACTCTTATGTATGTAAAGTGTAATTTGTGTAATGTGAATATATGCAAAGTGAGAGCTGTCTGTACTTCAGTCTTCTTTTCAGGTGATCACTTTTCTATGTAGAAGTGGATAGCAATTTATTTCATGAGCCTTCATCAGAGTTACTCAGTCTTTCACAACTGATTATCTTTACAATATTGTTGTTACTGTACAGATTGTTCTCCTCGTTGTGCTGACTTCACTTTGCATCGATTCATCTAAGTCTTCCCATGTTTTTGACCATTTAGGGAAAACAAGTGAATTCTAGAAAACATTCAAAGAATAACGCATTCTGATACCATTCAAATTGGTTGGCAAAATATAGAAAGAAGGCATGCTTCAAAATTTCTCTCATAGAACACAGGTGATCCTGACAACCTCAACTAGATAGAGATTAATCAGAGAAGGAAAACGATAAACAACTATCTCTAATAAGTAATCAAGGAAAATATTGAATAACATGCTTACAAAGACGTTCCAGCAACATATTCCAGAAATTTCCCAATAGGAACACATTGGATATTTATCAGGAATACAAGGGTGGTTCACTATTTTACAAACCATCAGTTTAATAGATCCCATTAATAACAAAACTAATACAAATTAGATGATTACATCAATGGAAGTAGAATAACTTTTTGATAAAGCACAAAACTCAAGTTAGAAATACCATAAGGCATAGAAACGAATGGAGAGTTCTTTAATATGATAAATGTTATCTATCAAAATCCAAATGTTAGCATAATCTGTACTGAAAGAAACACAAGACACCTTTCCAAGAAGTTAGGGGGAAAGAAAGGGTGTCTGCTGCCACAGGTATTATTTAATGTAGCTAGAAATATTAGGTATAACAATAGGAAACAAAAAAAGGAATTTTGATAATATGCCTAAGCAAAGAGGAAACAACTTTAGAACTATTGACAAATTCTATTTTGTTTTGTGTTTTCTTCAATCATTTTTCAACCATGTCTGATTCTTCTTAAACCCATTTGGGGTTTTCTATGCAAAGATACTGGAGTCATTTTCCATTTCCTTCTCCAGCTTATTTTACAGATGAGGAAACTGAGGCAAACAAGGTTAAGTGACTTTCCTTTAGATACGTTCTATCTAGAGAACCCTGGAGTTTCAGCTAATATTTATTGAAACAATAAGTAGGATTTATAAACCCTTTCCTAAAAGCACGAACCACTTTGTGTATTACTAATAAAAGACTGCAAGAAGAGACAAGTTAGAAAAAGCAATTCCATTAAAAATAGCTACTGAATGAGGACTGAGGGGACCTCCATGGGGATTTTGTGAGGCAGCTTTTAAATTTACAGAATGATATGCAATGGAGGGGACAAAGTATTCATTTCATAGCATTTGCAGGTAGTCTATGACTATTGCTTGCTTTTTCAGTGATGAAGGAAAGCCTTTGATGGGCTGCTGAGCTGGAATGAAGTATGAATGCCAAAGGCACTCACTGGCCAAACTGCTGTTTTATTTTTTGCTAATAGTTGATAGAATGACTTCTGTGAGAGTCTAAGAAAGCTTTAATCCTCCTGATCCTTTTTAGGGAGTGAAAGGAGGCTGGGGCTATGAACTGAGGAGTATGGAGTATTCTGTGATATAGGTCAGAGGGGTTTGTACCTGGTTTCTGGGTGGGACCTTGTTTTGGAAGGCCTTTTTTGCTGCCGTTACTTTTCCTATTTGTCCTCCATTCTCAAAGAGGACCGTTCCATGAGAAAGGTGATATAATGACATGCAAGTGAATTGGAGAGAAGGTTATGCAAAGTCACCAGGCTCACTTTCACCTTCAGAGCCATCTGAGTCCAGTGACCAGATACAGATCAAGATAACTGGAGATGGCTAAGGAAGAAGTGAGGATCCTTGGCCTTTGCAAGCTAAGGTCCCTAACAGATCTCATTGTGACTGAGGCCCTTAAAAAAAGATATGAGGGGAAGACCCTCAGCACTTCTGTCCAAATCAGAAAAAAAAAATCACTACCATTTACATTTGTTCTAAACCAATCAGGGCTCAAACAATGCCCAAGTAGGGCTTGGTCTAGAAGCTAGTATTGTCCAATCAATGAGAGCTAGTGTGATTTGGTGGTAAGGCTGCTCTTTAATAGAAAAGGAGAAACAATTTTCAGAGATTAAAAATTTACATTTCCTTTGAGTATAATACTAGCAAGTAAGAGTGTGATACTCTATGTGGATAGAGAGAGAGAAAGAAAGAAAGAAAGAAAGAAAGAAAGAAAGAAAGAAAGAAAGAAAGAAAGAAAGAAAGAAAGAAAGAAAGAAAGAAAGAACTCTATTGCCCAACTAGCCAGTTCCAGTTTAGTCTCCAGTGGGTAGCTAGTGTTCTACTCAAAGAGGTTTCTGTTTGTCCTTCATTAAAAAAGAGACATACCACCAGGAAGGTGATGCCATGACATGCAAGTGAATTAGATTTAAACGAAGGAGTGCTGTGCAAAGTCATAAGCCTCTCTTTCACCTCTGCAGCCATCTTGGTCCAGGGGCCAGATCAGGACAACTGAAGATGGCCCAAGATGCAGTGGGGATCATTGGCTTTTTCAAGCTAAGGTCAATTCTACCTAAATTAATTTTTCTTATTCAGTGCCATAGCAGTGAAACTACCAAAATTATTTTATAGAGGTAGGAAAAATGGGAGGGAGCCAAGATGGCAGACTAAAAGTAGTGATTTCTTTGAGCTCTCCCCCAAACCCCAAATACCTGTAAAACAAAATGGCTCTGCACAAATTCTAAAGCAGCAGAACCCACAAAAAGACAGAGCGAAATAAGTTTCAAGCCCGAGACAACCTGGACGGTTGATCAGAAAGGTATATTGTAATTGGTGGGGAGAGATTCGCAGTGGGGTGTGGGCGCCCAGGCAAAACAGGCAGCAGCCCTCAGGGGACTGAAGTATGGGCAGCTGTGGCAGTTTCCTGACTTCTCAACCCACAAATTCCAAAGACAACTTAGAAGTTAAGTTGGAAAAGCCTGTGACTGTGGTGAGAGAGAAGCTTGGTCCCAGCCAAGCTTGTGTTTCTTCCTGTTGGTTCTAGTTCTTCTTTACAACAGGCCTAATGTGAAAATGTGTTTAATAAGAACGTATATATAGAGCCTATATAAGGTTGTACACCATTTTGGGAGGAAGGTGGGGAGGGAGGAGAAGAAAATTTAAAACATAAAAGCTTATGGAAGTGAATGTTCAAAACTAAAAATAAATTAATATTTCTAAAAAAAGGATGTGTTGTGTGGAACTTGGACTCAGCCAAAAGACCTGACCCCAGGACGTGGAGGGCCACAAGTGGCCTTGGGACCGCAGTGAATTCCTCACCCTTGCTAATGTAAAGGGTCTCTCAGGTTCCTTCTAATGATAAAATTACTTGGTTATTTGACTCAGTTCTATCCAGCCCTACAACTTGCTTCAGAGCCCCCCATAGTGGCCCTGTGGTATAAATGCTTCCTCTTGCCAGCATGAAATCAGCAAGCTGAGGACATAGGCTCCATTGGCACTCTCCAAGAGCAAAGTGTGAAAACACTAGTTGTTTTGGTTCTTTTTAAAAGTCTCTAGGGAAACTAATTTATTTTGAAATATAAACATGCTCTTTGAGTACAAAAAAAAAGTGACAAAATTCATCCAGAAGTACAAAAGGTCCAGAATATCAAGGGAATTATTGAAAAGGAATGCAAGAGAAAGTAGCCTAGCCACACTAGATCTAAAAGTGTTAAAAAGTAACAATCATCAAAACTACTTGGTACTGGCTAGGAAATAGAGTGGTAGATTAGAGGAATAGGATGGGTACAGAAGACACAGTAGACTGATTTTAGTAATCTAATTTTTGATTACCCCAACAACTCTAACTTCTCAGATAAGAACTATTTGACAAAAGCTGCTGGGAAAACTGGAAAATAGTATGGCACAAACTAGGCATTGACCAACATCTTACATCATCTACCAAGATAAAGTCAAAATGGGTACACATTTTAGACAAAGAGTGATACTATAAGTAATTAGGAGAGCAAGAAATAATTTACCTGTCAGATATATGGAGAAAGGAAGAC